>NW_025336480.1:26863839-26925154 GCF_004798865.1 Varanus komodoensis | reverse complement strand
TACAAAAATACAGTATAAAATAAGCCGCCCTGGCCAGATAAAATCCAATAATATTAACAGTTAAAATGCTGCTTGAATAAAAAGGTCTTTGCCTGGCACCGTCATTATTTGTTTTTCAGCACCAGGCGGACCTCTCTGGGGAGCGCATTCCATAACTTAGGTGCCACCGCAGAGAAAGCCCTCCTCCGAGTACCCACCCTCCTAATTTCTTTCACGGAGGGTTCCGGGAGAAGGTATTAGATTCTACCCCATACCTTTCCATTGTTCTATGAACATTTTTAAACATGCAAATACTTAAGACAATATTAAAAACTTTTCTAAGTTATTTAAAAAAAAATTGCCAGGATACTTTGTGATCCGATATACTAAGAATAAAATTATTATCCAAGTGTGTGGGGTCTTATATAGACAATTCACCACAAGAGGAAGATATCATCATGTTTGCAGGACCCCACATTTTGCAGAAGCATATTTAGGGGGGAACCCTAAGGAAGGGGATCCTAGAACAGTTAATGAGGACTGAGCATGCTCAGTGAGAACAGGCTGTTGACTGATTGTTAGTGGGTGGGACAGAAAACCAGGAAGATGGAATGGAGTAGCCTAAAAAATGGCTGGCTGTCTGGCTGTTGTATTCCTCACTTCCTTAATGGTAGCAAGGACCAGGGAAAGTAGAGGCTGTATGAGAAACTTACTGTCTTTTCCATCATTTTGTTGCTTTGATTATGGTTATAATGAGTACCATGATTATGGTTATGGTGAGTAGTAGTACTATGTTTATTCCTAGAATCCATGCTTCTGAGAATCAAAAGAAATTTTGCATCAAGATTCTCTCTTTTGGCTATCCTTAATAAATAACACTGCTTTGAAAAAAATGGAGCCCGGTGGTCTTCAGCTGTTGGGTCATGACCTACTACTGGCTTGCAGTCTGACCTAAGATGGTTCAAAACAACAAGACTGCTACAAAGATATGAAAGGCACAATCCTTTCATATTCACACAGAGAAAAGTTCTAGAACTCCCAGATTATCCAGGCAGCATGAACTTCATAATTAAATGTATTAAAATTAAGAAATGGGTCTCCGGAAGACATGTTTGGACTAAGTATAGGTCCAAGCTCTGAAAAGCAATCATTTAGTTGAAATCTGCAGTACTGAAGGCAGGAATGTCTTTGCAGCCATGCCAACAATGTTCACAGTGATCAAACCTTCTGTAAAAGGTTTTCTGTAAAAGGATATATAGCAATTGAGAAATGGCTTTACGTTGCTAATTTCTTTCCTATATTTTAGATGATATCCTCAGAGAAAAATAGTTGACACCTCTTAAAAACACTTGGTGTAGCAACTTTACTATTACTGGCGGGGTTTTAAAAGGTCTTTTGTAAAGTTGATTTGATTGGAATGGTAAAACAAAAGTATGCTATATTTTTAAAAATAACAAGTCTTTGCAAAAGTTCAACGAATAAGAAACACTACAGTCTAAAGATCACAGAGGAATTTCCCCTTCTTTTTGCTTTTTGGATTTTAGTAAGGAGGAAACAAACTCAAGCCATCTTTTGGAGAGGTCATGATGACATGCCTGTTGTGTATGTGGGTTTATTCTGCTTTTTTTAAGTCAAACCACAAGGCATATAAATGAAATAAATAATTATTTGCTCCATTCAGTTTACCCCCAGTGTCTCTTTGGGCTTATAAAAACGTGTCCATGGAGCCTGTTCACTAGACTAGAAGACCGGCACTTCAGGGCTGAACTTTAATCCTTTACCATTTTCTTCTTTGTCTGCTAAAAGTTGCGTGTGTACCACATCTCCAGGCTGTTTTGACAAGTAGAGATGAGGAGAGGATCTTCACTTTAAAATAGGACACAGGGGTCAATTGCTTTGGCACCAGCCTGCACAGTGGCCTTCCACTTCTGTTTTTAGCCTCTGCAGATGTGTTTCGTAAAGAAAGGAAAAATTTAGGAACGATCCATGCAAAAGAGCAGTGTGTGCAGTCTGGCCCTTCTGGGGTCCCAACCTCCGCTGAGCTTTGCCTAAGTAAGGAGACCTAAATAGCTAGTGCAGCAATTGCCATGATTCGACAGTCGGGAGGATGCCATAATTTACTCTGAGCGCATGTTGTCATGTTTGACAATGTATGCTCTGTGGAGCTGGAATCCTGCCCGGTGTACTGTCATCTTTTGTATCTAATTGTGGCCCAGTTTATGAGAGAGGATAGCATTTTGCTTGGCAGATTGCATTTTGACATCTTTATTTTCATGCAATGGCTGTTAAAATGCAAGATGTAGAACACATGGCATGCAATATGGCAGACTGGCTAATCTTGCCAAAAGGAAACTTAGGAATGTCTCTTTTTTAAGTGAAGGGAGGGAAGGGAGGAAGATTCAGTACATTATTTTGGCGCCATCTGAATTATCCTCGCACTCGCCCACACATCCACACCCACCTCTGCTATGCTCACTGCTTTGGGTGAATATATCCGAAACCATGGTGCATGGTTTCTAGGTCAGCAGTTGTCTTTCACATCCAAGCCCATCCCCTTTGAGGGACTGCTGAAACCCACTTCTTCAAACCTTTTGAAAAAATGCCGTATCCTTAGAATGGGTAGGGTGCTCCAGTGCTTTCATCTGTGTATCACAATGCTTTTATAGGCACAAGAGCAATACTGAGGGGAAAGCTGGCAACTCTAGGTGGAGATTGAGTTGTAAGAAATTTTGTTGTGGGATCCTTCATCTCCAGCTGAGAGACGACTCATGACTCCCCAAAAAGGAAGCCATTCATCACTGGCAAAAAGAGGGCACTGATCTGCAAAGAATGAACATGTGCTCATTTATATACATAGATGCACATTTACAGATGATTGTAATAATTTAGTAAGAAATACAGTACAGGATGTAGAAGACGGTGACCCAATGCCTCATGTGTGTTGCTGGGTCTTCTCTTGATGGGCCGCTTCAAGGTCCAGCTCTTTTTTCATATATAAACTTAGTATTGAACATAGGCTTGGTAACCCTTCAAACAAAGGATATTTTCCTCAAAGCTCCCAAAGCTGTCATGCTTGAGGAACATGATTGTTTCACCCCTACGCAGAAAATTCAGAAGTTGGCCATTTAGTAGGTGGATGAAGCAGCTCAGAACAGAGGACAGTCCTCTGGCAGCCCCATAGGACTGTCCTCTGTAAAGAGGATACACAGCCATCGAGATCAGGCAGCTGTAGTGGCTGCCATGCTTGCCGCCACTGCCGCTAGGACTTCTCTGTCCACTGCTGCTTGCCTGCCTAGAATGGAGCCTGCTGAGATGGGCAGGGGCAGGGCTGCTGTTTCCCCACAGACCACATGCTTGGAAATGAAAGCTGGGAGAGACGGGACACAGAGACACATGTGCTGCAGAACATCATCTTGTCTCCTTTGAATGCCACATAAATCAGTGGTAACAGGGCTTTCCCAGTGGAAGGAGGAATGGCCACCCCAAGAGAGTCAGAGCTTTCAAACCAGCACCTACTCAGAGCAGTGATGCCCTTGGATCAAGGGGGAAAGCACGATGGCTGCCCTGGGCTATAATAGGGACTGGAGCAGTAGCCTGGTTAGGAAGGCCATGCCAAGTGTTAATAGGCATGTTAATAGTGGCATGAGAAGGGCAAGAGTCATCAAGCAGCAGGAACTGACCCAAGTATGTAGTTTGTGTATGGGACAGCAAGATATGGCAGAGGCTCAGATGTTCTGCTTTGTCAGCCAAGTTAGGATCATGCACACTGTGGGTACAGGGGAGCAAAGCTGTTGACTTTGATTGTCCTCTAGTTCTCATCTCTCTGTTGTGAAGTTTGCTCCATATCAACTGCAATTTGTTTTTTTACTCCGCATAATTTGTATACATATTCATGCACATTTTTATATGTATTTTCTCCTTATCTGTGCATCCTCCTCCCATTGAGTAAGAGGTAACCGCCCAGAGAGCCTTTGGGTGGATGCGCAGGATAGAAATATAATAAATAAAATGTTCATGTGTACATTTTTTGCAAATATACACATTGTATGTGCTTTGCATGTGTGCGAACTGCATCTCAGACTCTGAAAGTGAACACAGTTCAGTTATGAACTGTTCAGATTCTGAAAGAGTGAATTTGGGTAAGGCCACATTAAATGCAAACCAAATGATTTTTCCATTCATCCATCCATTGCATGGGGCAGTGTCACAGAGCAACCTTTGTCTGAAGCAGAGGCAGATAGGAACTATGAGGTCCAGCACATCAGAATGGCAGCCATGTAAGTAGATCATAGTATTTCCAAGGGTCAGGCCATGCTGCATTCAGTGCAAACATCCATGCAGTCAGAATCATAGAGGAAAAGCCAATTGTCATTCTAGGAACAACAGAGGAGGACTACCCTTGACCTCATGTCCATGACCAACACTGGCATGCAGCCTGGCACTGCACGGAAGCCGTTAACTCAGCAAAGGATTGGAGGAAACTCCTATACACCTTGCCAACAACTCCTGATCCTGGTCCTGTTCTGGTTCATCATTGACAACTAGGTCTGTGTCTTCCACCTGTGCTCTCCTCTTCAGTAGACTCCTGGTGACAGAGCCATCTGGAAGCCATCTGGACACTCCTCTAGTATTCGTGCATTTGCCACCTGGCTCTAGAGACCTGAGGGGCAGGGCAAGGCAGGTGAGTCAGGGATTAAGGGTTTGGGATAGGGTCAGTGGGATTACTGAGGGGCCCTGTCTAAGTATCCTCAGATTGTCTTTTCCCTGCTGCTGGTTTCTCCAAGTCTTCCCTGGGAAAAAATGTTCTCAGTGGATTCCAAACATCTTTCCAATGAAGAAGTTTTTCCCTTCAGTCGGAATTGAAGGGGATCCCGATATCCATCAAGATTCCAGGGTCCTTTTGGCCCCCTTATATTATTTCTTGCACATTCTGGAGGTGCAACTTGCTTAGAAAGAGAAAATATGCAGGTCTGCCTAGTGCTGAGTTTCAGGTCTTGCCTGTGGTTCCCAAACCAGAGGCTGAAGTGCCTGTGGCAGCAGTTCAGGAATCCCCAGTCACTCAATAGTGAGGCTGTTCCACCCTCTCTTCCCTAAGTAGTGAATGAGAGCAACTGTGCTTTAGTTGAGAATAGTGTGGCATAAGGCAGAGTCATGCACTGTCTTTCTTTGTATCTCACTGGCAACTCCCCTAAATTTTCTGTACTATGTTCACACAGATCTGGAACCTACAGGGCTTGCCCTTTTGTGCAGGACAATGATAAGTCTCTGTTGCTTAACAAACCAAGCAGTGAGTCCTGGGCTACTCTAACTTTGGAGGAAACTTTGTGGTCAAAGCTGCAAATGCTTGATGTGCTGTAGCCATGGGGGCTTGGAATCGAAATTCCCTTGGTTGCCTGTGCAATAGTCTTTGCTGAGGAAGGGACCCTGTGGAGGACTGAGTGGCTTTATACACCACTGAGCATGACATCCATGTCTTGCTGTTTGGATGGCCTGTTCCACAGGCTGGTGCCAGAGGTGGGGGTGGTTCTTGCTTGGTAGTTATGCTATTCCTTGTGCTTTTCCATATCTGCATTGAAACTGCTGAGGGAGGTTATTCAGAGACATGGGCTATGGTGTCTCCAGTATGTAGATGAGTCCCAGCTCTGCCTCTCCTTTCCACAACATCCAGATGAGGTACTGAGTGTCCTGAATCAGTCTCTGCATGCAGTAATGGACTGGAGATGCATACGATCCAGGCAAGACTGTGGTGTGTTAGCGACTGGTTCATCTGCTCAGCTAAGTGATGTTCAGCCTGTTCTGAAGGAGGCTGCACTCCTCCAAAGGATCAGGCTCAAAGTTTGGGAGTGCTCCCAAGTCCAGCATTGTCACTGGAGGCTCAGGTCGTCTCAGTAGCACAGAAGCAATAGCAATGGCCTCTTAGTCTGGACAGAGCAGCTGAGCTATAATTATTCATGCTCTGGCAACCTCTTGTTTGGATTGTTGCAGTGTGATATCCATGGGTCCAGCTGTAAATCAGCAAAACTTGAGCTCACCACCATTTATCTGCATGCTCCAAGTTATTCCATAACTCGGTTCCAGCAATCAGCCCTTGAGAATGAGTGTGCTCTAGCCCCACACATTGTCAGAATCCTCACTCATATTGGCTCCCCATCAGCTATAGGACCCTGATTTTCTAGGGAGCAGGGAGGGTGTAGAGAAGGCTCTCCACTTCAGAAGACATTCCTCTGGCTCATGACTGCAGCCGTGGAAAGGGCAGCAGGAGCCAGCACAAGCCTGTTTGTCTCTGTTCTCCTTCCTCGGGTTGGGCATAAAATCTGTGAATAGGTTTGTATCTTGCACATAGTCCAGAAAAGGAATACAAAAGGCCTACGTCCATCAAGGTACTTCTGGCAACTTGTTCAATTCACATCAGCTTCCAACATCAGCTATTCCTCAGGTCACTTTTCAAACATCTATCAAAGCAGCCCCACAAGCATTTGAGCTAATTGTGTTTTGTTTAAATCTGGTGGGGATAATAGCATGCTTTGGGAAGTATTACATTTCCCTATAGTTTCCTGTGGTTGAATCTCTTGCTATATTAGGACATGTTCCTTACTTTCTGGAATAACCTACTTATTAATTTATTAACCTTATCAGTAGCTCTGGAACTCTAGAGGCAGACTTTAAAACTACCCTACTTATTGCAAAGCTGTGGAATTCAAACAAGCTGTTTCGGCTATGCTTACATCACATGGCTCCATTTTGACACTGTGCACCTGTCAGGAATTGTGTGCCTTTTTGTACATGGACTCCTATCAGTAGCAAAGCAGCCACTGCTTAAAATATTCTTTATAATTCTACCTGCCTGAACTAGCCAAGCAAATCACCATTTGCAAAACGTTAGTGTAAACCGTTTTCAGTTCAAGGGCCAAATTCGATTTTGAAGAGCGTTCCTTTCTCTGCCTGAAAACCAGAAAAAATGGTATGATGAGCAGGCAAGAAAATGGATCCACTTCCACCCATGCTTTCTGTCCTGGAGGGGAACAGCTTCTAGTCTCAAAGCCCCATTAAGAGCAAAGCTGGTGAGAATAAGCCATGGGCAGGCCAATTATTCTGCACTCCCTTCTCACTGCCCATGCTGCATTTTAAATGGTCTTCACACACAGGTTTTAGCATTCTGAAATGTGAGTTGTACTGCCCTGGTTTCTAATGTTGCTGCATTTATGTGGATTCATCATCCTTTCCATGCTAAATTTGCAGATAAAGGAGCACTTTGCAGCAGCAATTCTTTTCCCTCAATTCCTAAAAACTTAGCAGCTCTTGAGTGTGCAAATTTCCATAAACAAAATTCCCTTCTTCAAAATTGTATAATAAACCAGAAGTGATGGCACAAGTGTAAAACAGGAAACCAAGAGGGAAGAAAGAAATCATAAAAAGTCCTGAGAGCCACTGAAAAAAGGTTTTATTGTTGCCCTCTGTGTTTTGGAAAGATTCATCTTCATGGGCTGAAAAACATCCATTTGTTGTAACAAATGGAAGATTTTTGGCTCATAAAACAAACGAATGTTTTTCAGCTCATATAACAAATGGATTAGGGGCACATAAGCTTGGATTCTCACTGTCGTTGGCAGTCGCATACTACGTACATCCTTAACAGTGCTCTCCAGTGGCAAGTCCTTGAATACTTTAATGTATGTCTCGTGGGCATGCATGTGTGTGAATGAATTTTTTATTTATTTATTTATCGATTTATACCCTGCCTTTTTCCTACAAAGGGCTCAAGGCAGCTTATCTCCTCCTCCATCTTATCCCCACAACAACAGCCCTGTGAGGTAGGTTGGGCTGAGAGTCTGTGGCTGGCCCAAAGTCACCCAGTTGGCTCCATGGCTGAGTGGGGACTAGAACCCAGATCGTCTGAGTCCCAGTCCCACGCTCTTAACCACGACACCACACTGGCTCTCTCTTATTCCTGTTCATGAAATAGATCAAAAGCCTAACTGCTTTTGAAGTAACTCCTGTGAATCTGATTTCTTCAAGGTTTCTTCTCAGTAGAAGGATGCCATTTATTCTTGGGGACAGGTGAACATGCAGTCAGTGTTCCCCAGATTCCCTCTTAAAGCTCAGTTTGCCTCATTCACATTCCCAAATAAGAGGGCTTTCCTCCCCACTTGAGGGAAAAATGTGCATTTTTAAACATGTGTGATCACTTTTCTCCCATAGGCTAAATTGTGCAAATGCAGGTGGTTGTGGGATTGCAATTGCTCAATACCAGATGTGAGTGCATGTTTGGAAAACTGTGGGCAGTGGAATCAGAGAATTGTGCTTCTGCTTGTGGTCATGTTTGTAAATGGGACATTTTTGTATGATTTTCAAACAGGAGCAAAGCTCCTATATATCCCCACATAAGATAGTAGCTCATGATTTAGTGGATGAATTGCAGGGCAGAAATTCAAATGAGTACATATGTCATAACATCTTTTGGAGAAGTGCAGCCAAGTTTTGTTTTGTTTTCAGAGTTTCCTCTGAGTCCCTAGATAGTTTTACATGTGAATTTTTGTTGCATTTCAGGAACCACCTTTGGCTCCTTGCAGTGTGAAACTTTGCATGGTTTTACATGGGAACAATTACAATGCACCAGAGGCACTACAGTTTTAAGCCCATTAATTAGTCATTCTTGTACATTACTGTTAATACATGTATATCCAACTTCTCTTCCTCTCAAATGGTAGTTTATAAGGTTCTCTTCTCTCCTTATTATCTTTATAACAACCACCCTGTCAGTGACTGGGAGAGCCTGTGACTGGCCCAGAGTCATCCAGTGAGCCTCAAGTAGGGACTAGATCCCAGACCTGAGTCTCAGTCCAGCACCCTTAATGATTGCACCGTTCTGGCGCATTCATACTTTAGTTGGGTATGACCCTGATAGGAATGGAGTAAATATTAGGTCATTTCCTTTGGTGCTAAGTTTAAAATGTGCATGTACTGATTCCTAGCTACAGCTTAAAAATGCTGAACTGATCTGAGGAAAAGACCCCTTGGCATATCCCACCACTGATGCATGATGCCTTTATGCACTTTCCTAGATGTATGTATATATCACAATGGCCTAATATTTTAACAGCTATAGCTGTCCAGTCTTACTGTAGCAAACAGCTTTAGAATAAAATTAAAATATTAAAAATGCTGTGTTTAAATCAACTAGAAATACTGAGACTATTACATTACTATTCAGTACCCTTTGTAATGATAAATCAGGGGAAAAATCTTCAAAGATTTAAGATTTCATTTCATTAATTTATATTGTACAGAGGGGGATATTTGTCTTTTGAAAGAGAAAAAATGTGTTTTTTCAGTTTGTAACTGGAATTATTAATTTTTCCCCCTTGATCATTTACTACGGACCTATTACAGCTAGATAATATTTCCTGACAATATGAGAAGTCATTGCTCAGTGGTATAGCATATAACTTGTATGCCGAGGATCCCAGAGCCGAGCAGCAGAAACTTCTGCTCATGTTTCAGCAACCACAGCAGCATATTATGTATAAGAAACGGAGGTGGGGGATAATCTCTCCCCCGCCTTTAAACCCTCTGCCATTCTCTTGCTACTGAAATACAGTGATCCATATGTTCATGGCACTGGAGAGCTACTACCATTTAGGATAAACAGGACGCATGCAGTTCCTCCCTGCATTACCCCTTCCTTCACAAAGACCTTCCACAAGGCCTGGAGAACAGGAGGCACTGCATCTGTGTGTCATTGCAGGCTGTAAGTCCTGTCAGGACTCTGTGGTGCCCCTGTTGCATTAAGTATTTCATGTTGGTGGCTGTTGCTGTAAGTTCTGCCATGGGTGAAAGCTTGAGCAGATCTGGGTAGGTTAAGTTCCATAGAGAAGAGATCAGCTTTTCCACAGAAATCTCTAAGGGGATTTGGAAGCAGACAAGATTTTCTGAATATATGTTTCTCCAAGAAGGAGTGGATCAAGACTGAGCCTTAAGTGGGAGTTTCTCTTCTTGGCTGATTTGTCCCACTGCCAAACCAACTAAGAGTTCATCTTTCAAAGGGGTCTAGCTTGCTTTAGCAGTCCCAAGTCCTCATAATGTGGGAGTGGTCATAGAATGCTATTATCCGCTTGGCTGCAATTCTCAGTGTTGGAGCATGACATTGTGACTTTCCTAGGATGCCAGCCCCTGTGATCTTTCTAGATAGCAGGGTCTCAGGGAGATGGATACTTCACAATACCTTTCCATGGCCTGGCACCTGGAGCCTCTGTTTCTGGGAACAAGGGACCCCTGAGGAAGAGCAGTTGGGTCCTGATCCACAACATTCTACTCCTGTCATCTTTTGCTGCCATTGTTCAACAAAGCTTTTAATGAGCTTCAACTAGTCCGTGCCATTCAGTGACCTTTCCAAGATGCACAGATCTATGGCAGATAGGAATGTTAAACCAATTGTTTGTGAGTTCACACACCTGAAGACTAGCAACACTGAGTAAATAATGAGGCAGCAGGTCTGTATGCACATGGGATAATGTCTGATGTGCATGGGGCATGATGCCACTGCCAACAATGCCCCAAAATGTTGCAACCTTTTTCCCTTTTTGAGGTGGCATTGAGCATTTACATGCCCAGATATGTGTGCATCAGTTTCTGTCTCACAGTAGCAAGATGTGTTCACAAGCCCAGTTCCCCATTATGCAATCAATATATCCTAATTCCAAGCATGTAAGCTGAATCCATCTCAGGTTTTGGAAAGGAACTATAGTCACTCTCCAGTCCTGAGCTCAGTTGAAACTACCAGAAAAATAGTGAAAACAGTACTTAAAATAAAAAATTCAGTTAGATATGGGAAGTGTAAGGAATCGAGTTTGGGAGTGGGTATCTGTCAGATTTCTTCAGCTCAGCTCCCTGTTCTCCAGCCAACTCTCTTTCTCCCCTAGGTCCACCTCATGCTGAGTATTTGCGTGGGCGTCCAGCAGGAAGCGAGTTCAAGCAGAGTTCTGCTTCCTCACATGTGACTTGTGGGCTTTACTTACTTTGCACAAAGAATTACATAATTTGGAGATTTTGCACAAAGAATTATGCATTTTGCATACTTTACACAAAGAATTTATGAGTGCTCTCAAACATTCATAGACCTGATATCAGCTGCGCTTGCTTCCTAGCCGGGGCTGAGCATGGGGGAAAAGTGTGATGAGTGCAAGAGGGCCAGATTCCAACTTGACCTTTGCATTCCTACTCAGAACTGCATTGGTTACATTACTCAACTAGCTTATACCCACTAAACAAAACAAAACAAAGCCAAAAAAAAAAAAATCAAGATAGAATCTATGATTAAGTGAAATTAATTATTCAACATTTTCAATGGCTGTTACTTAAACTTCCTTGACAGTATCTACTTTGAAATGATACGTCTTTAGGCTATCAGTTAATTGCTGCACTGTAGACATAATCTGTACTTAAATCTGTATGCAGTAAAAATTAATAGGAAGCAAAGTGAGCAAAGAAGGTTTATTCAGCCCTTGGAAATGAAGCAGATGAGAAGCGGATGACAGACAGCACAAAGACAAACTAGTCCCATGACTAGCCTGTGTGGGATGGCCACCTGAGGAAGCTGGTTGTTCATGTCATGAAAAGGCTGCACATGGTTATTTATTTGTTGATGAGTGTTTTATTTATTGCTAGACAGGAGGAGAGGTGCTTATGGGATTGTTTTGCTTCAGAAGCCAGGAAACAGTGGGGTAGGCAGTAGCTGCTCCAAAACAGGCAGCTACAGGCTTCCAGGTGGCCCTCTGTCGGCACATTTTTACAGCCATGGATGTGTGGGTGATGAACATGCATGCCCTTTAACCTACTGTGGCAATGTCACCAGCTGTATCTTCTCTTTATGAGATTGCAACAGCTTTATGTAAAACAGATTTAGTGGAAAACATAGTTGAAGCGAGTCAATTTGGTCCAGAGGTTTTTCGTGCCTGGGAGAGCTCTGGCATGCCCCTTATGCCTTCTTCCACCCTTCCTCAAACTACCCCATTCACTCAGTAGAGGCAACAGCAATGTTTATGGGGGAATCTGCCCATCCTCTTTACCTCTGGTGTGGGGCGCCTCCAGCAGGCAACCTTGCTTTGCTGTTACCTCTGAGTAATAGGAGATAATAGAACACTCACAGGCAAGTCCCCTTTGAATACTCTGCAGCAACCTGAGCTGTTCTTTGCAGGCATGAGAGCTGGTGTGTCGAACTGAACTGCCCATTTCATAGGTGTGGGAGCGGTCACACTGGCATCATGCCCCCCCCCCCCCGACTTGCTAAGAGCGGAACTGTGTTTACTACTACAACTACAACAACAACAACAATTGCACCTGTACTGCCCAGTTTGCTTTCCCTGACTTGGACTGCACCCCATGTAGCCAGGCCTGCACATGGCTGGAATGCAGCCTGCCAAACCCTTCCCAAATTGAACACCCCCCCCCCAAAAAAAAAGCTTGCTATCCCTGCCTTAAACAGATGGGAAAGTCTGAGCACATGCAGGTTTGGACTGGCGCATACGTATCCCTTGAACTGAGACCTTAGTAGTTGCAGTTGAGTTGTGGGGTAGTGTTCAAAGACACCATGCTGGAGAAGGAGGTCTTTATTATCAGTCTTTATTTGCAAAGAAAACCACAGCACCTCAGATTTTTGAAAAACCTAATAATAGACAGGTCTTGCTGTTTTAAAACAGAAACATTTTCCCTTCATATTATGATGGAATATGCTATTAGAGGACTCTCTTTTTCACCCATTAATGAACTAACATGTTGAAATATTAGAAGCATTTTAAGCAATGCTGGGTCAAAATGGTGCAGGCATGTTCCCCTTCCCATGCCAATGCCCCTAAGGTGGGCCTTTTTTCTTAAACCCCTTTTGCAAATAAGAAACTCTTTGCCAGGGGTGGCTGCTGAGGAAAAGAAGGAACCAAGGGAACCCCCAGCCCAACATGCCCCCCAGCAAATCAGCTGCACATGTTTGACTTTTGCGGTCAGAAGATGAATGGAGGTACAGATAGCCATTTTCCTGCTCCATGAATGAGCTGTGCGTAACTCTGCCAAACCAGAGCTGGACAGTCTTACTGAACGTGGCTGCTGGGCAGTGGTATGGCAAAGCTGGGAACATAGTTTAGGGATGTGAGTTTTCTTTTTCCCTCCCCTACTCAATAGCAATAGCAAGAGAAGGAGGGCTTGTTTACCTTCCATGACCAGCTGTATGGCAACATGGCACTTGTGGAGGGAAGTATTTGCATGGAGGAACACTCAGTCATATGAGCCACGCCAAAAGTGCTACTGCCCAGGCACAGGCTGACCACTTCAATGAAAACTAACCCTGGAAGACTGGTTTGCACGATGAAAAGTTCTTGTAGCACTTTCTGTTGGCTAGACAGAATCATTGCAAAGTCCAAGATTCATTATGCCGGATGGTATTTAACACAGCACACTGTGCAGCACCACAAGAGGATTCCTCTGCCCTTGCACAAAAGAGACTCTGATGCCCCAGGAGGACAGCGGGGCTTTTGAGATTTCTTCGCTGTGTGACAGACCAGCAGGTTAGCACTATCTCAAGAATATTGGCTATGCTAGATGAATGGATTTTCATTTCAAGTAAAGGAAAGGATTCCCTGGGGATGGTGATCTTTTTGCCTCTGAATGTTGAAATAAGACTCTTCCAAAGGAGTGGGGTGGGTTGTGTGGGTGTGTGTATGCAGGACAATGTGGCTGTTCGAATGCTGTCTATCCTCCTAGAGGCTGACACAAGGCTCAGGGACCTGTGAGCATCAGTGGCCAGTTTCTCCTTTTCAACGATAGGTTTGTCAAAATAAGTTTGCAAATGTGCAGGTAAACAACCAACATGTTTTGGATAAAAGTCTGTGTCCAGCTGTACACCAACAACCTTCTGCCATCCCTTCTGCCATCTTTAAGAGATGTCTAAGATTTGGGAAGCGGCATAGGAGGGAAGAGTGAAACAGCTTTTCCGCCAAACAGCTTCCCTGACAAACTAACAGCAACACTCATCTTATTTATTTATTTAGAAAATTTCTGTGCCACCCCATTCGCTGAAGCCTCGGGGCAGCTCACAACATAGATAATTCCAATTAAAATAATATACATTAACAGTATAAAATAAGTCACCCTGCCCAAAGAATAAAAAAAATACTATTAACAGTTAAAATGACATTTGAATAAAAAGGTCTTCGCCTGGCACCGAAAAACAAATAACGACGGCACCAGGCGGACCTCTCTGGGGAGCGCATTCCATAGATAGGGCACCACCGCAGAGAAAGCCCTCCTCCGAGTACCCACCCTCCTAATTTCCTTCACGGAGGGTTCCCGGAGAAGGGCCTCTCCCGCAGATCTCAGGGGGCGGGCGGGCAGATATGGACGTAAGCGTTCCTTCAGGTAACCAGGACCCAAGCCGTTTAGGGCTTTATAGGTCATCACCAACACCTTGAATGGGGCCCGGACTTCAATGGGAAGCCAGTGAAGCTGACGGAGGACTGGAGTCATGTGAACATAACGCCCAGTCCCCGTCAGCAGCCTGGCAGCTCTATTTTGAACCAATTGAAGTATCCAGACCGTCTTCAAGGGTAGCCCCACGTAGAGCGCGTTACAGAAGTCAAGGCGGGAAGTCGCCAACGTGTGTGTCACTGTCGCCAGGCAGTCATACTCCAGGTAGGGGCGAGCTGATGGATCAGCTGAAGCTGAAAGAAAGCACTCCTCGCCACTGCTGTCACCTGAGCTTCCAGTGAAAGCTCTGGGTCGAGGAGCACTCCCAAGCTGCGGACCTTGTCCCTAAGAGGGAGTGCAACCCCATTCAGGACCAGGTTCAATTCACCCTCACCGAAGCCCGATCCGCCAACCAACAGGACCTCCGTCTTGTCTGGATTGAGCTTCAGTTTATTGGCCCTCATCCAGCCCATTACCTCGGCCAGGCACCGGTTCAGCACAGCCACTGCCTCACCTGGATTGATGGAAAATGAGAGGTAGAGCTGGATATCATCAGCGTACTGATGATTCCGCAGCCCACACCTCCTGATGACCTCTCCCAGCGGTTTCATGTAGACGTTAAACAGCAAAGGGGACAAAATGGACCCCTGCGGTACTCCATGGCATAGCTGCCATGGTGCAGAGCCATAGTCCCCTAGCACCACCTTCTGGAATCAGTCATTGAGATAGGAGCGGAACCACTGCAAAGCAGTGCCTCCGACCCCCAATCCCGCTAGCCTGTCCAGAAGAATACCATGGTCGATGGTATCGAAAGCCACTGAGAGGTCCAGAAGAACCAACAGGGACGCACTCCCCCTGTCCTTCTCCCTGCACAGGTCATCATACAGGGCGACCAAGGCAGATTCAGTACCGTACCCGGGTCTGAAGCCGGACTGAAATGGGTCCAGATAATAAGTTTCATCCAAGAGTGCTTGGAGTTGTCTCGCCACCACCCGCTCCAACACCTTGCCCAGAAACGGGATGTTGGCCACAGGTCTATAATTAGTGGCCATCTCTGGATCCAGTGACGTTTTCTTCAGGACCGGTCGGACTATCGCCTCCTTTAAAGGGGCAGGTACCCGACCCTCCCTCAGAGAAGCGTTAACCACTTCCAAGATCCAGATCCCAATCCTATGTTTGACATTATTTATTAACCAAGATGGGCAAGGGTCCAATAGGCAAGTGGTGGGACGTACTCGTCCAAGCACCTTGTCCACATCATCAGGCTGCAATAACTGAAATTCATCCATTAATTTTGGACCAGACGGCGACCTTGGTATCTCCCCAGAAACCTCTGAATCACTAGTAGAGTCTAGCTCGTGACGAATCTGAGCGATTTTCTCCCTGAAATGCTTGGCAAAGTCGTCACAGCGGGCCTTCGAGGGTGGAACCAGATCTATACACTTGGCTGTTTAGATCTAAAAATAAAACAAAATGGAAGATGCTGATCCTGGATTCCCATGTCATCCTGTCTATTTTGGCCCACAGTGTTAACAGGAACATGCCTGCCAATAATACAGACTGGAAAGGGCTGATATTTTACACTTTAATGAACATCAGGCAAATTTTACTAGACTTTAATAAAAAGAGTGGAAGTTTGACATGCTTCTGTCATGCCTGGCAAAAGCTCACTCTTTCTTGTAACCTTAGTTCTGCTCAAAGATAGCTGCAACCTTTTATTTAGAGAGCAAAATTTTGATCTAGGAAGCAATCTGTGAGAGGCGATTTAATTTTAATGAGTTGTTTCATGCTTGGGCCTCCCCTCCCCCATGTTTTCATGTGAGTTCCTGCACGTGCTGCTTTGATGGACGATGTGGAGCCTCTCCACTACATCTAATGAAGGCACCAAGCGCACATGGCAGCTAGCGGTGTATCAAAACACATAAATGATTCAGCTATCACTGTTTTCCTTTTCTTGCTGCAGTTGGAAAAAGATGATGAGTGCTTTGAATTTCTGCTCTCAGCTGAAGAATTAGCTGCATTTCTGCTCATGTTGGGACTGTTTTATCATTTCCCGACTGCAGTAAAATTAGCAGAACATTAATTGAAAAAAATGCAGGAACTGTTAAGTGTGAGGTGCGATTTGCCCCTCATAAGATGATCAGCTTGGCTTCCAATAACCTCACCCAAGAGGAAGCCTCGTTGGACTTTCGCGGGCTTCCTTCTGAGTTGATTCAGTCCCATGTCACCACCTTTGCATTCTTTCTTGGCTGAATGATAAACCAACCCTTCAGGTCCTTTCCCTCTACAGCTGTCCTTAGTGTGCAGTCAGTGTCTTCTCTTTCTAGATACCCTTCCTCTCCATGCTCCTAAAACCCTTGAAACCTGCAGTATTTTATTCCAGGGAAGCACGAAGTCTTAGCCACCAGTGCTATGGCAAATGCAGTGTGGCTTGCACCAGTGGAGGCTTTATAAGAATCTAGTTGCACTCAGGAAGGAGTGGTATGTGTGCATACAAGAGTCACTGGGGTATGGGAAATCATGCTGGGGCCACAGGGCAGTAGTGGGTGGCCCCTGACGTGCTTGCCCAGAATGTGCTTTGTCCAGAAGCTAAATCCACAGACTGTAAAGACCCCGCCCCCTGTTTCCTGCTTCAGAGCAAGGCGTTTCTCCTACCCTTAGCCAGCCAGCTTGCAATGCCTGTAAGATGGAACGCTGCCCCATTCATCTTGCAAAGAGGCTTCTGGCAATGGGGACATAAAGCAAGAACTCAGTTGAGGCATACTTGCCACACTGTTTGGAGAAGTCAAATTGTACTTGTCAATCCATCTGTAAGCTATATATTAAGCTGCCTAGTGTAAGTCTCTGAGATACCCTTATTCATGTTTGGTCATTTTCCTATGCGAAGCTTGATCAATGTGTAGGGAAATACATTTGTGGTACTTGTAGGCAGTTATTCTTTACAATGTAGGCACTATGATTTCCCAAGTCCCCAAAGCAGCCTGAATGTTCCATCCTTCTTCCCCACCACCCCAAAAGCTGACCAATGTAGTGATGCATTAGAGAACTCTTCAGGAACCACTATGGAAATGGAAAGCCAAATTAATCAGTTTCCCTTTGCAATTCTATCTGCTTTTTGGTACAAAGAAGCCCAACAAGAGAAGTGAATTGTGTGGACAGGCAGACATGGGCGATGGCATGTAAGGGTTGCTTGTGGCATCCTCCTTTTCTCTCCCTGAGCACCATTGATTCTGCTTTGCTATGTGTGCTTTTTCTAAGGGAGCCTGCAAGGATGTGGCGATGCATTTCAGAGTCTGGGCAGCTGTCATTACGTGTTGGGAGTGGTGATGGAGTATGCTCTAAGCACTTAATGTCTCTGTATGGCAGTGGTCATTTTAAAAGGTGCCACCTTGTTTACTAGTCAAGTAAAAGAACTGCCTCTGCCATCTGTCACTAGCCTAGCATCGTGCAGTGCTCGGATATCCCAGAAGTCTTTCACTGTCAGTTCTCCTAGACTCGCCCTAATCATTCAGCAAATCATTTTAAGATGTCACTCTGGCATTCAGAAGCAGTGTGCAAGCTCCGCTTCCTCCAGTGTCTGTTGTTGGAAAGACAGTTTATTTATAATGATCTGTCAATATAGAGTTATGTAAAAGGGATTTGCACAGCTCGCACTCTCTCTCTCTGTCTCTCTCTTCCTTTGCCTATTGGAGAGTGGCTTTGACTGTCAGGCACATTCATTCTATATCTCTTCTACATGATTTTATTTTAAATATAATTTTATCTAAAAGTGTTCTCAATCAGTACAGCTGAAAAGCACTGGAAGGGAATGAAGGCCCATCTCCCACCAGAGGCCCTCTTGTACCATCTCCTTAGTTTGTCTCCTACCAGCAGTTATTAGCCATACTACTACTTTCTCAGCTCTTCAGTGCTGACCCCTTTGATTTGTATGGGCAAAAGGCATTGATTATGGAGGTGCAGCCTTTCACCCGCTCCACAACATGAAAATGAGTAAATACACCCTGCCTTCCCTCTCACATGGGTTCTTGTGGCCGTCAGTTGTGGTCCTTAGAAGAAAGGGAGGGGTGAGTTGGATGATGAGGGACCCAGTGGGCCAAAGGAAAGAGGATCGGGAGTGGGCTGAGTGGGAGACAGGCAAACTGGGAATTCTTCTCAAATCCGGGCTGGATTCAAGCTTGAGAAGAGTTTGCAGGATGTGGATGCTCCACTCTTCTTTGAAGCAGGCATTATGTGCCTCCAAAGCTTTACCGGCATCTCTAAACCCAGGAGACTGCATACTGTGCTTTGAATACAGCCTAATCCTAACTAGATGCACTGTTTCATTTGCTTTGTTTCCTATTGTGTGGCTTGAACACAGCTTCTCTAATCTGTGCTGTAGCTTTACTTAACGGCAAGCATGGTGTCAGAAAAAGCAAAGCAACACAACACAACAAAACACAGGAAGGCCTTTGAGATGGGGCTGCCGTGGTTGTCTACTAGCTATGCAGATGGCAGTTGATTCCCTCCTGCTGAGGGGAAAACATACCTATTTCCTATTTCTGATGTCTGCTCCTACGTTTGGTTACAGTGACATTAGTATGCACCGTACCAAGTCTATGCATCAGAAAGTGGTGTTCTGCCAGTCCAATGTCAACTTAACTAAGTGAATCAAGGTAGTGAAAATGAAAAGCAGTGGAGAAAAAATGCATGTTTATTCTTGGCCTCTGTTGGATGGCATGTTAACACAAGACTCACAGAAAGAGTGTACAGTAGTTTTTATTGGTTTCAACAATCCAGTCTTAAAGGCATGTGTTGCGGAGTAGCTTCAGTGTGTGCATGCATCTTAGGGTAAGGAGAGGCAGCTATCTTTTTTTAATGGTTCAGGATGGAGCAGAAGGACAATTTTCATTTATTTATTCTTCTCCGGGACATTATATCTGATCCAAAGATTAACCTAACAGCAGCTTGTTGGTTTTGAATATAGAGCAGCTTGAATTTGGTTACACCTGGAGTCCTTCCAGACAGATGTTCCAAGTGTTGCCAGTCAAAGGGCATTATTCACTTTATTGGCCTTTTCCTCCAGAAAGAAAGACAGGCAGACAGAAGTGGTGGATAAATTGGAAGGCAACAATGGCTAGGGTGCTTTTAAAACTCTGTGAATAAGCAGGGTGATTAAGAAATGAAAATCTCATCTAGAAAGACTCCCCGTGTCATTTGTACTTTTATCATTAAATGAGCTGTAGAAGCTGTGGTGAAGGGAGACACTGATGTGCCACCATCTCATTTCACCCCATCCACCCCAGCCAGGTAGCTGGAAAGCTGGAATAGCTGGAAAGCAGGACTGAGGTATGCATGCTTTGGATGAACAACAGATGGTCACATTCATCCACATTTTCCAGACACCAGCTGGGCACTTTATCTCCTTAGATTCCTGTGAGTGGTTGTGGACACTGTTCAGGTTGCATGAATGGGAAAATTCAAGAGAGCCTTCAGGCTATTTACGGCAGTAGAAAAATGTAATGAATAAAGAAGTAAAATCACAGAATTCAGATGCAATGAAATAGGGAATGGTGCAAATCTCTGTGTATTTTCCAGAGTTGCACAACTTTCCTCATAGACTGAAGTGTGAAATTCCACATTTTAAAAAAAGTGTATGATTTCAAAATTTTCTCAGTGTGCTTCAGTTGTGAGTGCAAAGAATCTGCTAATAGTGTGCTGGTGGGGGGGGGGGTGTTCTCCTGATTGTACTCATGTTCCAGGTTGTGAACATGGCATTCTCAGCTGTTTTACAAGTGCGAACGAAACTCTCATGTACCTGTAATGCTTGCCAACTCTTGCCACAGTGAAGCGGTTGTCCATTATCTGGGCTATAGAGGCTAACCAGGTCAGATTGCTCTTGCATATAAAAATGTGTGTGTTTCAGATCCTGTAGCTGATGGGACTATAGGATAAAATTATTTCTCGAATGGGTGAGAGTGGCAGACAGTGGAACAGCTAGTTTTATCTTTCTTGCCCACCTCATACAAAATGTTTGCTATTGCACATCTCTGCAGCTAGTAGTGGCAAGTTAGGGTATGATTCCTGCAAAGTGAAATGCTGCATAAAATCTCTTCGTGTGAGATGGAGTGTGAGACATTTCTTGGTCTGAACACATTCAATGAAAGCAGTCAGACTTAAGGCAGCTTCAAGGGCTAGATCAGGGGTCCTCATCCTTTTGGAGAGAAAATTGTATGTGCTTTCACAAAATGGCTCCTATGGGCGGGGTGGGACTTCCTCATTCACACTGGTGGGCTGGCCTGGTCCCAAACAATCATGTCCCAGAAAAGCTAGAGATGAGACTAAAAGCAAAGTGACTTACCCAAGAACCTAAGTACAGAAGCAGTGATGAGGTTGGAGTTCCAAGATGCAGCACCCAAACAAAGATGCTGTCAGAGGGCAGTGCTGCACTTTGTAGTTTGCTAGCTTTCCAGTTATTTTTCTATTAAACAAGAGCTGAATGAATAAAATTAAAATCAGGCTGGGCAAGGAGCCTGGCAGGTGCCAAGAAGGTATCTGTAGGCACACAGGAGCCCTTTGACACCATGCTGGAGCGCCCATGCCCTCTTTTGTTCTGACAGGTGGATTTTCCCACCAAACAGAGCTTCCCATTGTAGAAATGTCTTATATTTGTATTCTGAGGTAATCGCATAACTCCAGTGTATTAGAGCCATCTATTTCTTAAAGGTAAACCTTACAGCTACTTAAATATACAGAAGTTCTCTTGACATAACAAGTAACAATTAAACAGGAAATACCCACAAGGCCTTAGCAGTTCATGTGTTAGAATTGTTCTCAGTCCACCTGTTATTTATAGACTGAAGGAAGATGTACATCTAAGGCATGCAGGTTAATAGCCAACAAAGAGCTTTTGTTATCACCCATGTTTGTTTGGACTTAGCTGCTCTTCCTGCTAGGTGACTTTGGTTCTCCAGCTGGGGCATTTGCAACGTGTCACAAACATAGCCCTCATCTTATACAGTCTTTCTGTCACGTGCCTGTTAAATTAGAAGTCACCCTGAAAACTTTATCAGAAGTTGGAGCATGAACTGTGTCTTCTTGAAGAGCATTCATTGCCAACCATTCTTCTTCCCAATATTATTTACAAGCCTTCTTCCTTCCTGCAGCTTGAAAGCAAACACTTCTCCCACTGCAGAAGAGGGCATGCAGTAATCTCTGGGGGTAATCCGAGTGAGCTGAGAAGACACGTGTGCTCAGAAGGACTGGAGGAAACATTTCAAGAGCAAATGTGTATTGCAAGTGGGCAATCTGTGGCAGTCCAGATAAATTGCCATTATCCCCAGCATAGCCAATGGTATGGGATAGTCTGGAGGCCCTAAACTCTTGCCCTATTGGATGTGTTGTTTTGGAAATCATCACTCTGGCTTCAGGCTTCATAACATGAGAAACGGTGAAAGCACAGCCAAGCAAACACATATGTTTAACCTCTTCATGACCCCATATCTGCACATTCTGCCCCCACACTTGCAACTCTGCCTCATGAAGTTTAAATTACAACTGCTCAAAAACAAAATTGGATTACCATTAAAAAAAAAAAAAGTACGGGGGACTGACCCAGTAGGTCTGATGTTTTTGATGATTTTAGTGGTGGGTTTTTTTTTTTTTTTTTTGGTTAGGTAGTAGAAAATAATAATAAAACTTACTTTAAAAAAAACAAAAGCAAAATTTTCATTGATGCACAAAATAAATCAATTTCATTGCAGTTCAGAACAGAAAATTCTGGCAGTTCTGATATTAGATCAAAACTACAGCATGGTTTCCAGTTACGCAATTCTTATACTCCCTGGGAACACTACAGGATTATTACAGTGAGGAGTTCAATTCATTCCCCTGTTGCTTGTCAGAATTGTCTGACCACCTCCTGGTTTCTTTTCCCCATCTCAAGTTGGCTTCACCTAAAGTGTTATAAAAGCATTGTTGTTTAGCCTCAGTAGATAATGTTGCTTGGTGAGAGCAGAGCTCCCAAGCTCCCTCTGAAGTTTAGTTGTGCCTTGTCGTATGGATAACAGACAAATGGCCAGCAGCTTTTGAATGATGCTGATTTTTTAAGCACAGGAGCAGAAGTTATCCTATTGCCAGTTCCTTCTGCACCCTCATTCAAATGTTAGGCTTTTCTGCTGAATCAAATATTGGAATGGCCACCCCAGTCCATGTATTATACCGAGTAATCTCTTTGTCAGAAAGTTACTTTGGAAGTGGCCCCCGGAGAGCATTTTTATCATACTTGGGGCTTGTCCACTTTTACGTATGTGAAGCTACATCAAGCTTGTGACTAATCTGTAGGTACATCCCCTGAAGAAAAGCCTGAAGTAACAATGGCTCGTGCCATCCCACGCATGGCAAGGGAAAAAAGGTGTAATAGGTGACACTGCAATAAACAGCTTTGTCCCTAGAGGATGTCACTATATTGGAGGGAAGCCTTTGGGTTCATGCCTGTTCCTCGAATAGCCACGCACAAGGAGAGCTCCTTTTGCCACCGTCTCCCTGAGCACCAAAATCATTCCTTATCTTGATGGAAGCCATGTGGCCTGCTTCAGCGGTTACAACTCCTGGGATCCAACATTGTAATTTCAAATGGAGAGACAGGCCCAGCTGAGGTGCAGTCTGGGAACTGTTTTCAGATGTCAGTGTGAAAATGGATGAGGAGCTGGCGAGAATGGAGAGGGGTGATTCATATGTCCTTGTTTTTCATTGTTGTTGTTGTTGTTGTTAGTCCCGAAGTCGTGTCTGACCCACCACGACCCCATGGACAACGTTCCTCCAGGCCTTCCTGTCCTCCACCATTCCCCGGAGTCCACTTAAGCTCACACCAACTGCTTCAGTGACTCCATCCAGCCACCTCATTCTCTGCCGTCCCCTTCTTCTTTTGCCATCTATTGTTCCCAGCATTAGGCTCTTCTCCAGCGAGTCCTTCCTTCTCATTAGGTGGCCAAAGTATTTGAGTTTCATCTTCAGGATCTGGCCTTCTAAAGAGTCAGGGTTGATCTCCTCTAGCACTGACCGGTTTGATCACCTTGCGGTCCAAGGGACTCGCAGGAGTCTCCTCCAGCAACGCAATTCAAAGGCCTCAATCCTTTGGTGCTCACTCTTCCTTATGGTCCAGCTTTCACAGCCATACATTGCAACTGGGAAAACCATAGCCTTGACTATACGCACTTTTGTTGGCAGGGTGATGTCTCTGCTTTTTAGTATGCTGTCTAGATTTGCCATAGCTTTCCTCCCCAGGAGCAAACGTCTTTTAATTTCTTGGTTGCAGTCCCCGTCTGTGGTGATCTTGGAGCCCAGGAAAATAAAATCTGTCACTACTTCCATTTCTTCCCCATCTATTTGCCAGGAAGTGAGAGGACCGGATGCCATGATCTTAGTTTTCTTAATGTTGAGTTTCAAGCCAACTTTTGTACTCTCCTCCTTCACCCGCATCAAGAGGCTCTTTAGTTCCTCTTCAATTTCTGCCATGAGAGTGGTATCATCTGCATATCTGAAGTTCTTGATATTTCTCCCAGCAATCTTAATTCCAACCGGTGATTCATCCAGCCCCACCTTTCTCATGATGTGCTCTGCATATAAGTTAAATAGGGAGGGCGACAGTATACAGCCTTGCCGAACTCCTTTCTCAATTTTGAACCAATCAGTGATTCCGTGTCCTGTTCTCACTATTGCTTCTTGACCTGCATATAGGTTTCTCAAGAGACAAGTAAGATGGTCTGGTATTCCCATCTCTTTAAGAACTTGCCACAATTTGTTGTGATCCACACAATCAAAGGCTTTAGCATGGTCAATGAAGCAGAAGTAGATGTTTTTCTGGAACTCCCTAGCTTTTTCCATGATCCAGCATATGTTGGCAATTTGATCTCTAGTTCCTCTCCCTCTTTGAAATCCTGCCTGTACTTCTGGTAGTTCTCGGTCCACATACTGCTGGAGCCTAGCTTGTAGGATTTTGAGCATAACTTTGCTAGCGTGTGAAATGAGTGCAATGGTGCGGTAGTTTGAACATTCTTTGGCATTGCCCTTCTTTGGGATAGGAATGTAAACTGACCTTTTCCAATCCTGTGGCCACTGTTGAGTTTTCCAAATTTGCTGGCATATTGAGTGTAGCACTTTTACTGCATCATCTTTTAAGATTTTGAATAACTCATCTGGAATACTGTCACCTCCACTAGCTTTGTTGTTGCTCAGACTTCCTAAGGCCCATTTGACTTCACATTCCAGGATGTTCGGCTCGAGGTCAGTGACCACCCCATAGTGGTTATCAGGGATGTTAAGCTCTTCCTTGTATAGTTCCTCTGTGTAATCTTGCCACCTCTTCTTAATCTCTTCTGCCTCTGTTAGGTCCCTGCCATTTTGGTCCTTTATCCTGCCCATCTTTGCATGAAATGTTCCCTTCATATCTCCAATTTTCTTGAAGAGATCTCTGGTCCTCCCTATTCTATTGTTTTCTTCTATTCCTTTGCACTGTTCATTGAAGAAGGCATTCTTATCTCTTCTAGCTATTCTCTGGAATTCTGCATTCAATTGGGTGTATCTTTCTCTTTCTCCCTTGCCTTTCGCTTCCCTTCTTTCCTCAGCTATTTGTGAAGCTTCCTCAGACAGCAATTTTGCTTTCTTGCATTTCTTTTTCTTTGGGATGGTTTTAGTTGCTACCTCTTGTACAATGTTGCGAACCTCCGTCCGTAGTTCTTCAGGCACTCTGTCTATCAGATCTACTTCCTTAAATCTATTTGTCACCTCTACTGTATATTCATCAGGGATATGATTTAGGTCATACCTGAGTGGCCTAGTGGTTTTCCCTACTTTCTTCAATTTAAGACTAAATTTTGCAACAAGAAGCTCATGATCTGAGCCAGTCAGCTCCTGGTCTAGTTTTTACTGACTGTACAGAGCTTCTCCATCTTTGGCTGCAGAGCACATCGTCAATCTAATTTCTGTGTTGACTGTCTGGTGATGTCCATGTGTAGAGTCGTCTCTTGGGTTGTTGGAAAAGAGTGTTTGCTATGACCATCGTATTCTCTTGACAAAATTCTACCAGCCTGTGCCCTGCTTCATTTTGTACTCCAAGGCCAAACTTGCCTGTTATTCCGGTTATCTTTTGGCTTCCTACTTTAGCATTGCAATCCCCCATGATGATAAGGACATCTTTTTTTTGGTGTTAAATCTAGAAGGTGTTGTAGGCCTTCATAGAACCGGTCAACTTCAGCCTCTTCCGGACCAGTGGTTGGGGCATAGACTTGGACTATTGTGATGTTGAATGGTTTTCCTTGGATTTGAACTGAGATCATTCTGTCATTTTGAAGGTTGTATCCCAGTACTGCTTTTCCTACTCTTTTATTGACTATGAAGGCTACTCCATTTCTTCTGAGGGATTCTTGCCCGCAGTAGTATACCTGATGGCCATCTGAATTAAATTCACCCATTCCTGTCCATTTTAGTTCACTGATTCCTAAGATGTCGATGTTCAGTCTTGTCATCTCTGTTTTTCATTAGGTCTGTTCATTTATCACATGAAGCCAGTAGCAGTCAGCAGACCAGTCAATTTTGAGGGCCTTTATCATTGCGACCTCCATGGGGGAATTTAATCTTTTCACATTCAAAATGAACTCTAAAATAGCCCAGAGAATTTTCTCATGAGCTTCATTGCCAGGCACTGGGTGGACTTTCCCAAACAGTTGCAAGGAGGTTGTTCGAGAGTCAGCCAAAGCTCAGCTGTGGAACACCTAGATTGCATGTTGAGGATCAGTTCCTAGCACCGCCTTCCCCAACCTGGCCCCCTCCGAATTTGTTGGCCTACAGCTCCCATTGCCAACTGGTCAAGATGGCTAGGGGCAATGGTAATGGTAGCCCAACACATCTGGGGGGCATCACATTGAGGGAAGCTGCTCTGGCATTGCCAGAACTGCATAACACTCTTGCTAGACACCTTGCAAGATGATGCCACCTCTCAAAATAGACAATGCTAGACCATGCGGTCTGACCCTGTATATTAGACTGGTGGAGAAATCTGCAACAGATTCAGATGAGTTCGGATTTCTATGAATCCAAGCCACAGAGTTGGCTGCAGGTAGACTTTTCCCAAGTCATACAGATCCCTCAGACTTATGGGCTGATTTTGTTCCTACGTTTGCTTTCACTTTTGGGAATTTTATGTAAATTTAGTCATAGAAAAATAGGAAACATAAAAATATTCTGGCCAGAATTGTACATTCCCTCCCCCTAGAAAAAGCCTAGAGATATGCATTTTGGGAAGATTTGCATATTTTGGGGGGAATTCATGCATTTTCAGAAGTATGAAGTTGCAGAAATGCCCATAAAGGCATTTGTGCAAAATCCAGTTCCATCAGTGACTGGATAATGAAATGAAAGGTGCCTGAATATTTGTAAAATGTAGACCAGTATGGATTTAACAAACTCCATATATGCTTGCCATAGTGATTGTCCCATAGCTGCATTTGCAGTTCTCCCCACCCCCAGCTACAAGAACATCTTCATTAATTTGTTCTTGCACCTTAATTTCTGTGAAGGTACAACAGCCGAAGGGGAAAATGAGGACAAGGGTGTGGTTTCTGCTGCAAGAAATGGAAATGTGTTCAGCATTTAGAGAGGGTAGAGGCCATAGTTCTCATTTTTTCTGTCAAACCAACAAAAATATGTGAGCTGCTCCAGACAAAATGCTGTTTTTTGCGTGTGCTTCCATTTGCTGAAGCACAGCACTTGTTGGGGCAATCGTTATGCACAGATGAAGCAAGATAAACAGTGGAATTTATGCAGTCATGCCTTGTTATTCTTTGAGTGATACTGGAGATATATAAAATTTTAAGGGCCCTCCAGGCAATTGAAAAATTACCATTGCCTTTCTCCCAAAATGAAGTATGAACTCGCACACATCATACCTATTCATCATTGTAAAATGCTTGCTCTATTAAAGGTTAGCGTGCCGTTTGAAATAGTCTCCCTGCATTCTGTCTTTCCTACATCTTTTCTCCTGCCTCTTTGCTAATATGAGATTATTCTGGGGTTCACTACACTTAATTCAACTATATGTTTTATGTGTGTGGTTGAGCAACTTGTGGTTCTCCAGATGTTTTGTCCTACGTCTCCCATGATCCCCCAACAGAGCCCACAAGGCGCCCATCCTTGGTCTGCAACCTTGTGGGCTGTATGCAGCACTATGATTGTGTTGACTTTCTGAGGTATTTATGTTAGCAAAAGCAGGAGAAGAGTTCCCCTCTTGTCCACATAGCTCTCTCCACTTTCCAAGCTTGCTCCAAAGGGCTTGAAAACCATCTAGAGCAGATGTGTGGGCACTGCAGGGGTGAGGAGACGGGGGAAAGTCAAATCACATATGCTGCCAAATGCCTAAGAAAGGAGAAGACCTCTTAACCTGGCACCAAAAAGATAGTAATCTTGGCACCAGGAAGGCCTTATCAGGAGATCCTTCCATGATTAGGGGCCTCCACCAAGAAGGCCCTCCCCCGCTTTTTTTCCTCCCAGACTTCTCTCAGAGGAGACACCTGGAGGAAGGCTGTAGGAGATGAATGCAGTGTGTGTAAGGTAAATTCATGCCAGGAGAGGCATTCCTTCAGGTATTGCAGACCGGAACCTTGTAAGCCTCTATAGTTAAAGCCAGCACTTTGAATCGGCCTTGGGGAGAGTGGCCCTGTGGGATGCCACAGCTCGTAAGTGGCCCACAGATCATGGGGGCACAAGATGCTGTCAAGTGCACAGGCCCACATCCACTGGGCGTGATAGGACCTCTTTCTTTCCTGGAAAAGGAAAACGGTGAACATCAGATGCATGGATCATATCCCTGCTAATCACTACTGCATTTTGATAGTGGCAAAATCTCAAAGACATCCTGGGCAATGCCATGGTGCTGCTTGCAGGGCTTGCACTACTGGGGTATGACTGTACCAGCGGATTGCACAAAATCAGTGAAGCAAAATTGCACCGGTTTGTAGAAGGGTCACTATGCGTGGAGAATAGCCCACCGAAACAGCTCTCAAACAGTGTACCCTCTGCACAAAACCGTCAAGGAAGTCATGCATGAGGAAAGGAAAAGTGCTACGAAGTATGTGTGTGCGGGAGCTGCAGTGCCACCCTTAACCGGACTGCTTTTTGTCACCATGCAGGATGTTGTTTTTGGTATTAATTTGATATAATCCTTGTGACATTCAGGGTTTCACAGAGCAAACTTATGACAGAAACAGAGAAGATATCTATATTTCCAGCTGATACTTATCCATGAAATAGATACATTGCCATGATATTATGTCCTATAAATCTGTTTACAGTCCATGCAGCAGGGATGGGCAGGAGATAGATTTCCAGATGTTTTGGAGATCAGCTCACAGCATTCTTGACCATTAGCCATGCTTGCAGAAGATTCCAGGAGCTGAAGTCCAAAAAAACTGGATCACTGTCTTTTTTCCACTCCTACAATGCAGTATCGATTTTCACACAGAACCAAATAGCAGTTGCAGCAGCTTGTCACTTTGTTGCTAATATTATATATTTTATTTATTTCTATCCTGCCATTTTGCCAAAAATGGCACTCAGAGCAACTAATAGTAATAACATGAGGGTTAAAAATCAAATCTTAATGAAAATATGGCATTAAAAATCCATAAAACACAAGAGCAAAATAATATTAGGTCAAATCATTTTTCAGAGGCAGTATCTCACTTTAACTACATTTCCTAGCAAACCACACTCACATATAGATGGTATAAGATACATTATGTACATGCTCATCCCCCATTTTGTGGGGGGTGGTTTGGTCTATTCGGTTTAAGTTGTCTTAATTCTGTTAAGATCCTTATGACCGGTAATTGTGAGACTTTTTCTGTCTAAACTTGATTGGATTGTGCCCTTAGGGCCTTATAAGCACAGTTCTCTTAGAGAATATTATGACTTAAAAGTATAAATATTAACATTCATTTTTTAAAGAAGTAGATTTAAGTGAAAAGCCATATTGGGAATATCTAGGCATTAATCACTGCATTTCCATGGCAGGTCTGATGCTTTTAACCCAGAGCTTGAATTGCTCAAAAACCTGGTTTGAGCACCCTGCTACACACAAATAACTTCTGTTTTAAGATAAAACTGATATAATTGGAAGAGTGCAAAGCAGCCCATTTTCGGATATTAGCCAGTTCCTCTTACCCTCAACAATAGAGGGAAAAAATGAGTTTTAGGCAGAGCTAGTATGACCTTTTAAGCTCAGCTGTTTAGAAAACCAAAATTACACCATTCTTAATGCAGTCTGCTGGGATATTGAGCTTTTTCTTTTTAACCATTTTACCATCTCTTTCACTAGAAGGAGACAATGCCTCTCAAACATGCTAACTCAATCAGTATCATTGAGGTAAAAGGATAAAGGGGACAGGGGAGGAGCAAAAAAGTACCATGAGCGTGTCAACTGGTGGTCACACAAGTGTACCTCACATGTACAGAAAAACAGGGTTTTGGCTTCAAATACAGAACGAGCTGAGCAAAGTTCAGCTTTAAAGTTCAACTTTAACTGCTGGAGGACTACATTCATTCAGCAGAAGCCAGAACCTTTACAGCAGCTGTAACAGAAAAAAATTCCAGCTTACCACTACTTTGAATTTGGGAAGACAGAAAGATCTGAAGAATAGGCAAGATGAACCCTTACACCACAGGCTGAACTGTATGTCATCATCACAGTTGCCTTCCTTCACTTGCACAGGGATTGCTTTCTGAGGCTGTACCCACAAAAACTAATGTGGAGGGAGAAAAGCCCACTCTTGCAGGTGACCCTCTTTTAAAAAACTGGCCAGTGATTCCTCAGTAGCATCCCCCAGTGGGAGGCAAGCAAGCTTCTCCAAAAGAAAGCTTGTCCGTCCCTCCTGGTCTTCCCTTACAACGAACAGGCAGTGGGGAATGCTGGGTGTATTTTAGGACTGACCACAGCACACGGCAGACAGTGAGAAGGACCAGAAGGGCTCCTTGAGAATTGATTGCTTCTCACTACATTACCCCAGAATCCTCTGAAACAAAGTGGCATGCGTACTGTTTCAGCATAGGAAATTAGAAAACCAGGGCAACGTGTGCAGCTGTGGGGCAGCTATGGATGCTTCCAAAGAATTGAAAATGGAATACTTTCCAATCAATAGAATATGTGCAAATAATTGAAAGTGAAATATGTTCAAATGATCGGAATGCTTCCAAATAAATGAAGTTGGAAAATCATTTTAACTGTTGGATATCGAACTGCAGGGAAATTGCCACTGTCAGTGGATTTTTATATACCATCCCATTCCCAAAGGCTCTGGACAGTTTACAGGACATTAAAACAACAGTAGTTAAAATGTCAACTAAAAACACGCATATTAGATAAAACTAAGCTGGGAACTAATCTAGGGAGGTCTGTTGAAACAGCTATGTCTTTAACGCCCTCTTCAAGGTAGCAGTCCGGGATATCTAACGCCTCTCTCCCAGCAGGCCATTCCACAGGTTAGGACTGAGAAAGTCGCCTGGGTAGTATACATTAACCGCATGGAAGATTATCCACAGAACACCTTAGCTGGCGAGGCAGAATGTATGGGCACAAGCTCCCCTGAGGGTATTTGGACCCAAGTCATGAAGGACTTTAAAGCTAATTCCCAACACCTTGTTCTGCATCCAGAAAACATATTGGCAGCCACTGCAGAGGCTTTAGTAGTGGTGCTGTGTGGTCTCTCCCTGTTGACCCAGAGACCAACCTGATGGCCATATTTTGTACTAGTTGCAGTTTCCAGAGTAGGAACAAGGGTAGCCTCATGTACAGCACATTGCAGAAATGTGATTGGGGTAAGTTTAGCTGACACCTAATACGCATTCCTGGAAAAATTTAACAAAATGCCCCACCCTTTTCTGCACCCACAAATGGAGCTCAAATATTCCCTTTCCCTGTTGCTCGAGGAATGCAGATGGTCAGTCATGGGCAATGATGTTATTTATGACAGTATTGGTGTTATTTCCAGTTGCAGGCTGAACTTGATCAAGAATATCAAGACAAATTCAAAAGACTCCCATTGGAAATTCTGGAATTTGTTCAAGAAGCCATGAAAGGCAAAATTAGTGAAGATGGAGACCACAGCTCTACCACTTCTTCCCTGGCATCTGAAGGAGGAAAACTGAACCATAAACCACAGCAAAATGAAGATCCAGAAGATACTCCAGCAAAAGTGTTTGATACACCACTCTAGCAACTCCTGCAAGGTCACGCCCCTAAATTCTAGTGGCAAAGCAAGTTACCACCCAGTTCCCCAGATAGTCTCTTCTTTGTGAATGGCCACTGGGCAGCTTCAGATTTGGAAGCCATCTGAAGGGATGGTACATGTTTCTGAAAGGAGCAGCTGGTGAGGAAATTTGGTGTTACTTTTAGACCTTTGTGTGACCTGCTTTATGGAATAGATTCTTAGTTCAGTGCTGCCCTTTCTCTGGTCAGTTTTGCATGGTAGTTCTCAAGTCTGAAGCTTTCTGTGGGGAACAGCGTGTTTTGTGCAAGTAAATGTGCATAGACCTCCATGTGACGCAGCAGTGAAAACATATTCCAAACCCAATTTTCCCAGCATCTTTAATTCTTTGTTTCCTCGTTGGTAACTGCACCTTGAAAACGTGTATCATCTTAATAATTGCACTGATTTTTTTTAAATAAAAGTGTCATTTTTTCCGCTTTGCAAGCAGCAGCAGTTTGCTCTTTGGACAATGTATCACAAAAACCATCTGCCTTGAGATGGTCTGCTAAAACCTCATTCACTAGAAAATTAAGATCTCTTCAAGATAGAGAACGGTGTTTGCCTATGGATCACCAGTGATGGGAGGCCACTCACGCTGAGGTGTACAGGCACACATACGTACATATCCCTGTGCTGAAGGAGAGCAAGCAGGTTCCTGCTGAGCCACACTTTGTGGCAAAATGAAAAATTCCAGGGTTCAGGGTTAATATTTCTAGATCAGTGATAACAGCTGCTTGCATTGCAAATCAGTCATTAAATCACAAGAATCACTCACTTATTTTTAAATGCACATATGTGGGTTCGAGAGTATCATTTTCAATTATTATGTTTGCATTGCAACAAGTTTTAATGACAACTATATTATTGAAATGTTTTAAATGTTAGTATCTGACATGCGGACATCTCTTCCATAGTTTTAAAATATATGGTCTGCATGTAAGAAATGCCATTTCCAGAATGTATATAAAACATGGCCATTTCAGAGCTGGAAAGTTTGTGGAAAGGAAAAAGAGTACTCAGTCAGAAGTTTGCAGAGAATGAGCACTTGTGTCATGCTGATTCTGCAGTTTAATACAGTTAACCTTAGGAAGGTTACAGCCCCTCTTGAGCTCAACAGAACTACTTCCTGGATAATATCAAAACACTAAATTTTGTTCTGATAATAGTAAAGACTTTTAATACATAACAGCATATATGTAGTTTGCTTTCCCTCAGGAGCTCAGTAGATATAACTTATTTTATTTAAATGTAAGCAATAAATAGAGATCAAACTTAAGTTTCAAGTTAAATGCTAAGTGTACATAGGGAAATTAAAACTTTGGCTGAACAGTGTTTCCCCCTTAATTTACAGTCTGCACAGAGAAGAGTTACACACTGTTGGAAGAGTATCTAAAAGATAAAACATACTCTGCTTACAATGTGTGGAATAATTTAGAAGATGTAACTCTAAACTGAGACTTTCATTTTGATTTGAAGAACATGACTCCTGTCATTTATTCTACTTTTGCACTTTGATGATCAATATTATTAATCAAGAAATACAAAAACCTGGAAGGGTCAAAGTTTAATGCTGCATTTTATAAGATAAAGGTTAGATAAACTTGTTTTATGTTAGATAGGATACAATATCTAGCAGTATTCACAAAAATTATTATACTTTCTTTGACATGCCTGTATAGTGCTGCTTCAAATAGATTAGAAGAAATACTGATGAACTTTTTAATTTATGAAATAAAAGTGAATGGTTTGATAGAGTATATTCTCAGCTGTAGTTTTCAGTACATTTGTATTTGACCATTGCCTGTACTTACTTTTTTTTAATATCTGTACAGTGCCCTTTTTGCAGTTGTAGTTTAGTGTGGAATATTGTATATCTTGCATTGTTCAAACTTACAGTGATATATCATTGATCATTAATATTACTTGAAATAAAGTAAGGTCATGAAAAAGGAGTCGATGATGTGAGAGTCTTGTGCCTTTTATGTATTTGCCTTGTTGCGTGTTGAACATGTGGAAATAATATACTGTGGGCATTTCTGCTTTAGAGAATAGAGCTACATTATATTACACTGAACTCCATTGTACACTTCAGATGTCTTCACACTACTGAGAGTCTTTTTTCTTTTATTATTTTAAGATGCATTTTAGCTCAAGAACAGCAGGCATTTTGAATCTAACATGGTTGTAAGAGACCTAAAGGGACGTGGCTTGCCTTCCTTTGAAACTAATGTTGCTCTTGTACATTGGTATAAACACTGTTTGTGATTGGCTGATTGGAAATAGTGATTTGCTTTAAATAAGGAGAGAAAACGTACATTTAACATGTATATAATTTGGTTTCTCAGCCTTTTAGATGCATAATTCACATTTTTGTAAGAATCCTATGCAATTTTGTGGCATGATGTTTCTTTCACTTGTAATTTATGTGCTTTCATCACAGATCCAAATAAAATTTCTTAATGCTATCTGTATTTTCTCTCTTAATTGACCAGCTTCCAAGCATCTCTCTGTTTGGAAAGCTCCCTGTCCAGTACAAAGTGATCAGGGAAGAGTTTGGTGTATTCCAAAGTGCATTCTCAGTTCAGGTGGAGGTAGCAATGCAGCACCACGGGCCTTGGCACTGCACCTCATAGATTTCAGTATGCAATGCAACACATTGCAGCACCTTTTGCAAGACAAATTAGAACCATGATAATCGTTCAGGGGGTCCTCAGCAGGCAAAACTGATGTGGAAAGGGTTCTCAGGAAGGAAAGGGTGATATCCAATGTGCTCTCATGCCAGTAATCCCCACTGCTAGCACAATGGGGAGCTCACTGTTCACAAAGCAACTGGAAATTAGACATGCTCATTTCTGGAACGGGACATTCCTGTTCCAATCCAAAAATGAGTGTTTCTAGAATTCAAAAATGAGGCTTGTCATTCAATTAAAAAAATGAGGTTTCCCATTGTGCCAGCCCTGCATCCCACAGGAACAACAATGTGTGAAAACACAGTGCAGTATTGGATTTTGCCCAGAAGGTTTAAAATCCACAGAGACATGAAAGGCACAGTCAGTCAAAACTTTTCCCATGGCTTCACTTTCACCTTAAGTACTGACTGAGGTTATAGTATGAAGTCTGTTCATTAGAAATGTTGCCAAATACAGCTGAGGGACATTCTCAGGATGAGCTTCAGCTTTGCTCGAAGGCAAAGACATAAAACTGGCCAAGCTTTTAGATGTTCACACCACAATTTGGCAAGAGCTAGCTTTCAATGTTTGCAAGTGGGTAGATTCCAAATGGTTGCAGGGAGTAATAGCTGAAGACGCAGACTGGAGGAAGAGACCAAAGAGCTGTCTGGTCCACTCTTCTGCTTCTAGCAGTGGCAAGCCAGATGCATCTGTGCACCTGCAACCAGGACTTGATAGCAATCGATTATTTGCCTCTGCCTGCTATCAGCTGGCCTTGAGAGGCAAACTACTTCTCTGGCTGGAGGTTCTATTTAGTCATTGTAGCTCCTGTCCTCTATGCATGTGTCCAATCCCTTTTCTGAACCATCTCTGCCAATTTCCATAACTGCGCCTTATGTCAAAGAATGGGTTGTTCTTTTAACTAGCCTGGGTACCTGCATGCTATGACAAAATCAAAGAATAACCTCTGTTGTATGCTGTGATCTCAAGATAGACTGGTCTTTCCCTGTGCTGGCTATGTTTTAATCTCCTAGGATAGGCCTTATGGCTACATAATGGAAGCAAGTGTTTTCATTTATGCATTTTATTCTTCTTCATCTTTTAATCTGATATACTGCCTAGACACAGAACACAAACATCCAAGCACTTTCCAGTATAACTGGATTACCTCTGGAGAAAACATAGCAACACTAGAATATATTTGATAGATAGAATTGATAGAATGGATGCAATCATGCTATTCAGTTGCTGCACCGATAAAGGACCAGTAAGGTACTGGCATAAATTCTCAGTTAGAACTGAGAGTACAAGGATGTGCACCTGAAGTTTATGCCCTTGCGCAGGCACAAGACAACCATGATCTCTGTGTGTGTCTAAAAAGGTCCTAGTTACATTGTCACCCTTGGCCATTTCCAAAAAGGAACAATTCTTTATTGTACCTTGTTCTCGGGTGTGTTGCGATACCATGGCATGAATTTTGCACCACAGGACCCAAGATCCTCTGAGGAGCTCTCATAAATCATCACTTTTTGCATTACAACACGTGATGCTCAGCTGAACGAGTAGTGAGGTTGCTGTTTTAGATGGTTAAAAGAAGAGTTAGATTAACTCTTGAATCTGTTGTTTGTTACTCAAACTCTGAGTTAAGGAGAGTTTATACTGATTAATATCAACCCCCTCTCACCATACTTGCTTTGCTGTCTCTGGAACATTATAACCCTTGCCTAATGAGCAGACGGTGCAGTCCTTGGCATGTTTATTAAGATGTAAGTCCCACTGAGTTCAATGAAACTGACATCCAGGTAAATCTGTGTATCAGATTTTAGCCTTCATGTATCTTTATGTTCATCTTCATGTCTTTACCATTAGTATCAATCCAAAGCATTCCTATTTTGTCAGCCTTTCAAATTATTTAGTAGGGTCTATTATTCTGAAGATGTGGTACTTGATTTTAATTTATGTTGGCATTTAATTAGTTGTGCTTTGCCATTTTCTTGGTGTTTTTTCTCTGGGTGTTTTCCTCTGACATGTATAAATTGCCTTAAATTCCATTTCAGCTAGAAAGGTGCAGCAGAAATGCAATAAGCACAAATATGAGTCAGATGAGTTCTTGCTTGAGTGTGCACATTTAATGAATAATCTTTTCAGCTCAGTTCCAGACTACTCAACTACAAGTTCATTTACCATTGTTCCCCTGGGGATGTATTTGCTGTGTGCAAGCCATTTGCGCGGCTGACAATCAGCAGGCCCAAAGAACAAAGAAAAAATGGCACTCCTCTTCCACAGCGCCTGAGTTGTCAGGCCTCATCTGCAGGCTTCAGTGATCCTCTCTGTTTGTGGGAGTGGGGAGGGGAGCCCTGCATATATTACTCTGAATAAATACCAGGCCTGGTCTTCAGCTTTTTCCCAAACACCTGTTCCTTTTGACAAGTTCTCCTGTCAAGTTATCTGAGTGACCTGTAAATTACATTTGAAGACACATTGTTTTCCCAGTTTATTTAGGCCTTGCATTGGAAAACAAGGCAGTCCCGGAGATCTTTGTCTGCACTGAAGTTCTTTCCCAGAAAGATATTGTTGCTTAGGTTTGCAGAACAGGAAGAAGCCTGTATTTCCATGGTTTAAAGTGTACATATTTGCAGCTCACTTGCTTTGAAAGGCAGCAGATGGGACAGAATCCATCACTGACCAACCTTTTTATTGTGTTTACTGTAAAGGGCACACCTCTGGAGCAATGTCTGAATCACAGACTATTAGTAAAAGCAAGATAACTGATATCCCAGGCGAAAGGTGAGTCCAGGCAATTTCCCTTCATAAATTAAAAGAGACAGGCAGGGGTGGTTTAAGGTTGTGATCACAGGTAAGGTGAATCCCAGTTCTTATTTTTAAACTCTGCAACAGGGTAAAAATGGTACAGTCCTTTCCTCAGAGCTCTTTGGATTTCCTAGCATGTTTGTATTAAGAGGACTGAAACTAAAATCTCATAAAGACTATACAACTACTTGAATTATCCATAATTTGTGATTTTATTGTCAGGAGCTTCGCTTTAATTATCTAGCTGCAATATTACTCTCTATGCAGGACATAATTCCCATGTAATAATTTGCTTTGCATCCCATAAAAGTGCACTTATTGCCTCATTAACAGTTTGAGACATTAAGGGCACAATCCTGTGCATGAATATGTCTACATATGCACAGGATTGCACCTGAATGTCTCAAGTCCCACAGCACATTCATGTTGATGCACTTTTGGGTAAAACTATGCAGCAACTATGCTAAAACCATGCTTGATCTTTGTTGGCAGTGTGGTGTGTGGTACTTTAATTTCATTTTAGGGTTCCATTATTCCCAGTGAGAATAACTACAGCACCCATTTATTAGAGCACTGAGTGGTAGTCAGGCGCCATTTGGACCTCCCCCTCCACCCCATCACCTCCAAGTGCTCTCAGTAAATAACATAGGGACATCTCTTCTGCTCCCCATGTGCTCCTAGGACCCACCACTAGCACAATGGGAAGCCAGGGGGGTTCTTTAGCAAAGACAAGGTGGGGGAATGACTCATGCCTGGAGTGAGGCAGGGTAGCAGTTTGCAGAAGGAATGCTTTTGGGCATGGGGCCTCGGTGGAGCATGAGCTGTGAGTCCTACTAGTCAAGCAACAAGAGCAGAAGCACAGAAGCACAATGGAATCCCACCCATCATGCATGGGATGTCGACAAGACTGGGGTGTTGTACAGTTTAGCATGCCCTATTTGAGTATGATAAATTCATGGATAACCATGAGTGCCAATTCACTAGAAAGGCCCAACTATTTTAATGGCATGCAGTGGTAACACCTTACAGCCTCAGGAAATGCAAATCATTGTAGTATCCATAAACATCATTTGTGACTAGCTGGCCATCACGCTAGCTCTCAGCACAACGCTGCAATGCAATGAAGCATTCTTAGAATTATGCATATATGCAGAGCTGGATTTTCTAGGCTTCTGGCATAAAGATGGCATAAGACAATCCAGAGGCAGGTCATACAGCCTGGACTCTTGCAATACAAGTTCCAACAGGGATGGACAGCAGGGTGGCAAAACCCTTGAGCCCTAACCCTAACCCTGCCCTCCACTTCAGGGCTGCTGCCCTCCCAGTTTAGGCTTGCAGGCAAGGAACCCAGAAGCCGCTCCAGCTCGCTTGCAAGGAACAGGCTGCGGGGTGTGAAGGCTCGCAGCAAGAAAGCGTTGCAGCATTCCAGTTAACCAGCAGGACATTCTGCTAACAGGCCTCCTGTTTGCCTCTGCAAATCACTACCCTAAATGTGAAAAGCGAAAGGCATGACCTAGTTTGCCCACTGCTCTTAGACAACATGAAATAATAGGCTCTGGTGTCCATTCCTGTGGGGGGCGGGGGAGGGGGGGACCCTTTGCTTTTGCCCTCATACATTGTCAAAAGTGGGTTTAACTCCTGGACCAGTGCTCCAACTGGATGGGAGCCAGCAGCCACCACCCTTTCCACATTTAAAGGACAACCAAGGGCCGTGGCTGTGCCCAAGGCAGGAAACCCTGCATTTGCAAGCGGGGGAGAGTCCGAAAGATGGTTAAGAAATGTCTGCCTGAGCTGGAACGCAAAGGGCACCTTCCCATGAATGTGGCTGGCGAGAGATGGGCACAGAGCCAGCGTGGCTCTCTCCTTTGGGTACTAGGTGCCGTGGAAGGGCCGTGGGCCAGTTGCTGTCCTCCAGGCGGGCCGCATCAGTGTGAGGTCACAACACCATTCTGTCTGCCACAGAGAGGATCTTCCCCCTTTCTCTTCAGCTGAATGATGGCCGAAGGAAACACAGAAACAGAGTGAGTCAGAAGGGGCATCCTGGACCATCTAGTCTGACCCCTGGCCCAAGCCAGCTCCAGCCGCTGGCCGCTGTCTTACACTCCTTCAGGGAAGCAGCAGCAAGAGGACATGGGGATGAGCTGGCCTCACACGGGCCAACCTCCCTCTTGCTCCAGGCAGGCAAGGCAGCCTCCATGTGAGGGCACAGTGGCCGGCCGGCCGGCCTCCCTCTGGCTGGGCAACATTTGCAGGAGGGGCACGCTGGACTCTCTCCCGCTTTCTGTCTGGGAAGGAGAGAACAGGAGTGCTGGCACATGGCGCTGCAGATAAGCAGGGCTTCACCTCTTCAAGGAGGAAGCAGCAGGGGATGGAGGTGGGCAAGACATGCCTGGCACTCCCAGTCTGTGATGCTTGCAAAATTGAACCTCAGTGCTTTCTGAAGCGAACACATCTGACTCCTAGCTTCTCTCCTTCCAGTTTCAGTCTTCTACAGCCTGCATGGCACTTGGTGGCTCAAAAAAGTGCACCTTTTGTGTTTAAAATATGCGTAGAAACGTGTCTTTGGTAACAAAATATGCTCATAAGCCCATTTTTAAACACATATACAAATTTTCAAGTAGATTTTAAAGATCCACACATAATTGGGGAAACAGGAGGCAAAGAACTTCGGAATGAATGCATGTAAAAGGGTCACAGACCAGAAACACACGTCCATCCGTCCATCCGTCCCTGTGTCAGATGCAGCAGTTTCAGCTTGAAGTATGGGAAGTTAGGCTGGCAAGGACAGTGAGAGGGCCTTTTTGTAGTGGCCCTACAGTTTCTCCCGGAGGTTTATCAGGCACTTTCTTTGTGAATCTTTAGGAAAGGTGTGAGACCCACCTGTTTTCACCGGCCTTCCCTTCAGCCTGGACCTTACAGCAAAGATTTGTTTCTGTTGATTATAACCAACAGTCTTGTTTTTATGGCTCTTTTGAAAAATGTATCCCCAGATGGATGGATGGATGGATGGATAGATGGATAGATGCACAGTGACTAGGCTTGAGGAAGCAGGACACAGATTAGGGGAGAGAATGAGAGAGACCAGGCAGCAACTGTTGGACATAATGACAGTAAATCTAAAGACAACAGAAGAGATGGAGACTGGCAGGAGGCAGCCACGACTTGGACAGGAGCACTGAGGAGGAGAGAGAGTTGGAGTGTGAGCTATGCAAGTAGGAACTGGCATGGTCAGTCAGGACCTGGGAATGCACCATCCAACCCGAAGGACAGGGAAGGCCCTGGGAACCCAGCAATGGAAGAATAACTCTCAGGAGCAGCCGCTGCTGTGGAAAGGAAAGGATAGGAAAGGAGAACAGAAGAGGGAAATGCACTCGCAAACAGCCCTGGACAAAGAGGATTACAGTGAAAATCAAGCATTGCAGCCAAACACCTGGGTAAACTAAGAAGGAAAGAATGTAGTACAGGAGCAAAAGGAGGGGAGGGGAGATTTGGGGTGTGAATACTGGAAGAAATGAACACACACACACACTAACCAGGCATTGCAAACAGCATTTCCAGTTAAGAGCATCTAAAAGCAACTGTCCCTTTTAGAGATGGCTTTCATTTTATCCTCCCACAAGAACCCCTCACAGGGAATTGCCATGCACTGACACCATTAAACAAACATCATGGCAGGATTTCTCTGGGTATATCACAGTGCTGTTTGCGAGGCTAATTGGCCAGCAGGGGTACTAAAATGAAAAGGAACTCTACATTTCATTGTTCCTTTAGTTTCACTGAATGCTACAGCTTAAACATAATTGACTGATCTTGTTTTAATTATTGTACAAACAAAAACCAAAGGCATGTTTCTGCAGCCCTCCATGGGGGTTCCGATCCCTCTGCAGACAGGCAGCTAGCTCTGCCCCTCTGCTGGCCCTGCTCCTCGACCACCCCTGCTGGCCTTCGCTAGCTGAAGGGGTCTTCTGCAAATGGGGACTCTCCAGAAACGCTGGGTGGCCCATTCAGCTCATGCAGGGCAGCAGGGGTGGGGACAGAGGGAACTGGCTTGGACTGTCCGCCCTGGTCTCCCTCATGCAATTCTTATCCTGTGAGAGGATTAGAAAGCCCAGGTAGGGTCTGCAGTTCACCAGCAAGTATTCTAAATCTGCTTAAAGTCTTGTTTTGGAATTTGGGGGTTCAGCTACATGAAGTCTGGGGGTCCCTGCCAGTCCTGCATGTCTGCAATTGTAGAGCCTGCTAAGGCCCTCAAAGCCAGCTGAATGGCTAGCCAGGTGCCTTCTATGATGAGGTAAAGAAAGGCCGGAGGTTGCCATGGAGACAAAGGATTCGTCTTCCCTCCTCCCTGGGCATGAGAAGTAGTGAGGGACTCTTCTGGAAGGGGCTTCCCTTCCCTTTACCTGCTGGTATCCTGGCCATGTCTGTGTTTGGAAAGGCCTAGGCTGGCACTTTAAGACAAAGGCAAGTGGAGAGCACCGGAGCACTCTGGATGTGGCTGAGTCCCAAGCCATGCCCAGGCGGGAGTGGCAGATTTTGGCTAGCTGCTGGAGGCAGGGCAGAGTGCCTCCATCTGCACTCTGCTCTCAACTGTGCTTGTGAATGCACACAAACAGTATATAGCACAATTACTGTGCTGCGACCTTGCTGCAAAGGAAAACCAGGCTGGGTAACTGTTGCACCCCTGAAACCTCTCCCAGCTTAGACAGCCAGGCTGGTGAAGTGGTTCAGGAGTGGGGGCGTGATCTGGGAGGTCTGGGTTCTAGCTCCTGCATAGTCATGAAGGCTGCTGGCTGACTCGGGGAAAGTCTCTAACTCACAGCCTAACCTACCTTGCAGGAATGTTGTTAGGAGGATTTAAAAAAAGGAGGAAGAGACTCACTTAAGCCTCCTTGTGTTCCTTAAAGGAGAAGTTAACTAAAGCAGGAGTTAACTATGGTTATGATCAGTGCTTATTTTGTAAGAAAAAAGGTGCCTGAACTCACATCTTGTTAATCTTTTATTTAAAAATTATATATTCACTTCTTAACATAAATTTAGTTTATTGTATTTAAGGCAAATGTTCATAGTAAATTCCAAAGTTTTGTCCAATTCTCGTCCGACAAATCTTCTTGACTCCTTTCCCTACTGTTAGTATATACGTGTTCTGTCATTGTGTCTGTTAATATTCTGGCCTTTTTATTAGCAGGACTGGTGGCTGAGAAGTAATTAGTAATTTTTTTCATTTTTAAATTTGGGGTCACACTTTTACATTAAAAATTTTAAAAAGGTGTTCAATTCACCAACTTTTTTTTAAATAAATTATTTACCTTTCGCATGTAGTCAATCACTGTACACACACCCACACACATCAGTTGTGTAACAAAACATAACGGTCGCTGCCCACAGTAAGCACTCAGCGCACAACCACACAAGCAATCACAAGCCGAGCAGCACCACAAGCTGAGCGGTGCCATCACAACCAGCGCAGATGAAGTACGCATGCATCGGATTCGACACACAAGCAGCCCGCATGCACCATTTTAATGATTTTGCCGCCGACCTGCTACGCTCAACAAGGCGATTCAAATCCATGTGGACCAAATATCAAATTTACTTTTAAATTTTCAAGTTACTTTTAAAACTTGGAAAATCCATAAAAAAAAAAAAGGTGCTAGAACTCCGTTCTGGTGCGTTCGATGACAAAAAAAGCACTGGTTGTGATGATGCATGCACTTGTGCAATTTTTCCCTCTCCACTCATGTCTGTGGCCAGTGCCCATTTGCCTTTCTTCTTGCCTACACTAGCAAATGGCTAGTGCATCGAATGTGTGCTCAGCATGGAGGGACTTCTGCACAGGATTTCTTGTAACAGAAATGATTATACACTCCTGGATTTCAAGAGATCTTTTTCAGAAAAGCCTTAAAATCAAGCCAGTTGTGGGTTAATAGAGGGGCATGTTATACGGCACAGTTATGCATTGGAGTAACTGATCAAGCACTATGTCACAAAACATAGTGACCCATCTAATCACGATTTCCTTTTCATTTACGCCATTTCTGGACTAATACAGGGTAATTAGTTTCAGCTATGGAGGCAAGTATTAATGCACATATGTGTCCATGGCCTGCTGATGGAGATATTTCTATTTAAGCATGGTATAAGGTAGTACTCTCATAAAAATTGGGAATTTTTCATAGAAGTGCTACATTTGTACCATTTGCAGACTTAAATATAGTGAACATGTTCAGATATTGGGGCATCGGTATTTCACAAAAAAGCACACACACTTGGCACTTAGATGAAAAGTGTGCAATTTCTGTTCAAAGTTGAGCTATAGTGCTGTGCAAAGACCTTCTCCATTCGCCTTTTAATGAAGCCAAAGCTAAAATTTACTCTGATCAATAAAGCCTCCCATTGGAACACTAAAATCGATTAGCAATACCAGCCATGGTGTGGCTAAAAGACCCTTCAACTTTGTTGGTTAAACTCACCTGAGGAAAAAGATCAGTCAAAATGTATGAATGCCTATTGCTACTTTTCATTCTTTCTCATGGGAAACAGTCTATCACAAATGTCAAAATGGAAATTCAGTTGAGATTTTCCAGATTTGTATTAAGGCACAATGAGAGATTTGTGAAATCTGTCATCACATTTATTGAAAGGAGAAACGGGATACATTGCAATTGACAATGGCAGAGGAAATAGCAGTTTCTCAGCACAGGGAAGTGGCAAGGAGAAACTTGTGATGAGGTTCACTGGAAATGCTATGTATTGTTTTCTCTGAGGTTGCTTGGTCAGTACACTTATATTTCTTGGCAAACAAGGAATATAGCAGGGCAGGAGGGGAGGGAGAGGTTCAAGACTTGGGAGCAGAGATGGACAGATTGGAAAATTTTGATTTTGCAAAGATTGTTCAGTTTTTCAGGCTGAAGCTTGTCTCATCTTGTTTCCACATATAAGTACAAGTTTGTGTCTTGGTGCCTTTTTCATAAAAAAACCTGAGTCGTTTTGTGTCTCTCAGTCTAGCGGCAGAGCAATTTAATGGAAGTAACTTGGATTGTTAGTTTATTCATAGCAAGGGCAGGATAGGGTGACTTGTTTCTAGCTTGAGGCTTGTCTTCAGCTTTTGTTCATTAGGATTTCATTTAAACGTCTTTTCCTACCCAATTGTTCCCTCATACTTTTTCCTTCAACCTTGCATTGTTCTCTGTGTGTGTTTGTTTAGGTGACTTTGTCCAATTAGTGAATCCATTTCCCCCTCCCTCAGATAGAAAAACCATTGGGATCACTTTCCTGTCTCCCCCAAATGAAGACCTAGAGAGCTTGCATTCCAAATTGCTGCATCCCATCCTTCCGAAACTTGGCAGGTTTATCATTTAGGGACCCCAGTAGGGCTGCCTTAACTGTGAGAGTGATATTCCACAGGGAACATAGGAGGATATCCTATGTTCACACATCCCCTCCCCCCCCCAAAAAAACCCTATCAAACTGCTCTTATATACCCCCCCCCGCCCCTATTGTTTTTAAATTTGGAAAGCTTGAGCCCTTAAAAAAGTTTCCTTAAAAATAGGATATAAATACATGCAGCACAATGATCCTACACCTAATGCCTTGACATCAGGTAGGTGCAATGCCCTCGTGCAAGGCAGCCTTACCTGCAAATATCATCCTATTCTGACCAACAGGGGAAAAAAAGCAATTTTAAATTTCCAGTGCTAGCAGGACTGTTTTCATGCTTGGGCTGTTTCTGGTGCAGCCGTGCTTTGTGGTTTAGCTCCTCTTCAGAAATCTCTGCTTTCCTCCTTTTGGTTTTCAGCTATAGTTGTTGCCTGCCACTTCATGAAATGCTCCATTTACTAGTCAGGCCCTACTGGTTTCACCCTCGCTAACACACATTGTCTCAACTTCCCAGTAGTTCTGTAATCATTTGAATAACAGCCCACAGCGAGCGTCTCTACAGCACCCAAGTGTCCAACTCGACAGAGAAAGGCTCTCTTAACGGAAATCATCCTCTATTTGAAGGGCTCTCCAGCTCAAGTCCAATTTAATCATAAAGGAGTGCCAAAAGAAGGAACAAGGTGGGTGCTCGAAGCTGCCCATCAGAAGTTAGCATCTTGGCAGCAGCTGTGCATAGACACACATTTCATCTGGCCACAATCTTCCCTGCTATGGTGAAATGTATTCCTGTTTAAATTATAGCAATTTCCAAATTTGCATCTATATAAGTAGTGACAAATCCTCTTTTTTATTTTTTTGTTATTATTTTATTACATTACATTTCTATACCTCCTGGAGCTGAAGCTCTCTGGGCAGTTTACAACATTTAAGTCACTCATCCACATTGCAACCTGGCCTGACCCTGCTTAGCTTCCAAGATTAGGCAGAGTCGGGCACTTCAGGCTACACAACTGTTTCTGAACTTAATGTGCATGGTCAGACTGGGATAGAGCCCCACACCTGCCTTTGCACACATTCAGGCTCATTCAGCATTATGCGAAGTAGGTTCCATCGAAACTTCTTGGAGGATGCACCATCAGACCCGCCCAAGATATGGATTGGTCACTTTGAATTTCCCTCCCTTGGAGGGAGGATCTCTTCCTCCTGAAAAACACCTTTGACTGCAGAGGAAAAATACTTTTTGCATTGTGTTGTCTGTCTGGCGGAGAATGAAGACAAGATGAAAGCAGCCTCAGAGCCCATGTGGTTTCACCCCTTTGGACTCCTATGCTGTTTTAGGAGTGACTCCTAGACTTGTTTCAAAGAAAGCTTAAGGCGTGATCCTTTGCAAGGTTAAATAGAAAAAAGGCCTACAACATACTGCAACCTGTAGGTGTTTTTCTCTGTAAGTTTGAATAGGGTCACACCCTTAGTGATCAAGTGTGAGGTTTCATTTCCTTATAAAAGCAACCATTTTGGAACTTCTCTCTGCTTGGCTCTCTAACAAGTACATTGAACTGGGATCGGGACTTGAATTGGCATTCTTGTCAGGTCTGACCTGGGCACTTCCTCTTGTCATGTGCCTTCCTAGTAGGAGGTCTAGGCTGCTAGGTGTTTTTAAAAGCGCATGTCTACTCAGAAGTCCCACTGAGCTAACTTGGACTTACCACCAAGTAAGTATACATAGGACTGCAGCCGAAGTAAAATAAATACGGAAAGAGAGACCCTATCACACGTTTTCTAAAACCTCCTTCTAGGAATCAAATGTTGCTAGAGCTGAGTTTTATATTCATCATGTAACAGTCATTTTTCCCATGAGTGTTTTAAATGCTCATCTGTATTCTCTGGCTTGCAGGTGAAAACTTCCATGTTAGTTGCTGCTGATGGATATTTTCATATGGTATTTTATTAAAACTGGTGGTTTTTATGATTCTTCATACTTAACATATTTGTTTTTATCTTTTATGCTACATTCGGAAGCCTATGGAATGAATTTTTTACTTTCAGACTCATGTTTAGTTTACCATATTAAACAGGATGCTGAGATTGTAGGGTGGGGCAGTGAAATCTCCTGGACAGAGCTGTGAGGGTTTGACTCTTTGGGGGCAGCGGTGCACTCCTTTTATGTGCATCCCCAGGAGCTCTGGAGTCAGTTAAGGCCCCGTTAGCATCCTCCAGAAAGTGGCTGCTGGTCCAGAAGAGAGCTATGAAGAGCCTACCTGCGCAAAGTGTTGATGGCCAGTGGAGAGCAAGAAGAACATTTATCCTTCTCCCCCTCTGCAGAGGGGTAGTGGAGCCAGAGTTCACAGGCAAGCAGCTTCAGGTGTTTTTGTTAACAGGTGTCTAAGTCCACCCCTTCAGGATTTCCTCTTCCCTCTGAGCATAGCTGCAGGAGGAATGAATTTTCCCAGGAACAATATATTTATTCTCTGTTGTTCTGCAACATATTTTAGAATGGACCCTTCTTGAATGGGCAATTAAGACCCATTAGTGTTATATAACAGATCTGATCCTAGTGGGGAGAACACGGATTCTTGAAAGCACAGCAGCCCGATTTTTTGGATTCTCGCTGGGGCGGGGGGTGATGGGGACTTTCATGAGAGCAAGCACTGTGTCTTCTAGAAATATGCAGAAATGCTTCTAGATGAGCCCTCTGTGCATAGATGCAAGCAGAACACACACAGGTTTCCACTCATGGGCTTTAGCTTCAAAGACATGGGGGAGGCTGATTGTGGAAGTTTCCCTGAGTTTGGCAGAGTGTCTTCCCAGGCCACACAAAGGCTGTGGTGGGGCTCCTGTCCCACCTACTTCTTTCTAGTTCCTCCATAGCACTTCTCAAAGGCAATTCTTCTCCCCAGCCAGACATCCAAAATCCTGCCTTATGGAAGTGGAGTTTTGTCTTTTTAAAAACAGAGCACACATTTTATTTATGTCTCTTGAAAAGCAGCTTTGACTTAAATAGCTTTGCCTTTTTAACCATCACAGATGGGAGCGCTGCAGCAACATAAACACTCTGCTTCTGAGTAAGCACAGAGGAAGGCCTGCTTGCCAGCTCTGTGGGCCGCCCAGTTTTTCACACTTCTCCCTCTCCAGAGCTGACACTCAGCATGAGCCCAAACACTTCTTGAACCATCTAACAATGCAATGGGTGTGAAGGTGGGAGGAAGGTATTCACCACATCAGTTTTGCATGCTTCTGCTGAAAGCCATCCTGGGATTCCACCCTAAATCCAAACCGCTTTCCTTTCATTTGCAGCAGTGTGGTCACAAGGCCAGTGCTCGAGTGCCAGGGGTTCTAGCAGCCTCCTCAGAACTCCCACTGCGACACCCGTTCAGTACTGCCGCAGCAATGGCGCGGGCTGACGTCTCTCCCTTCCTCTAGTCTAGCAAGTCTAACCTTGGAGGACACACCAGACAGATAATCAGTACGAATGAAGTACATAATCTCTGGAGCATCTTCAGTGAGAAGAGGTTAGGCAAACAGATCCAGGGCATCACTGAACGCATGACGGAGGATGCTGCCTAGTGGAGAACTACCCTGCCCATCTAGCCTGGCATTGTCAACCCTTGACTGTCCAGTGGCTTCCAGGCTTCCGGGCAGGTGTTTTTCCTGCCCTACTTGGAAACACTTTGCAAATACCCTTGACCAACAAGAAGACAAACGAGTCCAAGATCAAATCAAGTCAGAGCTTTCCCTAGCAGCAGGAACGACAAAACTGAGGCTGTCACACTTTGGAAACAACATGAGAAGGCAAAATTCCCAGAAGAATGTCATGCTAGGGAAACTCAGAGGCAGAAAAAGAAAAGTAAGACCCAATATGAGATGGACTGACTCCATAAAGGAAGCCACAGCCTTGAATTTAGAACATCTGAACAGATGAGGCTATTTTGGAGGGCTTTCATGCACAGGGTCTCCATAAGTTGGAGAAGACTGTAAAAAAGCTCACCCGACGACCATAGTTTAATTCATGGCTGCATCAGATGGAGATTGACTGGGGGAGGCAAGTTGTTCACCACGTGGCCTCGTGCACTGGCATCACTGCTCCTTTTGTCTTTCTTCTTGCCTCGAGTAGCGTGGAGAACAGAACTCAGCCAGCCCCAGAAGGAGCAACTGCCACTGCCAGGCGCATGTCCGTGTGGTGGTGGGTAGTCATGGGTGTCCACCCGCCATGTGCACATTTCAGTGTGTGAAGGCAACATTGTGCACACACTGGTGGTGCTCCATGTGGAGTCCTGACCGGCCTTGCAGGAGAAGAAAGTTCACAAGACCTGATGCAATGTTGGAAAAGGGCTCGCATTTTGCAATGTGGGTGCCGGCCTTCCTTGTTACACTCAGAATGCTATTAAGTTTGTCCTCAAACAGACCAGGAATTCTGGGGGGAAGAGAACAGCTCCTAAACATCCAGTACCAACTGGCCAGACTAGGAGCAACCAAGCAGTAAGCACAAAGAGCCAGAGGTGCCCTGCACCTCTGGGAGCACTTTCCATCTGGGTTTTGTCGGACCTTCTCTTTCCTGTGGATTGGGAAAGCTCTGAGGACTCCTGGATTTCCGCTGTATTTTTGGACTGTTGGATATTATTCTTAGGCATTCTTTTAGCATTTTTATTGAATATGTTTTAGAGTTTGTTATTGTTTCTTTTTTGTGCTGTTTCTGTCTTGGGCACTACCTTGCGAGGGATTCCAGCTCTCATGATTTAATGATTTAAAATAGAAAAGATTTAAAATAGACAGCTATCCCCAGGCCTTTTAAGAGGCAACCCAATCCACAGTAGACCAGAGATGGTGGATGACCCCCGACATACCCCAGCCAGCCAGGATCAACCTCGGGTGGGTCACCAGAGGGACAATTTTTTGTCTAAACATAAATAGGGTTGCATCCTAGGCGATGTTGTTGTTGTTGTTGAGCTCTTCCTCATAGTGTGTTGCTCCATTGTTTCCCTGGGCTTGGTGATCACTTTTCTATTGTTTTGTACCCCAGTTTTCAGCCAAGGAAAATGAAACTCAAGACAGCTTGCATGCATAAGTGCAACTCAAGTAAAACAACAATAAGGCGAATGCATTGCAACACAATTCAACACACACCAATAACAAAAGAAAAACAGCACCCAACCCCTAGACCTGCCTACCTTTCTAAATAAGAAAGGCTTTGCCTGCGGGTGGAAAGGGGGAACCTCCATTGCCATTTCATCTGCAGGTCTCAGGGAAAGAGGAGGTGCCCTACACTGAAGCAGGCCCCCATCCAGCTGGGCCAGTTTGTCTTCACTGACTGGCAGCAATGGCTCTGCAGTCTTTTTCCCAGCTCTACTAGGAGATGGTGGGAACTGAGCCAGGGCCCAAGTGCCTGCAAAGCAGGTGCCCCTTGGCCTCAGCCCTTCCTGTCCCGTGCCTGCAGACTACAACTCCTGTCATCCCTAACCAGTGGCCATGCTGACTGGGGCTTATGAATAGTATAGCCCAATTATGTTAGATACGGGGGGGACATGATCCACTTTGCCCATCCTTATTTTGCAGCACACATTGACTGTTTTTATCAACACTCCCCTCTCTTGCTGCATTAACCATCTGCCCACCCCAAAGAAGCAGAGCCAGCTGCAGCAGTTGCAGGCAAGAGATGGAACCTGTCCCTGTTGTGGTCCCTGTCAGTTATGCAGAATGTGGGAAAGAGTACAAGATGGGGGTGGGGGGGAATGGAAGGCGGTAGCACTCTGTTCCTAGGCACTCCCTGCCTAAATTTAGCCAGCACACACCTGCCATTCCACCCACACCAGAACACCAGAGCTGTCTTCTCCCCTTTGCCTTTGATCTCACCATGTCTTTGCTCACCAGGCCCACCACACCTGCTGCCTCCCCGCTGCTCTTTGGTTCTCTCCTTCCATCCTTTGGCTTTTAGCAGGAAGTCGTCTCACAGTTAGACACTGATGCTTTCAAAAGTCTTAGTTACACTTAGCCATGGGAAGGTAATGAAGAAACGTTTGGATTGTTCAGCCTTCTTTCCAATGCATTTCCACCTGGCTCTTTCATCCCAAGTTCACTGGATCAAATGGCCTAGGATTCGGAATCCCACAAGGAATCAGTTATGAAAACTGAAATCCTAGACAGGCTAACTTAGCTGTGGGGATAGTGAGGATTTCTTCATTTGGTTCATATTTCCATGTGAACATATCTAATTTGCATGCCCTGGGCCAGAATGCAGTTGCATACCAAAATCCACATTTTTCCAAATGATGAGCCTGATTTTGGCACCTTCAAACCACCTCAGGAGTTTCTGGGCAAACATTTTTCTGTGTTCATGGTTGAATCAGCTCCTTTCCAAATCCAAGGTTCATGAAATTTATAGGCCCCTTCTAACTCTGCTTTTTTATGATTCTATGAACTGCTTTGCATCCATTTTACTAGCACCCATCCCAGCAGGTGGTGCAATCTTCTCTTTGTAAAATCCAGTCTCGTAATGGCCTGTTTCTTGAAAGGGCAATTGGAGGATGCCTCTTCCTCCTCCCACTGTCCTTCTACAGATTTCCTGGAGGACCCTGCAGCGGCAGTGAGCTTTTCTTCCCATCCTTGTAGCCATGAAAGCCCTGGTGCTGACAGAGAACATCAGGAAATGGGGATGCTGGCAGCCCCATTCCTGCTTGATGAACACAGGATCCCCCCCCCCCCCCCCCCCGCCCCACACATACACACAAGCTGGCAAATCCTCAGTGGCTGAAGTGTACAGGGAGAGCTTCTGCTTGACAAGTGGGAGTGGGGTTGCCTTCACTCCCTCTTGTGAAGAATCCTTACCAGTTGGCAGAGTGGCACTCCTGCTTGTCATTGCCATGCATGTGCCATAATCCCAAGCAGGAGCAGCTCCACACTCGGGGAGGAGCTGATGCCAACAGAGTGTGCTTGCTCGCAAGCAAGCCTTTGCTCCTGGCATCTTCAGGGTAGCCCATGGTGGACAGCAGTAGCACTGCTATGTGCTGTCTCCCAGAGCTGCACTCTCCTCAGTCACCTCTAGAGGAGGTCAATCAGTGCCCCCCTAGCCCAGTGCTGCAGCCACTTGGTGGCACCTGTAAAGGGGAGCAGTCTTCTTCAGAGGACAATGATCAAAGCATGCCTCATTCATGTGCTGCATCTTCCATCCCCAAATAGGCTCAAGGTGGCAACATAACAGCAGAGACCAAGGAGCCTGATGACAACTGCTACTGTTGTGCCTTCTGGGCACTTTGCAGTGGCTGTCATTGGAGCTCAGCCAGACACTCTGCGAGAGCAGCATATTTTTTGTGACTCTATCCCCAGCAGCTCTGCAGAGGCTTCAGCTATTACTGGGTTTGCTGGGGTTTGGAGGACGTGGCAAGCTGTGGGGTTGGTGGTGGTGGTACAAAACCGTAGTATGAACCTTGGATTAGGGGTGGCTTATAAATGAGCCCACTCAGAGTGCTGTATGAGCCCAAACAATGGTTCATGTTAAGCAACTGTGATGCAGGCTTTTCTTCTCTGGGCACTTCTCAGTTATATTATTAGTTTACCTCCTAGAGGAATGACAGAAGGAACAATCATTAGATGCAAAGTTGAAAATATAATGCCGTCAGTTGCTGCTGGCTCATAATTCTCACTTGTAGCAATGCTCAGTTTTCCACTGACCTTTGAGATACCAACTTCAATTACTTGGCTGGGACCAGAGTGAAGTTCCTCAGGGGCTTCCAGCCATGAATTATATATACTGCATCCTGCAGTTGAACATGGCTCTGTTACTTGCAGCAGTCAACGGGAAGCAGGGTCATCTTAATATTTTGTAACAATCTTACTTCCAGTATTTATGGGTGGTGCCAAAGGGATTTATTCTATATTCCTGAAAAAATATTGTGTGCTAGAATGCATTTGCACATGTTCATTTGTGTTTTCCCAAATGCACTCCCCTGTACACCATGATTGACGTCTCTAGCAGTGCATAAGGCCAAGCTCAATTATGCTCACGGTGGGCAAGGGTGGTTCACAAGCCAAGTCCTGGAACTGGCATTCTGGCAACCAGATAGTGACCACTGGATGCATGATCTGCTATGGATGGGTGAGAACATCTTTGCAACCCAATTTTGAAAAAAAAATTCCCAAAATTCCCAAAGTTCTCCATATTCAGGTCAAACAGAACTTGAGGACTTCGGAAAAACAAATGTGGGGTAAACTGAACATGACTGTGTTGTTTTTCTAGGCAGAGGAATACTTACCATACCTGAAGTGCTTGGGTCTTAAAATCTGGGCTTGAATCTGGGTCTGTTCAGCCATATTTGTAGTGCCGAGTTAATGCTGACACCTCTTTCTTCCTTGGCTTTAACAGCTACACAGCAAGGTGGTTCAACATACTCGTAGTCTTTTCCATGTTGGGAATATTGGTGCATCTGTTGAATCTGGATAACGGTGATAAGAATTTTGTTTCAGTTTGGTTTTGACAAGAATTTGCTCAGATTGACAAAGTTCTTCATGTTTGGAAAAGAAAGAAGGAGTTTTTTTGAAAAGCTAAACTGAGGAGAAAGCAAAACTGAAAGAGTCATCTATCCCGAGGACCTAATCAATGTCCAGGGGTCTAAGCTTCTCCAGGGAAGGTTCCACCAGCCTTTCCTGTGGGAAGCAGCATGTAGGCTTGTACCACAGATGTTGCAGGCCAACAAGCTCTCCACTGCCAGGACTGTTGTTCAGCAGAGGGACTCATCCTGCCTCCACCCAGCAGTGGCTGAGGAAGCTCCCTACCAGCACCTTCTGCAGGAAAGTTAGGTTGGTAGCTTACCATCTTGGGTGCTCAGCTTGCTGGCTTGTCCCCAGGCAACCAAATAAGCACCTCATGGTGGCTGAAGGGGCAGCAAGGATTATTGCTCAACTGCCAGGAATAGCCCCACCCACCTCTGCAGCTTCAAAGTTGGGAAGAAGGATTATTTATTTATTTTTATTTATCTATTTATATCCTGCCTTTTTCCTACAAAGGGCTCAAGGCAGCTTGCATCATTCTCCTCCTCCATCTTATCCCCACAACAACAACCCTGTGAGGCAGGTTGGGCTGAGAGTCTGTGGCTGGCCCAAAGTCACCCAGCTGGCTCCATGGCCGAGCGGGGACTCGAACCCAGGTCTCCTGAGTCCCAGTCCCATGCTCTGAACCACCACACACAATTATGACTTGTTTTGCTCCTCAGAGGTCTGTGGCACAGTCCACAAGGACTGTGCAGAGACCCGAACTGTGGGTGGCTGGGCACTAGTGCAGGGACCATTTAGAAGAGCCCCTTGGACCTGCTGCCCTTCTGTGCCATTGCAGCCTACCTATTCACCTGCCTCTCTCTCTGACCCAGACAATGATGCTGGTGAAAGGAGCTGCAGCAAACACTACTGCTTTCATGCTCCTTGGCTCTCTGTGAAGCAAGCCCGGTAGCCTGAGAAAGAACAGGAGAAACAGCAGCAGTAGCTGATGACCATGGTGGTGAGAAGATGGACTCAATGAACGAGGAAGCTCATTGAAGGTATCTTGCCCAAGGACTCTCAAAAACCTGGAACTGGAACCCCTGAAACCTGGAGCTCCTTTGATGGGTTGAAATAGTTGCAACGTTCATATAGCTCAATGCCAAGGCAATCCCAGAGGATAACTTGGCAAAAATCCAGTCAGCTCTCATAGCATCCTACCTTAAAAGAATGGTGAATGTGGATAAGCACTGACTACATCATAACATTACACTGGTGAACATAGAAGCCAGATCTGATTTTCTGCAGCATTTTGCATGGGTGAGAATCTTGTCAAAGATCTAACTGGCATGGTTGCAAAGAAGAGCAAAACTTCTCATGAGGCGAAGGGATGCTACCTGCTTGTACAAATCCTCACATGCTTGGATAGCCCTTGTGTTACATTGTCACCAGCTGAGCACATGGTCCTTTGAATTCATTGGTGCACTGAAGTCATGTTGGAAGCTTTCTGCTGGGGCAGGTTGATGGGCTGTCATTCCCCTTGGGTGGAATGTTGTGCGTTCCCTCAGTTTACTCTTGCGGACGGTAAGAGGTCCCACTCACTGCTTCTAGTGGGAAACAGTGCTCTGCCAGGGCCCAGGGAGTGCACTCCACAGCCTTCTCTTGCCCTCAAAGTAGGTTTCAGGGCACTGGGGCAGGGGAAGGAGGGGGTAGCCCAGGTAGCTCATAGGCTTTGCTGCTCATATGCTCCCCGTGCCAGGCATTTGCTCCTACCAGCAGCCACCAGCAGAAGTCAAAGGGCAGCACTGAATTGATCAGCAGATGGTGAGGGAGGGAAACTGCATCTTCGAGAGGACAGAAAAGTAATTTTAGATGTGAATAATTCGAAGCCCATGTTCTTCAGGCACAGGGGAAGCCTTCCTAATGGCAGTGTGAAGCAACGTGGCTACAGAGCCAGTGTTTCTCTCTCTTTTGAGCAGGTGACCTCAGCATGAGGTCACAATGGCTGGTCTCTCTCCTTTAGTCAGATCCAGAAAGCTGCAATGGCCACCCTCTCCTTTTCAGCCAGGTGACACCAGCATCAGGATTCGCTTTCCTGCAGGTTAGCAGCACCAGGGTGAAGACACAATAGCTACTCTCTGTCCTTAAGGCAGCTGCCATTTCTATACTACTTCTAGATGATTGATTGCTGCTGTTCTGTGTGTTTTAAAAATGATTAATCATGGGTGCAATTTTTGTTGGGACCACTCTTAAACACCCCTTCCCCATGTGCTCAAGTCCCAATAAAAATCAGGAGCCCTCATGCAGCATTCCATTGCAAAAGCTAGGCATTTAATGTCACATGTAGTTTGGTGCTCAGGTTTCAGGCTTGGTTCAACACCAAAATCACTAGCAGCCTCGTCCGGCCGTGGCATGGCATCCGAGTATCAATTGAGGACACTGTTTTTGGGTACCAAGGGAGGAGTTCTTGTTATGCAACATCATTAGTGCCATCCAGGTAGACTAGAGAGCAGCCAATATGATATCAGAGTGCAAAGATTTCTTATTAAAAGGAAAGGTGAGAGAAACTAGGTCTGTATTTTTAGAAGGCGGAAAAATGCTAATGATACAAGACATCTGGAAAAAAAGTTTCAGGACCTTGTACAGCAAATCTGTGCTGCAGAACTATTTAAGGCAAAATCACCTTTGTGTGGCAGGAAACACAAACTTGGAGCTAAGGGCAGTGCTTTTTTGTCATAGAACGCACCGGAATGGAGTTCCGGCACCTTTTTTCGACAGATTTTCCAAGTTTTAAAAGTAACTTTTGAAAATTTGATGTTTGGTCCATGTGGATTTGAATCACCCTGTCGAGCGTAGCAGGTCGGCAGCAAAATCATTAAAACGGTGCATGCGGGCTGCTTGTGTGTCGAATCCGATGCATGCGTACTTCTTCCACACTGGTTGTGATGGCGCTGCTCGGCTTGTGGCACTGCTTGGCTTGTGATTGGTCGTGTAGTCACGCACTGAATGCTTACTGCGGGTGGCAACCATTACGTTTCGTTACACAACTGACGTGTGTGGGTGTGTGCACAGTGATTGACTACATGCGAAATGTAAATAATTTCATGAGTTCCTGCACCTTTTTTCTTACAAAAAAAGCACTGGCTAAGGGTGTCTTAGTCACCAAAGGACTCCAGGTAGAATTTCTTTGACTAGAGATCGGGCAATGCAGGGTCCCATTATCTAAAGCCAGCAATAACCAGTGTGAATTGATTCAGAAAGAAGGCAGCCTGGTTTTTGTCCTGAAAGCTCTGATTCATATTATGACCTAAGCAAGCATGAAAAAGGGATTTGCCTAATTCTAATGGTTACCTCCAGAAAGAAGTGCTGCTCTCACTAACCCCTAGCCCAGATGGAAGGCTTTTGTAACAGCTTTGCCTTGATAATGATTTCCAAGTCACAGTTTGAAATGTGAAAGCTTCTTTTCACACTTTCTGTTCATTCTGGGGTGGAAAGCATGTCCTGGGTGTATAGAAGGCAAAGCAGTTAGGGAGGCAGCCTTGTGCACACCTGAAAGTCAATCCCGCTTTGCTCAGATAGACTCCCCGTGGAATGGACATGCACCAGATTGACCTGCTGGGCCCTTAATGCCAGCCTGGAGAGCTGTGGTGGTGGAGCAGATGGAAGGCTGCACTAGAACTGGAGAGATCCTGGTCCAAATTTCCACTGTGCCATGAAGTGCGATGGGTGACCTTGGGCCAGTCACCTTCTGCCAGGTAATTTATCTCATGGCGCTTTTGTAAGGATAACTTAGAAACAAAGAAACAGAATGAGTCAGAAGGGGCCTCCCGGGCCATCTAGTCTGACCTCCGGCACCAGCCGGTTCCGCTCATGACATGCCCCCCATGTGGACGTCCAGCCTATCCTTGAACACCCGCACTGATGGGGCCTCAATGACCTCCCATGGAAGCCCATTCCACACCCTCGGGATCCTGACTGTCAGGAAGTGCTTCCTGGCATCCAAATGGAACCTTGGCTCCCTGAGCTTTGCTCCATTGGAGCGTGTCCTGCCTTCCTCTGCAGGGGAGAACAGGTCTCTACCCATCTCCATGTGACATTGCCTCATGTACCTGTATGTTGCCAACATATCCCCTCTGAGTCTCCTCTTCTCCAGGCTGAAGAGACCCAGTTCCCTCAGTCTCGCCTCATACCCCATCCCCTGCAAACCGGCCACCAACCTTGTGGCCCTATGCTGCACTGACTCTAACTTGGTTATATCCTTTCTGTAATGAGGGGCCCAAAACTGAACACAATACTCCAGGTGTGGGTGCACCAGAGTTGTGTAGAGTGGTACTAATACCACTCTTCATCTAGAAGCCACACTTCTGGCTATGCAACCAAGGGTGGCGTTCACCCTCTTGACCACCGCATCACACTGCTGACTCATGTTTAGCCTGCAGTCAACCAGTACCCCGAGGTCCCTTTCACAAGTGCTGCTCTCCAGCCACTTGTCATCTAACCTGTACTTATGACAGCTATTCCTATGGCCCAAGTGAAAGACCTTGCACTTATCCACATTGCACGCCATCCTGTTGTCTCCTGCCCACTTCCGTAGTCTGTCCAGATCCTTTTGGATCTGGAGTACCTGCTCCTCAGTTGTGGTCACTGCTCCAGTTTTAGTATAGTCTGCGAATTTGATCAGCAGACTGTTCACCCCTTCTTCCATGTCATTTATGAAAAGATTAAACAGGATCGACCCCAGGACAGAGCCCTGGGGGACCCTGCTTGTCACTGGCCGCCATCCCAGTGATTCCCCACTAATGGTTACCCTCTGCTTTCGGTCAGTCAGCCATGCCCTGATCCACCAGACAGCGCTTTGGTGTATCCCAAAACTCCTCAGTTTCTCCACCAGGATATCATGGGGCACTTTGTAAAAGGCCTTGCTGAAATCCAGGTATGCCACATCCACTGCATCCCCTCCATCTAGCCATCTCGAAACCTTCTCAAAGAATTCCACAAGGTTTGTCTGGCAGGACCTGTTTTTGTGGAAGCCATGTTGTGTGGCTGTCAGCCTCCCTTCCCTATCTAGCATCACTAGATCTCTCCCTATTATAAGCCTTTCCATTGTTTTTCCTACAATGGATGTAAGGCTAACAGGTCTGTAATTCCCCATGTCCCTTCGACTACCCTTTCTGAAAACTGGGACCACCGATGCCAGCCTCCAGTCCTCTGGAACTTCACCCGTTCTCCACGAAGCCTCAAAAATGGAGGCCAGCGGGCATGAGAGAACCCCTGCCAACTCTTTAAGTACTCTCGGGTGTAACCCATCAGGGCCTGGCACCTTCGTAATGTCCAATGCCCTGAGGAGCCCCTCGACTTCAAGGGGGGTGATTCTAATCTGTGCCCCTAAGTCCCCAGCCTCATCTAATCTCCTATGCGGATATCCCCCGTCCTGCTTTGGGGAGAACACAGAGGCAAAATAGTCTTTTAGCATCTGTGCCTGTTCCCTCATATCTGTCACTGGATCTCCTTCCTCCTTATTTAGTGGTCCCGCCACTTGTCTCCCCTTCCTCTTCCTATTTACATGCTGAAAGAAGCCCTTTTTGTTGCTCTTGATATTCTTGGCAAGTCTCAGCTCGTAATCAGCCTTAGCCTTGCAAAGAATCCTTCTGCAGTGGGCCTCCCCCTCCCGGTATACCCTTTTGTCCATTTGCCCCAGTACCCATTTCCTACGGAGGTTCCTCTTTCGTCTAATCCCTCTAACCACCTCCTTTCGCATCCATGGCGGTGCTCTCCTCCGCCTCCCCTCCTTACTAACTAGAGGTATTGTCAAGGCTTGCGCCTCCAAAACCTTCCTTTTGAGTGCCATCCACCCCTCCTCAACTCGCTTACCTTCCAGTAACCTATCCCAGGAGACTTTTCCCAGTCTGGCCTTCAGTTGGCCAAAGTTGGCCCTCTTGAAGTCCCAGCTTCTAGTGCTTGACCTGCTGCACGTCCCGAGTCCCCTAATCTCAAAGCAAAGAATGGAGTGATCACTCGCATCCAGAGCTCCCCTAATCTGTGCTTCATCTATCAGCTTCTCTCTATTGGTCAAGACCAAGTCAAGGCTGTTTCCCCCCGTTGTTGCCTCTTGGACCCTCTGTGTGAAAAACCCTCCCTCTATAGCAGGGGTCTCAAACTCAACTTACCTGGGGGCCGCAGGAAGTAGAGTCTGGGTGAGGCTGGGCCGCATCAAGCATTCCCCCACCGCGGTGGGGGTGGGCCGCTCATCCGGAGGCCGGCCCGGGCGCCGCCGGCGCTTTGAAGGCCGCAGGGCCCCTCCCCCGTGCCCCGCCCATCCCGGCAACTGGCCCGCGGGCCGCGAGTTTGAGAGCCCTGCTCTATAGCTTCTAGGAAGCAATGTGACCTGGCTGTCACCATCGAGTGAGTCTCCCAACTAATATCCGGGAGATTGAAACCTCCCATAATTACTGTGTCTTTCCCCCGAGATATCCTTAGAATCTGGTCTGTCAGGACATCATCCAGGGTCTGAAGTTGACCTGGAGGGCGATAACATACCCCCACTATCAGGTCTCTTTCCCTGTCAAAACCCCTAAGTTTCACCCAGACTGCCTCTACCGAATCCCCATCTGTGCTGCATTCTATCTCACTGCATCCTATCCCCTCCCTGACATATAAAGCCATGCCCCCACCTCTCTTTCCCTTCCTGTCCGTTCTAAAAAGGTGATACCCTTCTGTGTTCACATTCCAGACTTGCCTTTCATCCCACCAAGTTTCTGTGATTCCCAGCAGGTCATACTCTCCTATTCCCAGGAGAGCTTCAAGCTTATTATCCATGCTCCTAGCATTGGTGTACATGCACCTCAACTCCTTCCCACCGCTTCCTTTCCTTGGAGTCCCCAGCCTCCTCCTTCCTCCCATCCTCCCTGATACCTGGCCCCTCTCTGTAGGAGTCCTGTCAGTCCCTGCAGTACCTCTAAATCCCTGCTCCCAGAGCCCTGATCCTCTCCCCACACTTGACCCAGTGCAGACACATTTCTGGGGGGGGGGCTGAACCCCCCCCCCAGCTCAGTTTAAAGTCTTCTGGACGAAGCTCGCTAGAGCATCTCCAAAGGACCTTTTTCCCATCCTCGTGAGGTGTAACCCGTCCCTTGCCAGAAGTCCATTGGCAAGAAACCGAGTGCCGTGGTCAAGGAACCCGAAGCGTTCCTTCTGGCACCACATCCTAAGCCAGTCGTTCACCTGACCCTCCTGTCCCTTCCTGGCCCAAATCCCCAGACTAGTAAGATGGACGAGAAGGCTACTTGGGCCTTTAGCTCCCTGAGTTTCTTCCCCAAGGCCTCAAAGTCCCTGGTGATCCCAACCACACCCTGCCTGGCCACGTTGTTTGTGCCCACATGGATCACCAGAAGTGGCTGGTGACCCCCAGAGTGAACAAGACGCTCCACTCTGTCCTTCACATGCCAGATGCGTGCGCCCGGCAGCCAGCACACCTCCCTTGTCTCCAGGTTGGGGCGGCACACTGTTGCCTCAGTGCCCCTCAGCAGGGAGTCCTCAGCAACAATCACCCGCCACCGTGCCTTCCCGGTGCTGGTGGGCGGCCATGCCCTGGCCCTTGCCTCTCCTGCAGGGGCCCCCTTGCCGCCTGATGTCCCAGGCTGGGGGTCCTGCTGGTCCCCCGAGGCCTCTTCAGCCCCAGCCTCCCCAAGTGGAGAGAACCTGTTTCCCAGCTCCAGATTGGTACCAGGAGAAGGCCGTGCTGGCCTCCTCCTCCTGTGGATGACATGCCTCCATGTCTCCGCAGCTGCTCCTCCCGTGGCCTCTCCCTCAACCCTCTGTCCAGAGGGGGGCTGCTCCCAGGGGGCCTGGAGAGCTCTCTTGGCCCTCAGGCACCTCACCTCCTCCTCTAGCAGGGTCACCAGCTTGCACCGAGGGCAAGTGTAACCCTGCCTCTCCTTGGGCATAAGGGCAAACATGTCACAAAGAAAGAAAAACAAAGCAATTAAAAACAACAACAATAAAACAAAACAAACAAACAAACAAAAAACCCTCAGCCTCCCAGGGAAGGGAGTCTCCAGGCAGCCCAGGCCGCAGCCAAGGGATGCACGCAAGGGACGATGCCAAGAGGCCAGAGCCAAAAGGGCTTGCAGTGGCTGAGCATGGCCTTATCAGCCCCTCAGGCCGGTGGCCCCGCCCATCTGCTCCCTCCTGGCCCCTCTGGCCCCGCCCCCTTCCTCTCCGCTGCTCCTGCCCTCTGCTCCCCTGCCCGGCTCCTACCTTGCCTTCGCCAGTCCCCTGGCCACTCAGCCCTCTCCC
>NW_025336480.1:26701951-26863739 GCF_004798865.1 Varanus komodoensis | reverse complement strand
AATTCCATAGGTTGGGCGCCACCGCAGAGAAAGCCCTCCTCCGGGTAGAAAGCCCTCCTCCGGGTAACATAGAGTTTCATGTGCTGCTTTATGTATAGATGTACATATAGAAACAGTCATACACTGAACTAAGGTTAGGACTAGAACTACAGTACATTACAGTAGCTTCTATATAGCCTGAAGTACCTGATCCTGCCTAAACTTGGAAGCTAAGCAAGATAGGGCCTTGTTGAAATGCGGATGGGTGACTTAAAATGTTGTGAACTTCCCAGAGAGCTTTGGCTACAGGTAGTATAGAAATGTAATGCAACAACACTATCATCATGAGGAAGATGGCAACCAGGTGGCCCTGATGTCAATCTGCTAACTGGTGACAACAATCTCTGTTGTGTGACTGTGTGAATGGAATGGCAGACTAGATAAGCCTTTAGTCTGTCTAGTCTGACTTGTCCTGTGTTCTGATGGTGTCAATAAATCTGTTCTTATGTAAAGCCGGACACACGGCCACTGCAGTGGGCTGCTCATTCCCACAGGGCTGAATCAGGGCTCTGCCTGGCTGCTGCTCCTTCAAAATAAAACAGACCCCCCTTTCACAGTATTTTTCAAAAAGTGAAGATACAGTTTTTATGTTTGACATATGAGCATTTTAAGGGTTAAAAAATACCCTTGTATTTGACTTGCTAAATGGACATATCCTGTTGGGTGGACGCATTTGGACTGCAACTCCCAGAATTCCCATCCAGCAGGGCCACTGACTGGGAATTCTGGGTGGTGCAGCCCAAATGTATCTGGATGGGGAAGGCTGCTGCTGCTGAGCATTATTCATGCCTGTGCTATCCTGAGGCCAAATGGGCTATGTCTGGTGATTTTGAGCATTCTTTTAAAAGATAAGATAAAAATAGACATCATCCAGGGTACAATGGATTTCATGAAAGATGTTGAGAATGTTGCCATTGTACCCTGAACAGCCTTCAGTCCTAAAAACAGAATATCCATAGAGTTTATATAAGGCCGAAATCACTTGTGGGCATTTTAGAAAGTACAGCCAGGTGACTGTGGCATTTTAGTCTTCTGTTGGATGCTTTCCATTGCCTCTCAGAGTGAAAGGATATGAAAAAGAAACTAGGGTGGGAAAGCAATGCTATCTTTCCCTCTCTGTGTGTGTTGAGTAGTGGCTCAGGTTTGGTAGCATTAAGATGAGGGGTTGCTTTTGGAAGGGTGCATTAGCAGCCTGTGTTCATACCACAAGGGCCTACAACACACTCTTAAAATACTTCATCCTGCCTCTCCATCCCCCTCCATTCCCCCACTCCAGGATAGGAGAAAGAGGGGGGCAGCCAGAGTGGCTTCCCCTCCTTCAGAGCACCAGTGGAGGCTGGTGGCTCCCATGTTGCCTCTCTTCTGGGTTTCAGTCTGAACTCCAAAGGAGCTGTTCATGGTGCCAACATAGGTTCATAGGTGGAGGGGATGCATCATTCCACTGGCATGGGAGCTACCAACCTCCACTGCAGAGGTTCTTCCCTGGCCAGGAAGGCAAGAAGACTTCCAGTCCCAGCAGCCATCTTGGTGAGAACATGGCACTTTTTACACTGGTTCCTACTAATGGAGGCTCTCTCCTGGTAGCAGTAATACCTTACTGCTGCCAAAGATGATACGAGTGGGAAAGGATAAATGGTTGAACCCCAGCAGCCATCACTTACCTCTTTAACATAAGAAAAGAGGAACAGATGGGTATAAGAAAAGCCACACAGGATCAGATCAATGGTCCCTCCAGTCCAGCACTCTCTTCACATGGTGGCAAACCAGCTGCCCACAGGATCCCTCAAGCAGGATGGATTCCAGGCCTTCTCTTGCCCAAGCTCCTCTGAAACTGGTACATGCAGGCAGGCCACCTCTGGTAAGGGAGGTAGCACACAGTCCACAAGGCTAGTAGCCACTGATAGCCAGCTCCCTCTTGAATCTGTCCCATCCAATTGGGAGCCATTACCATTTCCCATGGGAGCGAATTCCACAGTTGTCTGAAGAAGGCCTTCCTTTTATCTGTCCTAAATCTCCCACCAATCTGCTTCTTAGTATGACTCTGGGTTTGAGTGTTATGGGAGAGGGAGAAAATTCTCTCCCATGCTTTATTTTAAACATCTCTGTCAAGTCTGCCCTTAGTTATCTTTTCTGTTGAGTGAGTCAGAGCAACCACAATAGGCTGGTTGTCAACATGTTGCTAGTTTATGGGGAGAACAATGCACAGAACAATGATAACAGAGGCAAGCATGCTGGTTCAGGACATTAATTACTGCCAGCATTAGAATGGTAAGTGATGGGGTTTTAGCCTTAACTTACTAAAAGAGCTATGAAATAATTTCAACATACTTTTCTTTTTACTGTGCAATAATTTCAAGCTGGATCAACTACACTGGGGGATGTAGACTTCCCCTTCCCTTCTTCCCAGTCCCCTGAAAATGCTACCCTTGGGATAAGGAGACTCTGCTGAATGGGGTGAAGATATGATGGGATGGGAGGGATACTCCAGAGTTGGGTGGAGGAATCTTCTGCACTCAGAGCTCTTCCTCTCACAGTGTGAGAGGAAGTGTTTTTATCTTTTTATTGGTTCCATACTTCATGCTAAATGGCCCAGAGAACTTTAGCTATGGGCAGTATAGAGATGATGATGTTGATGTCCAAGCAGATCGATCTTTCACTGTCCTCCACTTGGTGCTTTGATCTCCTCACACAGCCCTGTGTGAGTGCATGTCTTTGGAGGACACCGTGTAAATTCCCTCATCTAGAATACATGTATACACTTTTAGAATTGCAGTGTGGTTGTCCTGCTTTTGCAGTCCCAAGAGAAAACAGAATACTAATGACAAACCTGCACATAGCTGCTTATTTCTTCCTGGCTTCTCCTGGAGATCTTCACTGCACCCACAAGGTTGTGCCAGCTATGGAAAACATGACGCTCCATGCATCTTTCTCAACAGAGAAAAAGACTTGGGTGGCATTTGTAGCAGGCAACTACTGTAAGATCCAGTTGGATCAGGCTGCTCTTTCTAGGTGTGTGTGCGTGTGCGTGTGCATGCACACACATACCTTGGAATGATATACCTAGGGAGAAATGGTATACCTAGGGGCTCGGTTCTTACAGTTTCACAGAAGGTCGTGCATCATTCAATCTGTTGGCCACTCATTGACAAAACTGGATTTTGCACCCAAATTTACAGCTGCAAAACTGCACAAATCCCCACATAATATGCAGGACCTCCATAAATATATATTTTCATTCTTTTCATACTTTAACTCATGGAGAAAAATAAAAAAAAAAATGGTATCTTTAGTTGAATAAGTTCACATGAATTAAAGAAAATAAAACACGAACTGGTCTGTAAGTGTGTGGAATCTGCATGCCTTGGGAAAAGCCCATCTGTTGCAGAATTTGTGGGTCAGATTTCTAGAAATCTGAACTCATTTGAGTCAATTGCACATTTCTCCAAGATCCCTAGGGCAGTACTGGTGAGCAACATATATAGGAAGACACTGCTTACCTTCATGTGAACTCCTAACTCCAGATAAGCAGTTTGCCCTTACTCAGACAAGACCTCCAAAAAACTGATGTGAATGTATTTCTATAATGAATGGTCTGCCACTCTATCAATAAGAGGGTTTTTCAAAAAGTCTCTGCACTTTTAAAACTCTATTAAGATATTCAAAAACAAATTACATCACTTCTCTACATAGTCACCTTCCTTTGTGATGCATTTTTCCCAGTGTCATACCAACTTTTTAATGCCATCAGCAAAAACTATATATATTTATAAAATATAAATGTGCAGAAACGTTTTGAATGCATGCGTGCATACATTCAATAAAAAGATCAGGCCTGCAGCAGAAGTTTCATTAGACTCCACATGATTTCTCCAGCCTGTCTGACACTATGTAAACCCGGGCAGTCAGGATTTGTGATTTAAAGTGCTAATGCACAAGAAGTATAGACTGCAAAACTTCCTCCTTCTGTCCCATGCTTAGCACCTGAGCACTGTGCCAGTGTAAATGGAAAGTGTAACTGAGTCCTCTGTGTAAAGTGTTTAGCTTGCCTCTTGGATTCTTCTGGCAGGTGTCTCTATGGACACATGGCAGCAAAGGGGCTATGGCTGTGACTTAGACTGGAAACCCTGGGCTTGTAGAGTCATTCAATGGCAGGACTGTGGATTGTTCCAGGGGAGGAAGACAACTATTGGTTTGGTCCATAGAAGAGTTCACAGATGGAGTAGTGGTCATATTCAGTTCTTTGCTGGCCTGCTGTGAAAGTTTAATGCGGAAGAATAAACTCTTCAAGTCACAGTTTCTCAGATGATTTGCTCTGGTCCTGCCCATACCTGTTGCAGAGCTAGGAACATAGGGAGCTGCCTTATCTCGAATGAGATGCTTGATTCGTCTACAATTGTAATGTTGACACTGACTGGCAGCAGCTCTCCAGGGTGTCAGGAGGTTCCTTCCTAGATGCTGCAGTTTGAAATGGGATCTTCTGCATGCAAGGCATATGTTCTACCATAAACCTTCCCTATAGCGTAGTGTCAGTAAATGGTTGTTCAAGCAGTTTGATGTGCAGGCAGAATATTGCTACTGGAAGTTCAGGGTGCAACTTGGCTATCCTCAAAGCTTGCAGCAGGAAAGGAGGTTGAGTGGGCTCTTTTACTGCTGTTCTCGTTCACTTGCTTTGTCTCCTTCCTCAATTCTGGGAGAGGGCAAGTTGCTGCCTCGCCACAACACTGACTAGATAGATGGCATCAGAAGTATTGCAGAGAAGAGAAACTGAATAAAGAGGACATGAATCCTTTGGTGGAACAGTGACAAATAAGGGGGCCCGGAGGGAGGGCTCAGCAAACCCCTTGATTCCCCTTCAATAAGGAAGTCCCCTCCTTCCCATGAGCAACAGTGGCAATCCCCACATATGCGGGGCTCTTTTATGGCCTTGAGGGTTAATTACACAGACAGGAGTGAACCTTCCTTTGTTTTAGCTTCTTCTTTTACACTATTTCTGCAAGACTTGGCTCAGTTCATTCCCTTCTCTACTCCTGCAAGTCAGGATCAGGGCCTGAGTGACCTTGCAAAGTGTCTTCAAAACCAGCAACTCCTTTGCAGGCACTTGCCGGAAACAGCTGAGGAGCAATTATGCAGTGCAGCTGGAGGCCCTGGAGACGGGTGTAAAAGGCATCCTGACCCTGCTGCTCTTTGCCACAGCAATGCAAGTAGTCTCTTGTGCTCTGGTCTCTGCAGCACTGCGCCATGAACCTTGCTCCAGCCGGTCCTGCCTTGTTCCAGTCTGTTCTGCCTTGCTGCTGCTTGATCCTGTGAACCTAGTCTGCCCTTGCCCTGCTCCTGTGTGTTTTTGCTTGCTCCAGTTGTTCCTGCCCTGCTCCAGCCCACTAGTGTCAGGACCGCCCTTATGTGACTCTCTTCCTGGCATCTGACCACTGGACTGTATTTGGATTGTGCTCTTTCTGTCTCTCTCATACAATATTGGGTTGCCTGTTGCCTTGACCCTTGAGCCCAGCCTTCGGGGCAGTAGGTTGCCTAACTCTGCTTGTCAAGCTGCCCTGTAGATATATCAGGCTAGGAACACGACAGACCTTTTTCCTTACAAGGAGGATGAATGGTGTGTGTGTGTGGCAGGGAGGAGGGGGAACCACAGGGACTGTGGACCATGGAAGAGGTAGTTCAGAGATTGGGGACTCAGCAATTAGTCTCTCTGCTGCAAACTTGGAAAATGTTTGGGTTCTGCTAAGTCTTCACATGTAACTTTTCTGTAAAGTTTGTTTTTCTATTTATTTCTGTATTGCCCCACATTGTTCTTAAATTGTGGCCACAGTATTTCTATATCACATGCCAGCCCTAACCAAGGGCTACTAATCCTGCCAACCCCTTGGCAGCTACCCCCATGTCAGAGAACGTGGGCAAGGCTTCCCGTGCCTCCCTTTGCATCATTGTCTAAAAACAAATCTTACAGAAACACAGAACATGCCAAATGTTCTTCCTTCTGGTGTGTGCAAACTTTTTCTCATGCACATGGCAGTGCAAGATGCCACATGTGCAAAGGGGTGGACAAGAATTGCAGTGGCTCCTCCAATTATTCTCACTTCAGTCGCACCTTCCAGCTCCAAGTTTGCTTTCTGTTACTTCCTACACACAAAGTGTAAAAAGCAAGCATCTCTCCAGATGGATTCAGGGCATTCTGTGAGAATGTGTTTCTCCAGCTGATTCCCAGGAGGAGGGGGAAATCCTCTAAAAACAACTAATTGCACTTCTAGATGTGTTTTCCCACCCCTGTTGCAATCCATCAGGTGCAATCGATTGCAGTGTGGAAAGAAGCTTACTATTCGTTCTAGCATGTGGGGAAATCCTTGGTTCACCCCACTGACCGGGGCAAGCTGTCATCTTCTGTAGATAGCAGTGACATTAGCTAAATGAGTGTCTTAACAGAATCACCTTATACATGTGGGCCCCACCTCCATTCCTGAGAATGCATCTTACTTCACTGCCTCCAACAGGAGGTAAGTCAGCTGTTTTACGCTTGCAGGGCCTGCCTGCGCATTCTGCCAAGTGGAACCTTTGGCTTCTGCCTCAAAGACCTGCTTAAGGATGCCATGGATTATAGCTGGAAAGAAATAAATCTCCATTTTGCTTATCTGTAATATAGTACCATCCATTAACGATATTAACACCAAATAAAATAAGACCATCTTTACTGTCATGAGTACTAACCAAAGTTGGTATTATATTTCATGAGCACTGTCAAGTGATGCACAGGTAGTGGTGGTGCTGCCCAACTTTATAACTGGTCAGTTCATTGGCTCACACGTGTGCTATGGTCCCCTTTGAAGTGAGCCTGAATCAGTGTAATACAAATATGCTATTAAGTTCAAAAATAATTGCAAGCTTTGGGACACATCCAGGAAAGCAATCTGTGGCTCCATACAGGGAAATTTGCAATAGTTCTCTTACCTTGGTCCCACCAAACCTACCTGAAGCAGTTTGCTTGGCTCAGCAATAGTGATAAAGATCCAATGCCACCATCTCTCAGGCAGGCCAAATGGAAACTCAGAAAGGAGCCACTCAATGTGGTGATACATGGCACTCTGCAATGCCAAACTACAGTTCCCAAAGATGCACCCTGTGACTGTGCACATGCAAAAGTGTGTGTACCCAGGATGAGCCTTTCATTTGAGAGGAACTTTCATCTAAGCTCAAGTGGATGAATTAATTACTTTCCCAGTCCATGATGAATTCACCTAGGATTAGTTCACCCATTACCACATACAACTCCTTCTCAGCTTATATTATACAAAATACCAGCTGAACAAGGAAGAGAAGAAAAACAGAATGTGAAAGCTGCTTCAACCACCCTTTTAATTCTCCCAGTATTTTAATTGTTAACTTGTTTTAGTTAGTGGGTTTATATTTTAATGTTAGATGCTGGGTAACTGTGATTTTTATTTCTATTTTTAGGATTAATTTGTTGTAATCCGTCCCGAGACATCTAAGTATGGGATGGTTTAGGAAAGTTTTAAATAAATAAATAGCATTTTCACTCATTAGCTTCTGTAGGTTTTATATTATCTTGCAATGCAGATATAAACCTACTTTAAAATCAGCTGCAATGGCAGTCCATGTTTTTCAATGATGGGATCATTGTTGTTTTTTCTTTCTCCCACATGTAAACTTTAGTACACAACATAAAATAAGTGCAGGACCATGCATTTAGTGTCTTGCATAATAATGATCTAAGCAGCTCTCCTGTTTGCCTGCTCGTTTAATATGGTATGATAGAATTTCATGTTTTCTTTCCTAACACAATCAGGTCAAGCAAAACCAAGTCACCAGTACCCTGGTCGTTCAAAGTTGGGAGCAGATTATTCCACTCTGCTCAGCTCCTCTTTCTCCTTTACTTTTGTAAGAGAATAATTTAAAACAGGCCAGCTTGGTAATTCATTATACATTCTCCAATAAATCAATTCTTAAAGCTGCTTTTTTGACGTATGTTCTTAGGCTGATTTTCTTGACAAATAAACTAATCACTGTGACCAAGTAGGTTTACCTTGCAATCAGCTACCACATAAATCATCTTTGCCTTGGCACTAAAATATTTGCCATCTTAACATATCTAATAGGTATTTAACTCTCTCTTTTCATGGATAATAGTCTGAAATATGTTCTCAGTATGAATAAGATTGGATAATGCTCAGAGGATTTTCTCAAAATAACACTTTCTTTGGATTAGGGACTTTTGACTAAATGGAAGTGTACTTGGGGCATAGTTCTGTGGCCTTCTGACATTGTCTGCAAGGTTGTAGGATTATGCAGAGTCCCAGCTCTGAGATGTAGCAATCTTGGAGCTGGGACTCTGAAGGCAGAACCTCTGTCCCACCCTCGTTGAAGCTGGCGCAGAATGAACCACCCTGGCTGCCTTGTCCCAGGCAACTGGGCCTGTGAAGGGGAAATGGGCAAGCTGGGTGGAGAAGAGAGGAAGCTGCAGCCGGGGCCTTTTTTTTTTCTTTTTCTTTTTTTTCCAATTTATATCCTGCCTTTTCCCTACAAAGGGCTCAAGGCAGCTTACATCATTCTCCTCCTCCATCTTATCCCCACAACAACAGCCCTGTGAGGTAGGTTGGGCTGAGAGTCTGTGACTGGCCCAAAAGTCACCCAGGTGGTTCCATGGCCAAGCGGGGACTAGAACCCAGATCACCTGACTCCCAGTCCCATGCTCTTAACCACCACCCCACACTGGCCTTCCTTTCAGTGCCCCAGTGTCATGAGCCTGGTTTCTCCTTCAAATATTCCAAAGCCACAGACTGTTTTTCTTGCAAAGTGTTCTTTATTGACCCCAAAGCATAAATCACCCGGAATGAATCTCTGAGCATGCAGAGCACTTTGCCGAACCCAATCTAATATTCGCCTCCAGAAACCTTCCTGATGGGCATGCCTGTGCCCCACCCCTTTGAGAGGGGCTTTCTGAAAGCAAGCATGCCTCTTCTCCACACACCAGCCCTTTAATTGGGCTGCCCTCCTCTGCTGACACTGCAACACTGGGTCAACAGCCAGGTCTGCCTGGTCTTTGTCTGGAAAACGTTCCTCCGGCTGCCTGTATACCTTGGTTATTCCCAGGAACTGCCTGCCCACCTGGAGAGTCCGGCCTTGAGATAAGCACCTCCTCTCATCTCAGTGCCTTGGCATGGCCCATACTCCCGAACGCCCTCCAGTTCTGCCTCACATTCTGAGTCTGATTCTTCTGCAACCCAGCCAGCAGTCCTTGAGAGCAAGCAGCCAGCCTCCTTCCCTCCTCTTCCCCTGGGTTTATTTAGGCATCCAGAAATGGCCTTTGGATAAAATGCATCAACTGAGATGCCACAGTCATGCCAATCTCTGCCACTGGGCCCTGTTCCAGGCACAGGACGCTCATCACCACCACTTCAGCAGCTTACAGACATCGAGGACTGCACTCTTCATTGTACAAATTATGTAATTTCTAAGTAAATGTTGGCGTGTGCAGCATTTAAATATCACTAATATGCACAAGCTGTTAGCAGACGTGGCTGCATAAGAAAGTGAAGGGCTTGGCAAACTTTACTGAGTCATATACTCACTGGCTGGCTGCTCCGGTCCAGGCTGAATTCAAGGCTTGACCATGACATATAAAGCCCTAAACTGCTTGGAACCACACTTCCTTAGGGAGTGCCTTACTCCATACATACCTGCCCATTGTTTAAGATCATCAATTGAGGCCTTCCTACAAGTTCCTCTCCCTAGGGAGGGTAAGAGGGAGGTGGCAAGGAAGAGGGTCTTTTCTGTGGTGGCACCCCAATTATGGAACGCTTTGCCATTGGAGAGTCATCAGACACCTACTTTATTGAGTTTTAGGTGCCTGATGAAAACATTCGTTTTGTGATGCATGGGTTTTAGTTTTAATTTAATTTATTAATTTTAATGTTTTGTTGATATATATCTGTGTGTTTTTTATTTTGTCTGTTACTATATTTTAATTGATTCATATTTTATTGTAATGGCCACACAGACAGCATTATGCTAATAGGCAGCTTTTATACAAATTTAATATGCAAACAAATAAACAAATTTATAAAGCAGTAGCAGCCCAGGGTTGCCAGCACGGGGTCTAGGACTCCACAGGGATGCAGTCAGGCAGGGTGAGCCACTTATGGCAGATGTTTTGGCTAATGGCTCCCATCAGCCCTAGGAAAAATGGACAAAGTTGAGGGATGATGGAACCTGTGGGGGGAAAAACATCTGGAGGATACCAAACTACCTGCCCATGATCTAGGTGTATCCTCTAGAGAGATGTTTCATGCCCAAGAGGAGTTCATCAGGAATATTTGCATTTTCGGCTCGTGCTATCAAGTACATGTGTGGTAGGCAAGTAGGCCCATCGCCCTGATGCTCAGGGAATGCAGTGCTGGGCAGCTGATGGGCTCCTAGGCAGAGCTTGGGCCCCCCTGTGGCCAGAGCTGGCACAACACACGCTGGAAGGGCAAGGGAGAAGCCCTGCTTACCCACTCCCAGTTCCGTGTGCGATGGGCACAGAAAACAGACCCCGCAGGAATTGGGGCCCCAAGGCTTGGCGGCAATTTCCTTCAAAGCCCAGCTTTAGCGGGAAGGCTCCAGCTCAACTTTCAGATTAAGCATCAACTGCAGCAAATCAACAATGCTGTGTGAAAGCACAGCCTGACTACAGAGAGGGAATTTGGCATGCCGCAATGTAATAGCTCCAGCTAATGGCTCTTTAACACATTTCCTAATCAGACAGTAACAAGGAGCTGAGATTACAGGACTGATTGCTATGGGGCTTTTTCTGATTGCTACACACATATATTCCTAGCTTGCATGTAGTTTAGCATTTTAACAGTTCTTCTGTAGTTGGTTCTAAACTATACTGCAAGCATTCAAATTTTTTTCCAAGGAAATACAAATTAGGTGCTCTCTCTCCTTTATGTGTTTTCAACAGCTTCCATCAATTTTATTGAATGTTGTTATTTGGCTTTTAGCTTTTCTATAAAACAGGTAATTCTGATGAGGAGTGATCCAGGCTCAGCTGAACAGTAGCATTTAGCATTAACAGGCATGGCCAGTGTCTTGCATATGGAAAATGGCTTTAACTGTGGAAAGTGCAACCACTTTTCAAGATGTTGCCATTTCAAAGAACAGTTTGGGAGAGGGCATTTTTGTGGGGCTTACAGCTGGGGAGAGAAAACTGCGCACGCGTGTGCGCGCATGCTCGCGCGCGCACACACACACACACACACGTTGCAATCGAAACGAAACCTGCCCCCACATTTGCTATTTTACAAAATAAACCCTGAGGTTCTTTGCAGTGACTTGCTTAGCATCATGTCTAGTTTAGCCTCAGGTCTGGAGTTCCACTGCAGTCTCTGAACACTTACAGTTGTTTTCTGTTTGCATCTTTATGATCACTGTCAGTTCTCTGGAAAGAGGAGGGAACTGTTAGAGAGACAGAGAAGCGGGGATATAGCAAAGGATATAGTGAAACTATGAATGCTGCAGCATATACTACTGTCATGGTATATGGTACTTTATGTCAAACTTATGGGAAATGCATCTAAGACCATCAGCTTTAATTCTAAGTACCATTCATTTTAAATATCTGTGGCTGCAAAAAAGGAAGTTAACTTGCAGCCAGAATTACATTGGACAGGCCCTAAATCCTACTATTACTTTCTTTCAGTCCTGCTTTCCCTTTTCTTTGGACCTCGGTGCCCTTGACAATGCAATCTTAGACGTGTCTACTCAGAAATAAGTATTATTAGTTTAATGAGACTTAATTCCTGAGGAGTCTCCTGTGAGTAAGTCCCTGTGAAAAGGACAGCATATAGTTCTGACTAAACAGAATGAAAGGATGGCAGGGAGGAGAGGGAGAACTGCGAGCCTGAAAATGGGGGTTCACTGGGGGAAGCACAAGTAAGGGTTTTCTGGGGAGATGTTGCTTTCTATCGGAGCGGTTGCTTACTTCCACTGTGCTCTGCATTTATGTGTGCAAATAAAGCACACCCTTCAAGCAAGCCTAACATCCATTTCCAGTGTGGTGGGACAAATGCTAAGGACCCTCCCTTTGGACCCTCAATGTTTTAGGAGTGTCAGGTGAGCTAGCTACAGCTGCTGCCATCTTTATTTTCCCAGAATGCCTCTGGATCCATAGGCATTCTGGGGAATGAAAATGTGGCTGCTGCAGCTGCCTCTATCATCACTGCCAGGCAGCCTGTGGCTGTTCCCATTGCTGCTTGTTGTGACTCAGGGCTCCGAGAAAAGGCTTCCCATAACTCTCCAACCTGAAAGAGGATTTGGCTTCAGTAGAATCTTTTCGGGGCCTTTCCTCCTCAGAACACTCTTTCCCTGGACAGCTCACAGCCAGCCATCCCCTTCTTCTGGGGAGAGTGCATCATCACCCCTAGATTCATCCAACTCCAGATCCAAACTCACCACCTCACCTCACTTGCCTCCATGCCATTGCAGTTGTTTGATGTCTTCTGAAACAAGCAAAGCCCCCCAGAGGCAGAAAAGGGCAATGTGTGGAAACGTAGCTAGCAGCAAACAGCTTAAGGCAAGCAGTAGGTAACTTTTTGCCCTCCAGATTCTATTTTGTTTTTGCTTGTATCTGTGGTTGTAGTTGTTGCAACATCGTACAAATGAAGGCTGCTTGTCCTCCAGTTCTCCATGGTTCTCACCACTTCTTGGTGTCTACCTACCTGAGACTTGACCTCAGATGTGTTTAGCCAGTCTCCTGGAGCAACTCCCCGCTGCCAGCCTTCCTAGAATCTCACTCCTGCTGCTTCCCACCATGCACGTCAGAACCCAGCACCTGTTCCCTGGCCTGCCTTGCTCAAATTTGGCCTTGACTTGACTACACTGCTCACATAATCTGGATGTGTACTGGATCAGCAGTTGCCTGCTGGGAATTTAGCCTAGTGGTGTCACACCTGGGCTGCATCCTACATCCTGGAATGGACCACTACCCATCAGAGTTCTGGTGCTGACCTGCTGCCTCCCGGTAAGTTCTCTGGGACTCAGTTCTACTGGCACAATAAGTTTCAAGTGCTTTCATCCAAAGGAAACTAAGCCATGGGGTGCTGACCCTGGGCATGCTTAGTCTGTGGAATTGAGAAGTGTATAACAATAGTTCCTTGAAAGATTGCATATTGCAAGACAAGTCCTCTGAAATGGTTGCTTGGATGACTAGAATAAAATAATGTTTGTGGTTCTTTTCAAACACCGTCTGTAAAAATGCCTGTGCGATCCCACTGATTCTAGCAGAGACTGTGTGCAGTTGCAGTGCTCGTTATGCAAGAAAGATATTGCAGTAGTCAAAACAAAGAGATTACTGCGGTATGAACACTGGTCTGCTCTTCAGAAGCGGAGGTAATATCTCATTGTAAGCACAGATCTCTGTGCTCTTTTGGGGACTGGGACAAGGGTCAGAGAAAATAGACCTATCCCACAATCCAGTAAGGCAATATTTTTAATAAGAACCCCCCCCCCCCCACACACACACACACACACAGGCTTGCCTTTTGTAAGGAGGGGAGCTTGAGAATTCAAGAGCATACTCCTAACTTTGTTCAAATCTGGTTGATCCTAATAATAGCACTGCCTGAACCTGGATTTTGAATATTTTCTTGTTGATCAAAACAGCTCAGGGCATAATCCTATGGGAATGTCTATAACTCTTCAGAGGATTATGGCTATCCTATGCAGAGTGGAGGAAAGAACACAGAGGCGAAGGTTATCCCACTGGTCCTCTCACTCTGCAAAGCTGTTAAACATCCAGTTTCAGCTAAGTGATGTGCTTCAGAGTGGGAAAGAAGATTTGGTGATGCATCTTGGTGATGCCAGTCTTCACCTCTTCCTGACCTTTGAGATGCCCCCAAATGTTCTTTTCCAAGATTAATCTTCTGAACTGGAAGATGCAGCCCATGTGGTTCCTTATGTGCCAGTTGTGTGTTTGTGCATAGGGGGCAAATTCAGGTGTGGCTCTTAGTCACAGGATCAGAGCAACTTTCTGACCTCAGAGCTAAGGGTGGAAAAAAACCCAAAACCCTGTGGCTGTCTAGCTGCTAAAGGAAGGCTCTGCTGCATTGCTGTATTATTTGTTTTCTGCACTATGACTGGATCTGATGGAGTGGACAATACATCATGAAAGCTTGGGCCAGAATAAGTTTCGCATTTTTAACATGCCCCCTAATTCAAAGAATAGTAGAGTTGAAAGGGTCCAGGCCCCTGCTGTTTCAGATCAATGATTTGTCAATTTTGCTGCAATCAAAGTTAACACAACTACATCTCTGCAGTTTGCTTTCTGTGCATCTTGAAAAACATAGATGTCTTTACAATGAAAGCCAAGCCTGTCACTATCACGTGACCAGACAAGCCCAGGTACAATTAACTATACACAAATTATCACTCAGTTATGCTGGGGATTCAGCAGGTTCATGCCAACAAGCTGGGGCATGGAGCCATAGAATCATAGATTAGTAGAGTTGGAAGCATCCAAGAAGTTCATAGGGTTCAGCCCCCTGCTGTTGCAGAACACAAATTAACACCATCCCTCTCAGATGGCTGTCCAGTTTCACCTTGGATGCCTCTAGTGTGGGAGAGCCCACCACCTCCCTAGGCAGCTGGTTCCACTGCAGAGACAGTGAGGAAGCTTTTCCTGATATCTAGCCTGAATCTGGGTTGTAGCAACTTGGCTTGATTATTCTGTGTGCTACACTCTGGCATCAGTTAGAAGTCCACCCACATTAGTTCAATGCTGGGTGTTCTGCACATTCTAAGCAGCCAAAATCCTTTTTCCCTTTTGGGGCAGGGGTACAACTCATGGCCCTCCAAATGTTTTGACCTACAAACCCACCATCTCTTTCTATTAGCTGCACTGGCTAGTATAAACAGACATTGTATGCCAAAGCATCTGGAGGACCCCAAGTTACTCTCCCCCACCCCACCAGTTTGCATGATTCACACTGAGCTTTCAAAATGAAAGAGCGGGTGCATTCATCCCACAATCCAGTGAGGCTGCCCCCATAGCCTTCCAAATCTGAAGGATTATGGGCATCCTAAGTGAGGCAAAAGAAAGGCGGGGTGAAAGTCACCTCTGCTTCTGTCCTCTCAGAGCTGATTTGGGCTATCCCATTGTGACCCTTTGAAGGGAGAGGGAAAGCGGCCGAGGTGCCTTCAGGACATCTGATACCCTGGTGGTGCCAGTCTTCCCCGCCCCTTCATCCCCCAGAACACTCACAAATCCCTTGCTCTCAGGTCAATGTTACAACCTCCAAAGGCACAGTGGTCTCACACAGTCTTATAAACCAGTCCAGAAATTACCCAGAAGGAAGAATGAGTAGCCAGAATGACTGACAGAGGAGGGACTGTGAGAGGCATTTCTGTGGCAGATATGTCGGTGGAGGAAACCCTTCTCCAGCAGCCCATTTGCTTCTGTACTGGGCACAGATGTGGGAGAGCGCACTCCAGGGCGTCTTCCGCCAACCTGCCCGCTCACCTGCATGGAGTCCCTGATGGTACATGGCTACCGGGCCAGTGTTCAAATACAGGGCTGGTCCAACGTGCCCCAAAGGTTGGGTAGGAATGGCGAAAGAAGCCTGTGCCGCCTACCTCCTTTTTGTTATGTTCTCTCTGCTGGGTAAGTGGAGTCCCTTCTCTTGCTATTCCTTCCTAAAACCCGCCAAAGATTGACTCTGCCAAGGTTGGCTACCGGGGTGAACGCCCAAAGAAGAGGGTGCAACAGCACTCTGCAGGCTGCCCACCTCTGCCTCTTAGGTGGGTGCACGAAGGCTGGGCAGCTGCATTTTAAGAGTGAATCTGATTAAAATTAAAAATCTATCTTTTAATTTGTGCTAAAATGGTTTTCACCTACTTAGCACTAATGAAGCCGTGTTTTAGCACAAATTGATTATTTTAATGCTGATTTTCTGGTTCATGTCATTTTCGCACTGTTTACGCTTCTTCACACTCCTTTAATTAATGCAGAAATATATATTAGCCTACCTAACCCCCCCAGTTTTTGCAGTATTTGTATAAACATTCATAAAAAGATGCTGACCTTTTCCACCCACATCATTAGTGTATCCTGCCCAGCTGTGTACACTTGAGTGTGTGTGTGTGTCCATGTGTGTGTGTCCAGTCCACCCACTCAAAGTGTTTGTGAAGGTGTTTTTACAGCTAGGCAAGATACCCTGGGCATTTAGTGTCTGCATATGGAAGGGGCTCATAAATTCATGATCAATGCCTTATTCCAGAGGTGCAGAACAAGAGGCTAGGGGGCTGAATCTGGCCCCCTGGGGTTCCCCAGACAGTGACATGCCCTCTCTTCTTGGCTCAGCTTTCTTTCTAAAGCAGACATAAAATCCAAGAATGCTACAGGGTGAGATTCCCTGGAGCTTCATAGCAGCCCTACTGCCTACAAACAAGGATGAAGGAATCCCAGATTTGTGGAAATACAAAACACTTCAGGACAAAAAGGCTCAACATGCCCCAGTGAGGACTGAGCATGCGCACTGGCAATGGAATGCCACCTGACTGTTGGGGAGGGTGGGAAATGGGAGAGGAAGGGAAAAGGAGTGGATTCTCCCGGAAGTGGGCATGGCTAGCTGGCTGGCTGAAACACTGAACAGGAGCAGACAATGCTACAATGGTTTGCCAGTCCTGCTCATATAATATCTTAGCTCTAGTATGAATCCAGGAACTCTGCAATTTGGCAGGAGAGAAACATGGAAACAGTCAGAAAGGGTCTCCTGGACCATCTAGTCTGACCCCCGGCTCCAGCCAGCTCCGCTCACGACATGCCCACCACGACATGCCCAGGATGGTTCAGGTCTTTTGAGAGCATAATTGGAAGAAGAGCAACTGTGGTGTAAGCTTAATTGCTTGACAGTTTGCCTGTCACCCTGTCTAAAAGAGTTTGCTTTCTGAATCTGAAGGAGGATGGTTACATGGCTGCATGCTAACAAGGCTTGACCTGTGTGTATGAACCTGCCTTTAACTGCATTTAACTGTCGGTCCATCTACCTCAGAAGTGTCTGCACAGACTGGCATCAATGGCTCTCCCTGGGTTCAAAGATGCTCCCGGGGACCCAAACATGCAGTCTCCTCCTTGCAAAGCTATCACTTAGTTCCATCATGTAGCTACAGCCGCTCTCATGCAGTGTGCGGAAGCCATGACCTCGGGTGGCAAATCAAGGCAATTATGTTGTCCCCTCCACACCTGGGCAGCCCATCTGCTCTGCTACCTGTGGATGCACCAAAGATCCCCAGAAGCAAAGGGTTTGTGGGGCATAACGTGTAAAGGGAAGGCAAAAAGAGAGGGCGATTGCAATCCAGTAAAGGGAAGGGGGGCATGATGTGACAAAGCAGGGCCGGGCCAAGGAAGGCCAGGAGCCATTTTTACCCCCCACCCTTGGACTCCTGCACAGGCTCCCAAAGTGTGGGGAATGGCATCTGGAGTAGGGCTGCAATGAAGCACTACAGAATCCATTCCTCTACCATTAGCAGACTTCCTGTTCTGCTCAGGCTGTCTTAGAAAGCAAGCTGAGTTGAGAAGAAGTCCTCAAATGCTTGTGTAACAAAGCTTGGGCAATCGGCAGGCTTCTTCCATGACATGTGCTGCACAGACAAAAGCTGCTGCACATGACATGGATGAGGGATGCTGCTTGCACAGGGCTTGTGACAGCTTGATTCCTGGTGTGCACTTGCCAGCCACTTGGACTCAGGGCCACGACAAAATGAACCAGAGTCCAGGGAGCCACGCCCAGAGAATCTGTTGGATTCTCATTCCCAAAATGGATTTGTCACACATGTCTAATCCTGAGCTCCTATTTAGACCCTGAGTTTACAAGCAAGCTAGTTTGCCCCCTTCAGCACTCTGTAGGCGCTCCATATGCTTGTAGGGAATAAAAGGATTTTGGGAAGGGTCACCCCGAAGGGTGAATGGTGCCAGGTGTCATATGGCATTCCTGGGATTGCATGTTGCCTTCTCCTGAGGTAAAAGGAAGGAGATGCCATGTGGTGGTGGGTGAAGGGTATCCTTTTCCCACAGCAAAGCCTTCTAGTCTGATTCCTCCTTCTAGATTATTAGCATTTTGGAAGCATGTTTACTTCTGCTCTAAACTTAAATGCTAATTTTAAACTTAAGCTTAGAGAGGAAACAGGTTGCCTCATAAGCAGTGTTAGGAAGAGGCCCACGGGCATGGATCCTGGATCTTCTGAATTGTGCCCTAGATCTCTAGTGCCTGCAAATGCCATCAGCTGCCTGAAATGCAAGCCTGCTTCCTCCCTTTGAACTCGGGAGCCCTGCTGTTACTAGGAGACTTGCGGACTCACTCTCTTAGCAGACTAGCAGGGAGTGCAGCCTTTTAAGCTTGGAGGGGTTGCCGCCACTTTGCCTGCCACGGTCCGCTCATTATTTTCATTGTCCGGAGGCCAAGCCTGCCTAGCAGCGCCGCTGTCACTTGGCGTTATCAGAGTTGCTCGCTCTGCAGACCTGCCCGGGCAACTGCGCTCGTGTCCTGGGCCACTGTCGGCAGCGAGGCCCTGACAAGAAGAAGGGCAGACCAGTTGGCTGCTTGCATATCACATGGAGTGTCAGAGGCCCTTCTCCTTTGAGCTTCTTCCAAACTGGCCAGACATCTTGGGTGGATGGTAGGGACAGAAGTAGGCTTGCTTGCAAGAAGTGTTTGAATGAGCAGCAAAGTCTGAACTTGGGCCAAGGTAATTTAGGAGTGTACGGCTTGCCCTGGCTTGCTGGAGTGTATCTGGACTTCTTGGCTCTCCAGTCATCTTTCTGGGGTGCACCTGCTTTGTGTAAGATCCATGTGGCCAGATTCTGGTCCTGCACCATCCACTCTGGCATCAGAGTTTGCACTTGGCTACAGAAAGGTGAATTCGTGTGGGAGAAAGGCAGGAACTTCTTGCCCTTGCGTGTTTAACTCCACAGTGCCTTGTGGCACCTTAAAGACTCACATATTGACTACAGCACAATAAGCTTTCATGTGCAGGAGTCCATTGTGCAGAAAATTATTTTGGAAGTTGTTGCTTTTCATGTAACTGGAAAAAATGGCAGTTGCTGAAAGAAAGGTTCAAAGGCCCTGAAGATCTCTGTTGCCTCTGATCCCTCCAGAGTAGCTGACATTTTGCCTGCATGTACTTCACCTCCTGCTGTCTCCTGTGAATCTTTTTCTGCCTGAGGGTTTTCCCCCCTACAATCAAAGGCTCTCCTCGCCTCGCATAATGCCTTTTTACAAATAGGGTTGTCCTTAGGAGACAGGCTTCTTCAAAGCCACATGCACACTCTTTAAAGCCTGAGGGATGGCATAAAAAAGCAGTCAATATTATTTAATTTATTATTTTTGTATTTCACTGGCAGGAAAGGAGATTGCCTGTCTCAGAGTCCAAAACAGCTTGACTGGCTTTGAGTACTATTATACTGAGTACTATTATATATTGAGTACTATTTGGTGTAGATTTTATAGGATTTCAGGAACCCGATAACTTTTTTTTAGTATTCCTCCATTGTTCTTATATTTCTTAGATAGTCTCTGGATATTTGCTGTCCGCATTTAACACCCAGTGATATTTGATCTCAGTATTGGATGCCCAGAAGTTAGCATTTCAGAGTATGACCATTTTTCATGCAATGGCACTTAGTATTTGATAGGATTGAGAGTGAATCTGGAACAGAATATCACATTTGCTTAGAAATGTTCTGCCTTTCTACCCAGGCTAGTCTACCATGCAGAACGATTGAGTGTTGCACAGGATTCTGGGAGTATATCCGCAGTACATGTCGGGGGCATTGGTGGGATTTTGCAAACAAGGGAGTTCTTGTACTGGGCCCTGCTATGGAGTAGAAATGCATAGAAAGGAACATGTGTTTTGTATGCCTGATAGGAAAAAAGTTCAAACTGATAATGATTTTAGCTGTTCTTGGCTCTTTCTGGCCCTTTAGCCGTGCCTGTTGCTTGAATGCAGCCCCTACATCCCTTCCCAAATAGGAATTTGGCCCCTGGGCCAATAATGGTTCACTATCCTAATCTAGAAAGGCCCCAGTTGACATCCTTGCATGGCTGTGTATCACACAGGTGCATTATTTAGCATAAGACAGGTAACATGCAATGATATCTTCTTTGATTATTACTTGGATGAGTAAAGTTTGAAAACCTTACCTATGTGATTCATTTGCTCGCCAACCTGAGACTTCCTTATTGTTCTCAGTGATTATCTAGAAAATTGTGGGCTGCAATCCTATTTGCATTTATACACATACAGACCTATACCTGTACCTATGTACGTGTAATCCAATGTACCTATGTCTGGAAGTATGCCCCACTGGACTCACTAGGGCTTACTTCTCAGTAAACATATCTAGGATTGCACTATTAGATGCTTTTTTTCAGCTTTTGTATTGAAAAGCTCGCTCCGCCTTAAGAAAAAAAATCCAGAAACCAGACAAACAGGTTCTCTTATTTGCACACTTGATCCCTACCTGGTTTCATGCAGGACACGGAAGGCCACTGTCTTCACTGGGGATAGGGAGCCAGATCCTGCTTGGCTCGGCTGATCAGGGGCTGGCCTCCTCTCCGTGGCGTCGCTGCTGCATCTGAGACTCCACTACTCTCTCGCCCGTGGAGCGCTCTTGCAATGAGGAAGTTCAGTTTAACCGAGTGCGATACTTGCCCTGCTGACATTTCCATAAAGGCAAAATTTAAGTGATTTGATCTGGCAAATAAAATACTGCGAACATTATCTAACTATTAAAAAGTATGCGACAGTGATACGAGGTCCTATCAATACTAAAAAGGTAAGTGCAAGAGAGATGGCCTTCAGTGGCGTGTCCTTCATAACTAATGTGTTTCTTTGATGTTTGCCCTTTCTTCAAAATCCTTTAGAGCTTATTATTTTAATTACTGTAATAGGATTGTTACATTTATTACCCCACCTTTTCTCCTCTTGGTGGTTTACAGTCCTCCTCCTCTCCAGTTTATTCTCACAACGCTCTTGTGAAGGAAGTTTGGCTGTGAGTCAGCATTGGGCAGCATAGAAATGAAACAAACAAATAAAAGAGGTCCATGTAGGCAAGGAAGGGGACCAGTATTGTGTGTGGTGTGTCCACCTGCCACATGTTCTGAGGTCCAGTCTGCACAGGGGCCTTGTGCGAATGCTCCCCAAGGCACACAGGCTTCCGGTGTGTCCTTTTTACCATCCGGTTTTGCAAGAGCCTCCATGCATGGCGGCGAGTGCTGGTTGCAGTAGTCCCCCATGCAGGCGGGGCTTGGGAAGCACAGCTCTCTGGCCTGGCCTGGTGAAAGGGGCAGTGCAGACCCCTTGCCACCACACCATGCCGTTCCTGTCGAGAGCATCAGCACGGTGCTCTTTCCCCTGTTGTCTCCCTAGAAGACCCCAGACTTGCAGCCAGCCTGACTCTGAGAGGGAAGGAGTGTAGAACAAGGCAGCCTACGCTATAGTTTGAAATGTTTTTGCAGGTGTTTAGCTCTGTCAGCATAAATAACAACTGTGAAATGGGGCAGTGCCTAAAATTACGCCTATGCGCGGATATGCTTTAGAATCTAGTTTAGATTACTATACAGGTCTTATTTGTGTGTGGGGGTGATGGGTTATCTTCAGCTGCTGCTAATCATCACCTACAATTGCAAATGTGCATCTTATTCTACTTAAAAAACTATTTCTCAGTTTAGGTATCCCCTTCCAGAGTAGTAAGCACTACAGGGGATAGTGGAATAGGGACCCACCCAGCCAAGCTGAAATCTTCCTGAAAAATGCATGACATACGCTAGGCACAGGACAGCTTGGAAGACACAGTTCCTTCCAGCATTACAGACACTATCAAAGGACTTGGGGATCATTACTGATGTAAATGAAACAACAGACATTGTCCCATTAATCAGTCACTCCTCCTCGCACTTTTCATTCACAGATGTTCACTCACCCCTCTTTGGCTTTCTCCTTTTGCTGATCAAATGATGTGGAGATAGAGGTAAAGAGTCGGGAGAGAAGGTAGGGGAAGAGAGATTGATTGCAATTCTTCACTGTCCATCAGCTCAATGGCTTCCTGGGCAGTTTACAAAATCAAAATACCATAATTAATATAAAACATGTGCAAGACACATATAATAAAAAGACAGTAATCCAATGAATAAATACCATAATACTATAAAACATAGGACAATAATCCTACTACTACCACCACTGCAGCTAATAAAAATGAAGATAAAAATTTATCTATGAAAACATTGGGTAAGAAAACGGTTTTCACCCGGCACCTAAAGGAACAGAGAGTGGGCACCAGGCACACCTTTGGAGAGCTGACTCCACAAATGGTGTGCCACAGCTGAGATTTCCCCCTGCTAAGGAGGGATCCTTTAAATTCTGGGGTGTCCTCACTCTGCCCTTGCTACTTCTAGTGCAGAAAAACATTTCTTGGGTAAAAGCCATACTTCTGTTTGCCACTGTGGCCTGTGTTTTACAGCCCCCCTCAAGAGATATGGAGTTAACACTGGCAAGTGTGAGAATGAGCTGGAAGATGAGATGGCACCACTGGTGTGTCCCAAGGTGAAGGGATGGACTTGGTAGGGAGCAGGCTGGGGAAGGCCAGCATATCCTGGGCAGGGAACTGTACCCAAGGGCCTTCTTGGCCCCTTCCACTTCAACTATTCCAGGATTCTATGTGTGTCCTTTTAGAGGATGGGGGGTGGGGGCACAGCTGTTGAAACGACAGATTTCCACCCAGACTTTGTCAGTTTCACAGTCGTCCAGAAAGGGAGAAGGAGCAGCAAAGAGGGCCAAAGACCCAGAAAAGGAGGGGAAAGCGAGTCAAGCATCAGAGAGTCTTCTGTGTCGGCAGGTGAGATAAATGTTGCAGTAGCCAAAAATGGAACTTCTAGGTAAGCCTGGTCTGGGTTGGTTGCTAGTGTGCGCCGTGCCTCTGGTCCATTTGGACTGCAACATGCATGGCAGAGGACAAGACGGAGTGGCTGTGCAATGCCCCTTGGCTGGTGGTGTGAGAAGCTCTCCATCTTTCTCAGCGATAGAGCAGATGTTTTGCATGCCAAAGACCAGGAAGGCTGGAATCAGTCCTGCCTGCAACCTCGGAGGGGTACTGCCAGTCAGTGTCAACCAATACAGGGCTGGATGGACCCTAGAACTGACTCAGCATAACAGAGCTTCCTAGCTTCCTAGCCTTTCCTCACTTCGTGTCATTTAAACAACCCTGTAAAGCTAGTTTGTGTTTAAGCATTCAGTATCCATAACTGTTCTCTACTGCTACGCAGACTCTATCTTTTGAAGACTGTTTCTCCAAGCAGTAAGAAGAGAAGTCAGGTCCTGGGAGCTGCTTGAGCTGCTTGAGGAAAGTGGAACTAAAAAGGCAACCCTCTGTTGTACTTCCGGCTTCGCGACATATGGCCATTTCACCTTCTGCAAAAACATGTCTCTGTGTTGCACACGTGTGTGACCAAGTCTCTCCTTTACTTCTGCTCTAAAAGGGGGAAGGAGCAAAACAGAAAGAGCTAATCCATACAAGATGTGAGATAGTTTGCCAGTCTTGTGAAAGGAAAGATGCGCCAGCCCTTCTTGCAATCGTTAGGCTGGCACTTTGCCTGAAGTAACTTTGCCTGTGTATGAATAGCATGTTACAAAGTTATCAATGTACTGGAATTATTTAAATTGCCATTTTAAGCACTTGGCCCAGTGTAATTCATATTCAGATAAACAGGCATTATCTCAGCACAACTGTGTGAAAATTAAAATGAATTTCGATCTCAAGAGAACAATGCAGATTTCCCCTCCTGCCCCCACTAAAAGAAAGACAAGTGGAGGAGTGGTGTAGAAGGGAAAAGTTGTGAGCATACAGTATTGAACTGTCAAGTTTTTAAGCTGCTCAGCTTAAATGGCACAAGGGGGCTCCTTGCCAGAGAACATGCCAGGCTAGTTTTCTGCTGCTAGGTATCTGCCAGTGAAATAAAAAGCAAGGGCATGATCTTTCTAACTCCGGAGAGTGGGCCGGCCTGCATCAATCTTTTCTGTTCTAATGCTCGGTACTGAAGTTTTCAAGTTCATATTTCAGACATGGTAGGCAGGAGTGTGGTGGTAACTGGACATCAACCAACAAAAACTAAAAAAAAGGAAGTAGAGAAATCATTTCCACTGTTGGTTGGCAGGATCAAGCTACAGCTGATCACTGTTTGCAGAATAATTACTATCAGAATAATTCATCACCCTCCCCCATCCTGTGTAGAAGAGACAAACTAAGAGAAATGAGGAGCTGGTAGTAGAGGGTGAGCAGAGTGGGTATCAGCACCCAGCACCCTTGGGTCACTACCAGGGTGCCAGCAGGCCCACCACAGGCCATGGCCTTGCAGCCTCCTTTATTTTTCCCTAGGCTGGCATTTTCATTTCCTACAATCCCCTGTGATCCTAGGTCAAAGTGTCCTGGGAAATTAAATGGCAGATAGACCCAGCTCCTTGCCCACCAAATGTACCTTCTCCACCATCAGCCCACCGTGAGTCACTGATTTAAGAGGACAGCCCAAACAGAACTGCTTGTAGGGGCCAACTCTATTGGTGCTAGCCTCAACATTCAATTATAGAGCTTTAAGGTGTGCTGTCACAGCACTTACTTAGCAACAGGTATGCTCATTGAGCACATCTGATTATCTTGCACACACTCTCTGGCTCTTAGAAGCTTTAGTTGATAAGGACTGAAGGCCATTGATGTTGCACAGCTTTGCTCATTCTGATATGGAGGCTGTCACAAACTTTTCACATGTTTAACTGCATTCAGATAAAATTGCGTAGCTAGAAATAAGTGATCACAACTGCACAGGACCCTAAACTAAGGCTGCAATCCTATTTGTGCTGCCTGGGAGTAAGTCTCACTGAAATCAGAGGGTCTTTTGTCTGACTAAATGCCTGCAAAAAGCAGACAGAATCAGGGTACACATTACAAAGCTGGTGAGTTATGTAACTGAAGTGACTCAAATATAGCAGGTGTACAGAAACTTGTGACTAACATAACACTATATAAAAAGAACTCTAATAAAAATGTTTCTAGGAGCATCTTAAACCAAACCGTCCATGCATCATGTTCAGACAGGATGGATGCAGAAAGAGGCATTCTCAGGCATCAAGAACCCCCACTCCCCAAATAACAAGCGTGTAAGAAGATTGCATTTGGGCTTGATGTCAGATGTGCAGACAGGAAGCCATCTTTCCTCCAAGGTCCTCTCTGAGGTCCATTGCTCAGGACTGGGCAGGTTTATAGAATCATAGAATAGCAGAGTTGGAAGGGGCCATGAAGGCCATCAGGTCCAACCCCCTGCTGTTGCAGGACACCAGTTTACACCATCCCACTCAGATGGCTGTTCAGTTTCTTTCTGAATGTCTCCAGTGTGGGAGAGCCCACCACCTCTCCAGGCAGCTGGTTTCTCTGCTGTATTCGTCTGACAGTGAGAAAGTGTTTCCTGATGTCCAGCCTGAATCTGGGTTGTCATGGAAGGGAAGGGAAGGGAAGGGAAGGGAAGGGAAGGGAAGGGAAGGGAAGGGAAGGGAAATCTTTCAAAGAGCCTGGTCCTAAATCATTTAAGGCCAGGCTTTGACTGGAGCCCTGAAATGTTTAGGTAGCTTCTGATCCAAGGCAGAGGGTTATTTCACCTTGTTTTCTGGAGCCTCAGATAGCTTTCCTATTGACTATAATGGGAAAATTCACAAACATACACAGTTTGAATGGTTTTTCCTCCCAATGGAAAAGGTCTTTCCTTATTGGCTTTCTAAGTATTTTGCCACAGGCCATTAGAAACATGTGTTTCATTGTCATGCATGTTGGTGAACCAGATTCTGTGCCCGCCCTGTGTCTGTTGCTCTGTATATTGTGGGAGTGTGTTGTGCTTATGTGCATACGACACACACATGCACGCTGCTACAGTGTGCACCAAGGACTACTGCAACATTTCTAAGGCCCCAAGAGTCCACCACAACTCTTTCAGGTACAGAGGGAGTTTGGCTCCTTTTCAGCCCTCATTTCAGGGAGAATCCATAGCTCAGTGCCTGAAGCTCTGGAGAGCCACTGCTGCCAGTCCATGTTACCAATACTGGACTTGATGGGCTGATGGCGAACCTCTGAGGTACGAACTGGCAATAATGAGCTGTCTGACCTTGCTGAGGCTCTCACAGTTCCTCCTCTAAGTGCAGTTCATTTCATTTATGCTCCTGATTGCAAGCCTTTTTCCGGGGGGGGGGCAGGGGGAGGGATGTGCATTGTAAAGATAGGTCCCAGAACCGTCCCCCAGTCAGGAGGTGGCAGCTGATGGTGTGGAAGATCCTATGTGAATAGGCCCTTAGACTTGCAGAGAGGGCTAACCCCAGCTACAGAGACACCATCCAGGTACTGGCAGAAGCACCAGGTTAAGAGAAGACTGTGGGGGAGGGGGCATGATATACCTCTATAAGTACCTCAAAGGCTGTCACAGAGAGGAAGGTCAAGATCTCTTCTTGCTGATGCCAGAGTGTAGGACACAGAATAATCCATTCAAGTTGCGGCAACCCGGATTCAGGCTGGACATCAGGAAAAGCTTCCTCACTTTCAGAGCAACAGGACAGTGGGACCAGTTGCCTAGAGAGGTCATGGGCTCTCCCACACTAGAGACATTCAAGATGGAACTGGACAGCCATCTGGGTGGGATGGTGTAACGTGGTGTCCTACAACTGCAAGGGGTTGGACCTGGTGGCCTTCATGGCCCCTTCCAACTCTACTATTCTATGATTTCTACCAGAGCAAAAACCTCCTGTATGATAAGCAGGTAGAGGTGGTTTTCCCAAGCACAGCGCAACTCCGGATGGTGAGATTTGGAGGAACACTACATTACTGCTGTTCTGCAGAGCCACAGAGAGCCAGCTGTAAGGTGGTCAGGGCAATCCGTGCCAGCCGCTCACCGCATAGGCATCAATGGGATACCATCTGCCAGTGATGGTTCTTGAACCTTTGTGGGAAGCATGGCATATTGGCACAGCCAGCATGGGTAAGGTGCATGGAAAACAGATATGTTAGAGGTTGGAGGGCTCTTTTCAAGTGCTGATACTGCCAGGTGAACACAGTCTAACAAGGAGAAGAGAAAACCAGTTTTAGAGATGTTCCTTCCATGTTTCTCCCAAAACCATTGGGATTGGAAATAAAAGGAGAGACATGGTAATGTTATTCCCTAACCAGAAGCAAGCCAGCTTTGCCTTGGACCATCTTGGGTCTGAGTTGCCTGGAATTCTGAGGTCTTCAGAACATTTCCATGGTGAGGATATTCACCTTGCATTTGACTTTTAGCCAAGGTGAATGAAGGGTTTCTTGGGCATGGGGCTCAGTTGTTCACACTTCCTGTACACCTGCTGTCCTCAAAAGAGCATCATCCAAATGTGCTGGATGACAATTTTCATCATCCCCAGTTGACATGACCAACACACAATGTACCAAAGCATGAGCTTTGGGGGGTTTTTTTCTCTTTCCATAAAAATCTCTATGTAGTTGCATGCATTTTCCCCCAAATATGCATCAACTGTGTATCTCTCTGAAATGCAGACATTTTTTTCCCACTGATTAAAGCACATTTGTGTGCCTTTTACAAAGCACACACACTGTGCCATTTCAAACATACCCATGCTGTTGACTACATAATTCCAGTGTTCATGAGTCACACTGCAAGCTTGCAAATGTATGGACTTTGATCACAGATCGTATCTAAGTCCATACTTGGTCTGGAAGGTGCGAACTAAGTAAATCCTGGTCAAAAGCAAACAACCTTTTCATATGTCCCTATTGTGGAGATGAGCCTAAATGAATGTTATTTGCAATAACATTGCCTTATCTTGCTGGATATAAAACTGCTGAAAGCTTAAACTCACTCACCCTCTTCTTTCTAGTTATGTCACACCAGCAAACAGCAGAATTCAGCTGAAAGTTCTCAACAGCTGTTGGCAACAACAGTGAAGTATTTGAATTTTCCTGATGCTGCCTGACATTGAGATAGGTCTTTGTCACAGTTGTCCTGAAATTGTCCTTTAATTCCACTTCGCAGCTATTCCTGACACATAAAGCATGTGGGTAAGGACAGTTAGCACTACCCAGGGGTTTATAGGGACTGCAGTAGGACCCACGTATGCATCGGTCTCCAGTGAGCAATATGGCGGGCCAATGGTACATGGGACCCTGGCCTTGCAGGGGTCCAAGACAAATTGTGGCAGTTTAAAGCTCCCCGCTCTCTTCTGAGCAATCCTGGGCTCAGTAAAATAATAGCCAGTATCCTCTGAAGCACTTAAGAAATACCTAGTTCCAGGGCTTTTTTTGTCATAGAACACACCGGAACAGCATTCTGGCACCCTTTTTTCCAATGGATTTTATGAAGTGATTTTGAATCGCCTGTCAGCGTAGCAGGTCAGCAGCAAACATCTTTAACATAGTGCCTGCGGGCTGCTTTTGTGTCCGAGCCGCCCGGCTTGGGATCGGTGTGTGTGGTCGCGGTGTGTGGTCGCGGTGTGTGTGGTCGCGCGCTGAGTGCTTACTGCTGGCGACATGAGTTCCGGCACCTTTTTTTTTTTTTTTTACAAAAAAAGCACTGCCTAGTTCCATTTACTTTTGGAAACTTTTTGGTATGAGGCAGTATTTGCTTTTCTTCTGGACAAGTCTTGTGCTCACTTGAAGGAATGCCTGTCTCCACATGTGTCTGTCAGTACTTGCAAAGTGTCCTTGGAGCTCCATCTCTGGGTGTCTTTGCCATCTGTAAGGTATGGCCCCAGAGGACAGAGGCTTCTCTTGCTGGCCACCAGATTGTGGAATGCTCTCCCCAGGGACACTTGCCTCGTCACTGACTTTGGTATCATTTGGCACACTACTGGTGAAGTATCTTCATCATCGTCATCATCTGAGGACTTTTATCTTAATTCGCTGCTATGGATTTTGCTGCTTTTGTTGTATTTTTGGGTTTTTCTTTTGTTGTCTTTTGAAATATTGTCAGCTGCTGTGGCAATTAGAAGAGCAAGGTATATATCAACCACTATCATAAGTAACTAATTAAATGAGTGCATTTGATTTCTTTTTGCTTCCAAGCATATGCTTTTGTCAAAATTTGTTCTCTAGTTTTCAAGATCATTTGCATTCTAATCCTTATAAGTGTTTGTAATTCAAGTTTTGCACCATCTGTAAGCTTAAACTCATTACTGTATTGCAGGGTATGAGCCAAACCTGGGAAACAGCATGAGGTCTAGGAATAGCTGTGCAGCTTTCTACTTCAGCCCCAATGTTTAGCAGCTGCCTATAGCTACCAGAGGGACCGTGGGTGGTGCAGTGGTTTAAAACTGCTGAGCTGCTGGGCTGGTTGATCAAAAGGTTGACAGTTCGAATCTGCAGACGGGTGAGCTCCCGTACTCTGTCCCAGCTCCTGCCAACCTTGCAGTTCGAAAGCATACAAATGCAAGTAGATAAAAGGGTACCACTTTGGTGGGAAGGTAACAGCATTCCCTGCACCTCAGTGTTTAGTCATGCTGGCCACATGACCATGGAAACTGTGTGGGGACAAACGCTGGCTTCCTCGGCTACGAAACGGAGGTGAGCACCCCCCCCTAGAGTCAGACATGACTGGACTTTAATGTCATCGGGAAACCTTTACTTTTATAGCCACCAGTGTGTGTATGCAAGTATTCATATCACAGCCTGCCCCAACCAGGTGCTGCCCAGGTGTAGACTACAACTCCCATAATCCACAGTCACTAGAGTGGGAGTTGTAGTCCAACATATTTGGGAGCATCAGGCTAGGGATGACTGTACTGTCCCATCTGCAATGAATTTTTCTAGGTTATCTTGAAAAATGTGGAACTGTGAATCTGCACTAGATCAGCAAACAGGTCCTGAATAGCTGCAAAGGTTTTCAAACCATTAGGTGCAGTAGAGTACAGGAGTCTCCCATCTGAATTCTCAGTTAAGCAAAATGTGGCATTCCTGTATGCGTGTCCCCACCACCTTGGTTTTGAGAAGTGATTTGCATCAATTAAAATCCGTGCTGAATGGAAACAAGTAGCAGGAAGGTTAGGCTGAGCAGGGACAATTTATTCCACATTCTTCAGGGCAGGGCAGGTACAAAAGCCTTCTAAAGATTAGGCAAGAATGGACACAGAACTGTCACCTGCAGGGTAGATACCAAAGGCACAAGTGAGCTTGCTAGTTTGCAATAACCCCTCCAAGTAAGTAGAATATCTTAACTATTCTGAATTCCTTTTAAGTTTGTTTGGAGTATGGGGCCTGCTTATTTGCCCCCATTCCCACGACTGTATCCTTATACTGGGAGAAAGCCCCATTAAATCCAGTAGGGCTTGCTTTTAAGTAGCAATGTGAAGCCTATGTGTGGGGAATGGACCCATTTCCCCAGGGACATTTTGCAAAATGCATGTGGAGGAAGCATGTTCTGACTTTCTGCAACTTCCCCCCACACCTTCAAACTCTGCTTGGGAGTGGCTGTGTGCACGATCCCACTCTTTAGTAAACTATGGCTGGGCGCATACGAGAATCACCGTGATGTGGCTGCCAGGTGCATGACAAGTGTACACAGCCTGTTGCCATGCGCCTCTCCAGGCATCAGTGCTGGCTGCACCAGCGCCTGTGCCCAGACGCTGCCCATGCTCCTGCAACAGTGGCACGTCTGCTGTCCAACGTCTGATTGTGCACGCTTCTTGGAAAAGGGGGCGCGGGGGAAGCCGTGTCTAGCCTCTGGGTCCCGCAGTTGCCCTGCGCTGCGTGTGAGCGCATGGCAGAAAGGGAGGCGAGGAACTGGCAGCCTGGCTGGCTGGCTCTGGGCCTGCTGCCCGTGGCGGCGAAAGGGCAGCAGCTCGCCAAAGCCTCCGCCATGCGGCACGCTTCTGTCGCTGTGGGCGCCCGCGCTTTGCCCGGGGTCCACCAGCCACACGGAGGAAGGTCCTCGGCGCTGCCGGCGCGCCCCTCCACGGCGGCCGCCGCTTTCCTCGCCCGCGCGCGCGCCATCTCGCGCGCGCTTCCCCCGCCGGAGGAGGGCTCGGCCCGCCGGGGCCGAGCTGCTGTGGCCACGCGCGCCCCGCACGCGAGCGAGCGAGCGCGCGTCCCGCCGCTTCCTCGCTCTTGCGCGCCCGCGGAGCTGCGCTGTGTTCGCCCGCCCGCCAATGAGAGCGCCCCGCGCGAGGAGCGGAGGGCTGGCTGGCTGGGGACCCGGCGGGCGGGGGAGCGAGGCGGTCGGGGAAGCCGCCCTCTGTCTCCTCCTCCTCGCGCTCTCCCCGAGCATCTTGTGCAAACAAAAAGGCTGGTTGGCTGCGGCCGCGGCCGCCGCTCTGCTTTCCCCCTCCGGAATCCTCCGGCGGCCGCTGATGTAAGACCCTGGCGGGAGCGCTGGGAAAAGCAGGCGGGGAGGTGGAGGGGGGAATGCGGTGCTCCTGCCTCCGCCGCTCCTGCTGCAAACGAGAGCTGCCTTGCCTTGCCTTGCCTGGGCAGCGTCGCCAGCCCCAGGCGCACCGGGTCTCCGGAGCGGGCGAGCGGAGGGGCCGGCAGGTAGGGCAGCGGGGCCGAGGGCCTGAGCGCGGCGGGGAACCGCGCTGCCTTCCCGCAGCGCTCTCGCCTGCGCGTGGATGCCGGTGGCGCGGCTCCCTGGAGGGCCGTGGGGCGGCGGGGTGGCAGTCGGGGACCCGCCGGGGCTGCGTCCGACCTGCGTGCGTGATCGGGTCCCTTGCATCCTCCTCGGGTGCGTGCTTATTCGGAGGTGAAGCCCGCGGCGCCCGGGGGTTTTCCTGCCCGGGAGTGCATCCCGAGTGTCTGCTTCTTTGTGATGAGTAGCCCTGGCGTGGGCTCTGCTGCTCGAGAGCCTCATGGCGAAAGCTCGTTGGTGGCATGCTCGCTTCACCTTGGCTTTGTTCCCCCTCATGCAAGCGACCCTCCCCGCCCCCGTGGCACCGGCGGCAGGTCCCCCGTCTGTCTGAGACCCCTGCTCGAATCCTAGTCTTAATCGCATTGTCTGCGCTTCATCCTTCTTTCCATCATCACCATCATCGCCTGCGGAATAGGTCCCTTTGCCTGCGTGCATCCGAATGAAATGTCAGGGCAATGGTAATAAGTGTTGCTTCAGCGTCAAGTGTAACTTTAGTTTTGGAGCCTTCCCAAGCCGAGATGAAAGCGGGGTTCTTGCGCTGAAGGCGAGCGTGGAGCCTTCCTTTCCACGTAGCATTGAAGTTTCCTTATCACATAGGCACTGATTGCCTCCCAGGACATACGGCGGACCCTCTGGCATCCCGCTTTTTGGCAGGCTCCTTTTATCATAGGGTATGCGGAAATCTGCTTGTCTGTGCCAGTTGTTTCCCTGCACGCATTCACCTCTCACCACAGGTTTGTCTGCCTGTGACCCACCAGGTGAAGTTGGGACATGGCTGAACGGTGTGCGATGAGACATGGGGTTTTCTTGGCTGGTTAAGCCTCAGGGTGCAGTGTGGGCTCTGGAAAAGAACTAAAACCACCTAGCTCCGTTGGATTTTCCTGTGAGTTTTTCCCTCCATCTTCCTCCCCTGCATATACACCACCGTTTCTTGTCCGATGAGGTAATGCTTCAGGCCAAGAGAGTAATTTTTGGAAGCTGATAAGTCCAAGGTCTCTTTATACACATAGGTTTGATCTGTAGTTACAGTACTGGTGATAAACCATCAGTGTTAATGCCTGCCAGGAACAATGCACAAAAGGACACCAGATGTGCCACGATCACTGCTTTTGGCTACTCGTGGCATAGGGTATGCTACCCTGATCTGGTTCGTGTCACTGTTTCTGTGTGCACAGAATATACAGATACAGGGACAATCCCTCTGTGACATGTTCTCTTTCATAACTTGAAAGGGCAAGCTCACAAAAGCAATTCTTTGCCTGCAGGTACTTATTGAGGCTAAATTATGCTCAAATGAGAGGTTGCTGATACATGGCAGAAGGCTACTGGTGTTCCGCCTTGGAGGTTGACTTTTGTCAGGGAGCACACCCACCACCTCTGTTTCCAAAAGATCTTGCTGAAGCAAGACGGAGAGGAAGGGAAGTTTCTTTTGGAAGCTGGGATCTTAATGATGGGTATGACTGTGAGTTATTGTTTGTGGCGATAATGTCAGTGCAGGAAGAACATATCAGTTGTGCAGCATGACACAAGGGCTGGTTGTGTCAGTGGCACACAAGTCAGGCATCTGGTGCCTGAGTTACGACATCCAGATCGAGTATGTGTGTGCAGAAAAGAGCAATGTGTGAAAGCAGCTTCCTTTGGAAGCAAGCATTTCTTGAAACCAGCAGGCTGTGCTTGTGTGTTCACATGTTTAGGACTGTAGTCTCACCATGCAGGTTGCTCAGGAGGATGCTTTCCAAGATGGGCATATCTCCGAAGCGTCAAATGAAGTGGCCAAAATACGGCTTCTTTAATTAAGCCAGCAAAGCTTAATTTGCTAGCTTGAATGTGCAGTGTTCTGGGAAGGTTTCTTGCCAAGACAGGGGTGCAACTCTGCTGGTTGTGGGTTGTCATTTATGCCCCCAAAGTGACAATCGCAAACTCTCCATAAGAGCAACAGACAGCAGCACCATTCAGCATTTGTAGCTAAATATTGACTATTAGATGATATCTGGTGTGGTCCTGAAGTAGTCTTTTGTAAATTATCTCACAGAATTTATTGTTTTGAAAGGTTGTGTTTGTACCTGACTTACATAAAAGCATTTCTTTCTGTTTTGCATTGCATAAATCACTGCTGGTGTGTTGGCCTTGAATAATACAAACCTTGTATTTTGCAGGTAAGATTCTTTTTGCATATGAAATAAATAGTTGCCATTTAAAAAGTAGGAAGCAATGAAGCAACTAAGGTATGTTGTACTTTTTTTCCAGTGGAACTTTATTTCAAAACAATTTACCATTTTGCTGCAAAATTTCAGGCTACAAGAGTAGAGTTATAGCAGATGGACTTAAAAGTGCCCAGCTCTGTACTGGATTATGGCTCTTGTTTTTGCTACAGGGAAGACTTGTGATGAAAAATAGATCTGTGTTAGCAACCATTCTAAAACCTTCCTTGATCATGCAGTATGGGTACCTTTCTGCTTGCATTGTTAGTACAGGAATAATTGTATAACTTTGCCTTACAGTTATGCTCCCACACACAGGAGCTTTGTTTTAAAACATACTTAAAACAAAACATTCAAAGCACAACAAAATATCCGAAGCATGTTTCTGTAATCTAAACAGTTGGCTGCAGTGTGTGAGGAAAAGCTTTCACCTTTGCAGGTGAGAAAAGGGGACCAAATTTCTGCCCCCCCCCCCCAACAAGTCTCTCTCCAAATGCAGCATGTTAAGTCACCATACTAGGCACGCTTAGGCAGAAACAGACCTACTGCTCCCAGCATTCCCCAGCCAGCAGTGCCAGCTGGGGGGAGGCTGGGAATTGCAGTGTTTTTCCTGCCTGAAGATGCACCCTTAGTTGAGAATTGCTTGGTCTCTCTTGTGTACCACTCTGTGTGAATGACGGTGTCATATGGTTTTTATTCTTCTGCCAATAAATCCATCGTTCCGCCCTGATGTTTAGCGCAATTTGTTTGTTTTTTTAAACTATGACTGCATTGTTCCAGTAATTTTTTGGCAGTCGTGTTCAGCTTGGAACTCTGTTGGGAACCTGTCATATTCATTTGCTTCCTGCCACGAGGTGGGAAAAAAGGGTTCCTTGTTTTAAAGTTACTTAAGTGCTTCATATTTGAGGTGGGGAAATATAGTTGACTGTAATGCCTGCTCGTTTGGGCTTGAGTAACTTCAGCCTTTTTACATTTTTGTGGCTTGCTCACAATAGTGATTTATCTCACTAAAGTCAAATGTATTGATATTTTATGGTCTGAAGGGAGAAACAAGGCGTTTTTCTCATCCACAGTAAGACAATACCTTTATTAGACCAATGCAAATGTCACAAAATAGAAAGCTTTTGTTTTCTTCAGGACTCTTCATCGGGTAAGATGAGCAAAATGGGATGGGGAGAGGAGAAAAGGCTGTAATTGATGTAGTTCCCAACTGAGTGCTCTCCACAGTCATTGCACTACAACACCCATCACCCCATCTGGGATGGTGAGTGGGATGATGGGAAGTGCAGTCCAAAACAACTTCAAGGCACCCAGTTGATGAAGATTAGTATAGTTGCTGCCCGGTGTTGCAATCTTGTTTTGAATCACTGGGAGTAAGCGGCACTGAGCTCAGGGAGACTTACTTCCAAGTAGACAAGTCTAGGATTGCAGTGAAAAGTACAGCTGAGAACCATTAAACTGGAATGCAGAAATAAATATGCAGCTATTATGGGATTAGCCTGTCAAGGTGTAAAGCAGAGTATTTGCTTCATCCAGGGCTGTATTAGGACATGTAGAACTTCCCCCCGATACTCTTACATTTTGATGAATACAGAACCTAGTAGTTACTTGGTTTTGGCTCAAGGCCAGGTCACTCGGGAGGCAGTGAACAAAAATAAAAAAGCAATGTGGTAGTCCTTTTGAGCACAGCTGGTTAATTTTTAGGTACTTTTTACTCCAGTTGAAGTTTTTGTTTTTGAGTTCTCCTTCCATGCCCCCCAGAGACCTGTGTGTCTTTTGAGGTGAGGTGTAATTATGGATGCATTTTTCCCAAAATGAGGAAGCATTTGTCTTTTCCTTTGTTTTGTCCAAGTAGTTCTGGATGCATTTTCATAATCTGCCTTGCACCTCGAGGGATGCATTCTGTTATGTCTGCAGAGCTCCTCCTTCACTGCAGCTCAGGATGGTCATAAACTTGAACTGCACCCATCACAGCAGTTTCCCTTGCCTGCCCCCGCCACTATGCCCTCCCCGGTTTTGTTTTACATCCTGCTTGCCGAAGCATTCTGGAGAACCGGAAAGCTTGCTGTCTGGCTTGCATTATCTTAGCTGGTTTTAGCAAACCTGTTGCCTTGCTGTGGATGTTTGCATATGGCTCATCTAATGGAGCAACTCAGCTATGCTTTTAAAAGAGGGATTTTCCTGTTTTCCTGGGGTTCCTAGAGGATCTGGCAACCTTGCTGATGAAGAATACCTATTTGCTTTGCTGCCTGTGTCAGGGCAGTGCCTATACTTGTGAACACTTCTCCCCACCTGATGCTCTGCAGACACATTGTACAGGCAGTCCCATTGTTCCCATCAGCCCCAGGCACTGCCATTGAGATCCTTTGTGGAGCACCAGCTTGGTGAAGGCAATAGGCTCAATAGCTGACTCTTAGTGGCTGATTTTGGTGCCAGGGTTTTGTAGAAATCTCTTTATCAGTCCACGGGACAGCTGTGGGCAGGAGAGCAAGGCCAGACCTGTGCCCCTTCTTTGCATCAGACTTGGACAGTGAAGCCAGGAGCGAGGCCATCTTCAAATGCTTTGCCTCCTTGCTGAATGAGGTACTCGCCTCTACAGAGGTTTTGAAAGAGTTGCAGTGCTTTTCTTTTGTTCAGCCGATACTTAGATAAATAGGCAAATTGATTTGCTTTGTTGTTACTTGTTAATAAATCACTTCTTGCTTCATTTTTAATGAGATTTTTGTCTTGCTTTATTATCTTTGAAAAATGGCGTTAGAAGGTTTAAAACGACAACAACTGGGCCCTGCAATAAAAAAAGCCTGCAGTATGCTTTGTTCAGGATGCTTTGTTCTGTTTCCCTTCCTACCTTATTTCCCATCCAGCTTCACCCCGTTTCAACAGTTGTTTAACACTGTGCAGCAGCTGAGCTGCTCTGGGTTCAGTGTTTGGGAGGAGCAGTCACTGCAGTGTTTTTTTCCTGGAGATTTCTCGTACTTCTGAAAATGTTGGCATCCTCCCCGAGTCCACTCACACCTCCTTCTTGTAAACCAGTGGTGTCAATATGGAATGGTACTTGGAGAACTGAGATTACCTGTTCTAAGACTGAGCCTGACTTTTGGTTTAGCAACATGGCACAGAGTGTTTCTGCGCTTGTAGAAGGCACTCTTTGCACATGCATGTGAAGACTCCCGAGGATTTTCTGGTTTTGAAAGCCAAGAGCTTGCTTGTTTAGGCAAGGAATTTCATATTTGTGAGGGCAATGCAATGTGGGAACTGATCTTTTGTGGACATGGCTAGGCAGGAAAGCCTCTGATGGATGGAAAAGGTACTGCTGTCCCAGGAATTTCTGCTGGCTATGGCATGAAGATAGCTCAATGTTTCTCCACCTTTGGGTGGGTGCCAGCGCTTGTTCCGTGGCTGTACCCTGCAGACTGTATAGGCAGGTGTGGTGGTGGGAGTTGGTGAAGGGAAAGACTAGTGTTTTTAAGAAGAAAAAATAAACAGTAGACTACATTGGAAGCAGATGAGAGAAGAAAACTGCTGTGGGGGGTGGGAAGGAATGGGAAAGCAGCACGAGGGAAGATGGTAGAAGGTGGCACTTAGGGATAGGATGCAAGTTAAGTGTAACAGAAGAAGGGGAGAAGAAAGTCTGGAGATGGGTAAGAAGACTTTAAGGGCCATGTGGGCAGAGGGGCAAAACAGTGCAAAATAAATGGTTTTCTGTGCTTAGAGCAATGGTCCCTAAAATCTTTGGCTCTGTTGGCACTTTCAGAGTTTTGATAGAGTCACAGGCATGTTAGCAAAATGCCTACTGTGGAAGGGCTTCCTCATTCATAAAATGGCTGCCATGGTGGGCATGGCCAGTCTCCCCCCACAAAAAAGAAATCATTTGCCAGAAGGCCAGCTGGGAAACTAATAGAAAATAACTTGCCCAAGAATGTAAGGACCAGGAAGAGTTCCAAAATATGAACTCCGTCCAAATCGAGATTTTGAATCCAGGTAAGGGTTAACATTTTGCTTCATAGCATGGTAGTCTTCCAGATTTTTTTTAAAAGAATAATCTTAAGAAATGAAATAACAAACAGGAGAGGCTGGGAGTCTGTTGGGTGCCAAGGGGGTGTGTCCCTGAACACATTGGTGCTTGTGGGCACCATTCCAATTTAGAAACTCTGAATTAGCAAATTCTTCTCAAAACATGGAGGCTTGGGTATGAGACCTCTAAATAGAATATCTTAACAGGTATTAGTTAGGGAACTCTCTGCTTTTATTTATTTATTTGTTACTTTTCTTGACTACTCATCAACTCAAAGTTGCCTGGACAGTTTAATGTTATATTAGTTGTGAAGTCATGCCCAACCTGTTGCGACCCCATGGACAACATTCTTCCAGGCCTTCCTGTCCTCCCCCCGGAGTCTACCCAAGCTCACATTGACTGCTTCAGTGACTCCATCTAGCCACTTCATCCTCTGCTGTCCCCTCCTTCTTTTGCCATCTATTGTTCCCAGCATTAGGCTCTTCTCCAGGGAGTTCTTCCTTCTCATTAGGTGGTCAAAGTATTTGAGTTTGATCTTCAGTACCTGGCCTTCTAAAGAGCAGTCAGGGTTGCTGTCCTGTAAGACTGACTGTTACAATATCAAAAATGCCATGATATAAAACATACATAGTAAAAGAACAATGTGGTTAATGCATACCATGGTACTGTATTACGATAACACAGTATCCCCTCCCCCCTACTGTCACAGCTAAGTCTCACTCAGAGGTAGAGTAAAATATGGTGAAAATGAAGATAAAAATCTGTTAAAATACTGGGTAAATAAAAAGGTTTTTAGCTGGCACCAAAAGGAACAGAGAGTGGGCACCAAGCAAAAGCTAGAAGGGAAGAGTTGTGGCAAAGAATTCAGCCATTGCCAAAGAGGTTTTAGGCATCAACAGAAAATGCTCTCAGTTCCATTGGTCACCACTTTGGACCTGTGGGCCTCAGTCATTTTCAGTTCACTCTGGTAAGCCCCGGAAGTTGCGGTCTGTGAACTCTTAATCTTTGTCATGTGTGCCCACATACACACCTAAGAATAGCTGCGACCACACACATGGAAAACGTCCTGCATTATTCACCTCTCCTTCCCACCCCGTTTGCAAGACTTATGGCTTGAGCTGTGCACAAAGGGCCTCTCAGCATTCTGGATCCTAATTTCATCAAATTCTCAGCAGTTTCTCATGGATGGAACTCAGCATTAGCCTGGATTGTAGCCCAGCTTCCTTCTTTTTCTCCAAGGGTTGTTTCACTGCAAGCGACAACAGAGTCAGGTATGAGGATAACCTGGCTGCCACAGTGCAGGCATGTAAGGAAGGCAGTGTTGTGTCCAGCTCAAAGGAGGGGATGGAGCTACTGTTGAGCCACAGTCCAGTTTTCCGAAAGTGTCCTTCCTTCATCCATTGCTCTACCTCATCCTCAGGGGCTTTATAACTTATTTTGAATTTTCATTAAGTGTTTTTGAGGTCATGACTGTGAGATGGCCAAGGTTCCTTTGTATTTTCCCCCTTTCTATTAACATCTCCCCACTGCTCTGCAGCTCCCCGGGCTGCCTGCGCACCCTGCTCTGAAAACGCCCTCTGGGAGCAATTATCTCACCACGTCTTCCCCATGGCTTTAACTGAAGCACACGAAGCTGTGGCAGTCACAGGCTGCCAGGAGGTGAGTGTGCCATGAAAGACTGGGCACGCGCACACACTGCTTGGCCTCCTGGTAAGTAGGACAAGCTCAAGAATCCAGAAACAAATCCATGAGAATTTCTCCAGCATTTTGTCTCCTTGGAATGTATTTTTGAAAGGCATTTCTTTTGCATCAATTGAATGAGAATTGTCAAAAAAATCTAGGCACGGCACTATCTTAAGCAAGCAGCATTAAAAACCCACTGAGAAATGCAGTTCCATGAAGCGAGAATTGCCATGAGAAATAAAGAAAAGCATGAATTTTACAGCAACCATCAACTGATTGTTCATGAACCAGATGTTAACAATCATAAAAGTTTTTATGTCGCAGGCCACTGAAATGTAATTAGCCTAGTAATGAAATTACTATAATATTGGTGAAGACTAATACATGCAAAATAAGCATGGTTTCAGATATCATTTCTTTAAAAATAACTGGGTGCATGGAAATGTTAGGATTTCGCTCGAACTTTTGACACCTCTGATTTAATGGAGCTTAAGCATCTGCATTGGTTCTTGGTGTAAAAGTGAATTTGCAGTGATTAGAAGAGGTCTTAATCTCGTTTTTGGGCAAGAAATACAGCAGTTAGTGTGTGTCTCTTTCAGTCAGCCAGGGGCCTCCAGAAACAGCACAAAGGCTGTATTCCCCTCTCCCACAGGTCATAGCAAGTGCTTGGTGCTGATCATACTGCTGTGCATTTTGCGAGTAAGTACACATCAGCCATTCTTTTTTATTATCATTTGTGCTATAGACTGGTGCAGTGCTAATGTACAACAATGATTCAGGGATTGAGAATAGGCCATGTATTTGCATAATCATTCCATTCCATCTGTCTTTTACAGTCTTTAACCATGGTTCTGATGTTAACCATAGTTAATGTTAACCAGGGTTTGCTCACAGCTCTAGCTATAGATGCACACACTGGTGACGGAGGAGCTGAGGCAGACTCCAAGTATGTAATCTAATATATAGGACTCTTGATTTCTAGGATCACCTCAAGCTTCTGTCTAGGAGCATGCAAGCATTGGTGTTTCATTGCTGGGCAATATAGACTTTTATTCAAAGACCTGCAGGTTTCCCAAGGATCTTTCTACAATGTTCTTGGGCAGTTTCCTTGAACTATTGTGCAAGCCATGATTCGATGCAGGTATTTGGCACCAGAAGACTGCCTTATTCCCTTGTAGCAAGTCTTGCACTTAAATGCATTAGCGAAGGCAGTTATTTGAGTAGATGAGAAATGAAATTCAATAGGGCACAACACCTTTTAAAGCGTGGATCTATTTGGGGCAGTGTGGGGGGTGTGCAATCCCAAGGCTTGCTGCAGCTTGGTCTTGTAACATTCAACATGGTCTGTATGCAGCCATTGTACCAGCTGCAGAACTCAGTGCAGCAAAACATTTCATTGGTTTTTCATTTATATCCTGGAAGGGAGATTAGTTATGCCATCGTTACCATATGTCCCTGTGGCCATCTGTTTCCAAGCCATAAGATTCAAGATGCAAGAGTGCCCAATTATATAGATTAAGCGATGTATGGTTCAAGGTGTGTGTGTGAATGGCAGGTAGAATGCTGAAAATGACCTAGTTTGCTTCACGCTTCAAAGAGGGAAGATTTTCTAGGTTGCCAAGGCGTTACAAACAAATCTTACAGGGTGCTTCTTCACAGTGCCATGTCCTACAAATAAATAGTAGTGTAACTGACTTTAAGTTAGAGCTGCAATGGACATCAAAATACAGCAGCTTGTGGTAATTGCAGCCTCCTGGGATACAGCAGCCAGGGTCTGCCTTACAAGCAAAGCAGGCTTCACCGCCTTCAGTGTGCATATACTCCAGCTTCATATACTTAAGGAACAGTTGCATCAGAATGTTTAAAACACGGAGTTCAGCAGTAGCTTACCCTGTTGCAAATGTGTAAAGCCTCTCGTTTGTGTTTGTCAGATGAAAGTGGAATGCTCCATGCCATGTATAGTTGGCTGGCTTTTGGTGAATTTGCAACCTATTAATTAAGCTTTTATTTGTGCAGCATCTGTGTCCTCCAGCCATGCAGTGCAATCCTGTGCAGCTTTGCCCGGAAATAAGCTCTGCTGTGTTTTGTGGAGCTTACTTTCGAGGAAGTGCTGAGGATTTGCAGCCTGAAGGTGTTCTAAGTCACTGGGTTCCTCAGCAGGTTTTGGTGGCCACCTATTTTAGTGATCCTGATAGTCTAGCCTTCTACTGCACACCTTGCATCCCAGAAAGATTAGTTATGTGGCCACAGGTGCAGTCACAAATATGGGAACCAATCCATTGTTATCCTTCTGGCTTTCAAGGGCTGTATGTGCTTCTTGAAAAGGTATTACAACTATTTTGCAAACTAATTTATTACTTGTATGACATATAACAGTGATGGCGAACCTTTCAGAGACTGCGTGCCCAAACTGCAACCCAAAACCCACTTATTTATCGCAAAGTGCCAACACTGCTATAAAACCTGAAAACTGAGGGTTTAGTTTAGAAAAAACAACTCACAGCCAGTCCAAGCAAATATGTATCCTTGGCAGCACACTGACCGGCCACGCGAAAGCTTGGACGAGTCACGGTTAATTAGTCGCGGCTTGTGACATCATCGCCTGGTGCTGCTGCTCCTTTCCAAGCATGTGCATGGCCCCTGTGTGCGCTGTTCTCTGATGCTTGGCTGCTGGGGCGACTTGGCTCATGTGCCGAAAGAGGGCTCTGTGTGCTTCTGTGGCACATGTGCCATAGGTTCACCACCACTGCCCTAAACCATGCAGCATATCCCTCTTATTCCAAGGTCCCTGTTGTGAGTGCAGTTACTTACATAGCCAGAATTGTCCTTCCCATGCACAAGAGGGAAGCAGGCTTAGGGAAGCTCCGAGGTTTACAGAAATAAAAAACCTTTAGAACAGTGACAACATGGGATGGATTGTCCTGGAAGAGGGCATAGTGGGACATAGTGACACTTTATGCTATGGCATTTGTTTAGCACGATTTTTATTTTTGTAACTCTGACATTAAGGAAAGTATTAAGTCATTTAATTAACTCTTTTTGGTTCAGGGCTGCAAATAGTGTTCTTTCACATGTCTCCCCAACCTTAGATTTTCTGCACTGAACATTGTATGGTCGGGCTGAATGACAATAGATCCTCAGCGTAAGCGCTCTGTAACCTGACTGCTGTCTTCTTCAGTTAGCATTTTTGTGAACAGATCTCTGGTGTTTTCAGAAATCAGTGTCAAAGTGTCAGTAAGCTATATGATTTTCAAAATCTGTTAAACTGCCCTATAACCATAGTGGTGACAGGTAAATTTTTTGTAGCCTTGGCATTGGGGTCACCAAGCAGAATTTTCTTGCAAGAACAAAGTTTGGATGACTAGGAAGGCTTATGAGTGGTACATCTAATGATGCTGTAATATATTGCTGTAGAAAATGGGAAGGCTGAGAGAGGAAGCGGTCCCTGTGATTAACTCAGTAAAATTACCAAAATTATCAGCTGAACCCTGACTTTAATGGATTTAACTTTTGTAGATTTGAATATTTGTGAGTTTGTAATCAATAATAAAATGGGATTTATTTATTTATTTATTTATTTGAAGTTTGGCAGCTTGCTACAGAAAATCACATGTGTAGACTAGAAAATACCAGATATATACACGCATTTTTCTGAAACATACTTCCTGGTTGCTTGTCCCACATGCAGTTACCATATATATCCTCATGAAAGACAACCTTTGAAACAAAAAATACCAGAGCAAAAATTGGAGGTTGTCTTATACATCAGTATATAAAGTATATCAAGGAAAAAGAAGGGGAAATTCATGAAGCAGTTGCTGCAGCTACACCAGTGGGCATGAAGACACTGAGAGAGAGAGACAGAGAGGCAGGTCCATGGAGGGAAGCAATCCAGTACATGTATGGTCAACAGTATTAAGAGTTAAGGTTTGGAGTGGCTGGGCTAGAGATACTCAGTTTTTCCCCTTTCATGGGGTCCTGTGCCCCTAACTCCTGTGAATGTGAGGGCCAACTGCATTTTATATTAGCATTCTTGCATTCTCACTGTTTTTATTTATTATTGTGAATTTTACCCAAACAAAACAAAACAAATTCTAAATAAAGGTTACATAATCATATATAGGACAATTGCATTGTCAGCTTGCATGTTCTCATTACAATTTTGCGCAGACAACGATTAATTTTGCTGTTAGTACGTAGCATAATGAAAATAAAAGCCATGCTTAATATGAAGACAGTTATAGAGAAATAGCAATGCATCGTATAGAATGCTGTTCTTTGGAACATTATTGTGCTGTTTTCCACAAAATATACTATTCTCATTCTGCTTTATTTCATTTTGGGGTGTTTATTTTATTCCTGGTTTGGCTAGAATAATGACCCTGTGCTTGCATTTAACAATAAACTAGAATTGTGGGGAGTCCTGGTTTATCATTTCTAAGCAGTGCCCTGGCTTATGCTGCCAGTTTTCTCTCCCTTGGGAGTAACTCAGTTAACTCGAAACTAACTAGGAAATAAAAGTTTAGCACTCTACTCTCAACAGTACTCCTTGAAGCCAAAATCTGGAACCAGGGCTTGTTGTTGGTTTCTGACTCTTGGCTGGTCTGGTAGTGACCGGCTGGGGATACGGGATACTAGTACTAAGCTTTTGCTTCTTCCTTTTCTGCTGGAAAGCCCTTAAGCCTTCTCCAAGGCCAATTTCCAGACTTGCAGAGGCAGCTGCCTTACTTCTTTGGCAGCCGCGGTGAGAGGGCATCTTAGGTCCTTGAAACTGGGACTCCATGTAATACGGTGACCTGTAGACAGCCTCAGGATCCCATAGGATTGTGTTCTTAATGTGTTGCCAATCTTACGTAGATTTCTTACGCTGGAGTATTTGTGAAAATGGAAAGGTGCTAGCATGTGCATCCCTTAAATTCAAGAGACAAAGGTATGAAAATCAGACACATTAATATGTGATTGTATGTAGACAACTCTCTTCCAACTCTACAAGGTCCAACTCTCTTCTACTGAGGCAGCTGGGGCACTTTCGGGTATGCTCTTTGTAATTATAAGTACCATGTGTTGCAATGACACATGCGTATATTTTCACATACTTGCTGGAAATCATCTCCTAAAAAAACATAAATTACAACTCAGAAGCTGCCAAGCTTGCCTAAGATAGTATTTGAAATGGGCATCCACTAATGGACTTACAAAATGGATTTTTTTCCCTTGAAAAAATAAAGCCTTGGGAAATGTATACATTTTGGAGAATGTTTTGTGAAAAATGCTAAACTTCACATGGGAGGTTCCATCCAATGATCTGTTCAAATGATCCTCCAAGCCATGGTTGAGGGGAATCAACATCAGCAGCCCCTGCTCCAATTTTGGCACACAGCTCCCCTGTTTCCTGTTTAGCTCACTGGTTCTCATGGCAGCTGGACTGGCTAGTGTTTTTCCCCCAAACCCGAAGTGGATATTCATTTCAAACCACAGTTTCCATTTTTGGTTTTGTGGGCCAGTGTTAAATATAGTTGCTGTCTGGATGCCTTGAGAAACTTCAAGCACTAAATGAGAAATGGTTGGAGAAGTTTCTTATGCTAGTTTAACCAGTGGCCTGGTTCAGACATACTGACTTCCCATGATGTCAGTAAACCTGGATGAGCCTCAGGCTCTTGTGTTCCTACTCTGATCTCTTTGTCTGGGGCCAGTAAGAGGTTTGGGAAGAGTAGGCACATGAGCCTGGTTTCCGTGCAGGCTTGTTCATGTAGCACAGGGATGTGGCTTTCCAGATGTTTGAGCCTAGACCTGCCATCACCCCTAGCAAGCGTAGCTAATGGTAAGGGCTGATGGGGGCTGTAGGCCAAAATGTTTGGAAGGGCACAAGTTACTCACTTCTAATATAGTTGGAGACCATGGTTCCCTATTATGCTTGAACAGTGCTCCTAGGAAGGAGCCTTACTATGCAGAAAACAGTGGTGTTTAATGTAGAGCATTTGCAGAGCTGGTTTGCATTTCTTTGTTTTGTAACTTCGGCCTTTTGGAAAGCATCTGGAATAGGTACCTCACTTGATATGTGACGACCAGGAGGGTGGAAGAACGGAGAGAGCAGATGAAGAAATTCTTTAATGCAACAGTTCCTTAAAGAATAATCTGGGGAAGTATTTTTTATTCTAAGCAATTTACTTTTCTGATCTGATGTTTCTAAGAACACTAGTTGCATCTATTCTTTCTTAATGATGCTAAGGGCTACGTGCTGGCCTTCACACTATTGAGGCCCTGATGAGAACACCGGACCAAATTATTGAGGGTGCGTGACTGAATTAGGACTCCATTAATTTCCATGGTATTTAAGCCATAATTATTTTTTTATCTTGGTTGGAGATGCTTATTTCTAAGCCTTTGTAGTATAACTTTTCTTATGTGGGATGGTTATCCTGGTTGCAACTTCTATTTAAATTTTCTCCCATTTTGTCGATTGGCAAAAAGTTAGAGTTTGCTGCACCACTTCTTTTGCATCAGAAAAAAATGCAAAATTGTAATTGCTCTTTGAATAATAGCCATATGGCATCAAAGGTGTGATATAAATAAATAAATAAATAAATAATCCCCAAGGTACTATTTTTGAATGTGCTAAGTTAGATGTATTTTGAATGCGTTTAATAAAGTCCAGATTTTATAAATTGGTCCAGACATTTCATTTTTTCCCCAAATCCCAATTTTTCCCCTCCTCTTCACAGTACAAAAACCCTGAAATTTGTTGCTTTATTGGCTTCAGAATCTCTGGAAATATTGAAAATGTAATTCTGATACACACCCAGAGTTCACAGCTGAACAAGTCATGGGTTCTCTTTCTGAACTATTTGTGGCTCACTATCCATTTTGTTAATATTTCTGTGTTTACCCATCATAACAACCCAGAATTCAACAACCCATGGTTTAAATGCATCATTAGTTACCATTATGTTCAATCCACATCAGTGTTTTTAAATTGGCAGAAGGCTGTGAAGAACATGTCGCAAAATAAATTCATAAAATGTTGTAGAATGGCTGCGAAATGCTATGGTCCCAGGTCTTCTGAAACGATTAGGTCTAGTTGTAACTCTGGTATTTTCAACAATCACATCTGATTTGTTTGTAGTCAGAATGGTCTCTGAGAAATGTCACACCATCCCTCTCTTCCTTACTTTTTAAAGGACTGCTTAACAAAATTTCTTTTAAATGCCCCTGCCTTTAAACTTGACACATTTTATCCTGGCATCTCTTACTGGCTAATGTAGACAAAAGGCCTGCACTTAAAAAATCATGCTAAAACAGACATCTATGTTTGTTTGTTTGTTTGTTTGCACGTAATTCAATAGTATTCCTCTATCAGTCTTGCCTGTCCTAAATTAATTCTGCAAGGAGCTTAAGGCATCTGCCTGTTTCTTTCATACTGACTAATTCACAGAAGTGAATACGGACAAAATGATTTGTTTCCCAAAGGGAGCAATGTGCTGGTTTTTCCTTACAACACACATTTTGCCTTCCCCTGGGAATCCAGTGCCCTAAAGAATTCATTGCAGCAGTCCTCACTCCCCAGGGAATGGCATGTATTACTGACTACATTCTCAGTTATATAAAACACATGGCTACAATAGTAATGATGTTTTCATTCAGTTTATTAGTGGTCATAAAGATAAAGTATGTAAATGTTTCCAGGCGTATGTCCCAAAAATAAATTAAGACCGATAGGAGCACCAGCACGCTCGGTGAAGAGAATGAGAGAAAAATGGCACTTGTGAATATGCTTGGTAGTTGTGGTCTGCTACAAGATGCATCTTTGGATGAAGAGTCAGTTCAGACGGTACACCACACCATGGCTTGAATTAACCATTGATTGGGACCTGGATCATACTTTTAGCTTGCAAACAGAGAGCTGAAATGAAATGTAGAACTACTTGGCTGGTTTCATTTCCAGTGGGGTCAGCACTTCTGCTTCTAACTCTGGTGCAGGGACCTCCAGTGCTGTAGCAACAGCTCCAGCTATTTGCCTCAAACCATGGCTTTAATTCTGGTTTGCCAACTGATTCCGAAGCATGTTTTTGCCAGTTCAGACATGTAAAACTACGATTAAGCTTCCTGTGTTTTGATTTAGTGTGTTTTCTTAGTTGCTTAGATATACTGTTACATATGGACAGTGGTATAGAAATCTGTTCTATAAATGAGTATCTGAACTGTACCAGAGTAATATGTGCAGGAGGAGAATGTGCTTTTAATAACAGGTCTGTGGCTGAAGCAGACTGGCTTTTTTTTTTTTTTAAAGAGACGTCTTTAGGATCTGGTTCAAGCCAGTTAGATTTGCAGAGTGATTTGTAGCTCTGTTTCAAGTGAGCTTGTGATCATTTTATTTGCTAGATAAATAGGTAGGCTGTCTGATGGATTCCCTAATCCACTTCCTCAGAGAATCAGGCAACAGGCATCTGGGAAAGCCAGCTCCCCCCTCCCCCAGCCATTCTCTCTATACGCGTGCGTGTGTCTTTCATCTGTAGCAACCCTTGCATGGTTTTATAAATGAAGCATTGTTTTGACTGTTTGAACAGAGTTTAAATTTTAATCCACTTCCTGTATTTTTTCCCCTGAACATAGCAATAAAGAACAAAGCAACAAGGCTCTGATACTTTTCTCCTTCAGTTTGCTATCAATCAATCCATCTTGGCATTTCAGGAGCTTAGCTATTGTTGGACCTCAGATTTAAAGAAATAAATATGTGCATTTATTCTATTCCAGGCACATGGGTGCCCTTGTCTTTCTGTCAGGACGCCTGTGTCTTCAACAGCTCAGGGACAAAACTTTCCTTGCTCATGAAAGAAAACATGACAACATATGACCTTGTGAGGGTAGCTTCACATGAACTAACAAAGTCAACAAGATATGAATATGTAGAGAAACAGATTTTATTAAATCTTTTGTCCTAGCAATTTGTCAGAATTAATGGTAGCTTTTTACCAGGGAGAACAACAGCTTGGAAACCGCCTTTTCTTCCTTCAGAGAGGACTGTTGGCATTCTGGCTTGGTTCAGATCTTCGCCTAGCACTGACAACATGGGATGGGAAACACATATCCATCTTGTTTGGTTGAGAGAGCCTCCATATTTAGCAATGAGCTGAATAAGACAGAAGAGGTTCATTGATACTGCCAGAGCTTGAGAATCATGTCACTTAGTCCCACTTCTTTCTATATGCAACAGAAAGATTGAACTCTGCGGGGAGGGGTATTTTTCAGTGTCTGGGGCAAATTCTGCTGTGGGGGAACTCTTGAGAAATGTCTTCTAGAGGTGGGTGGAGCTGAAGGCCAAAGCGCGGGGGGGGGGGGAGGCAAATAACAATCACATCAGCATGCTTTAGCACAGATCATTCCCTGCCTGTGAAGAAGTCTCAGGAGAGGCCTTTCAGCCTTTTGGAACATGGGGAGAGTATGTCCAAGCTGGAAAAAGAGCTAAATGACGGGTGGTTGGGGAAATGCAGCATGGTCAGCATGACCGTCTTAGGGAACCGTCCCAGGAAGGCCAGATGGGACTGGAGGCAGGTAGATAGGCAGGCAGAAGTTGACCTGGAGTATGAGGTCCATTCCTGCAGCGTGTTCATGGATTCACTGTCAAGAATTTAGGGTTGGGTCCAAACAGCCAGACCTGGGCTCTGCCCTGTCTCCAAAAACATGCTGTGAACGGTATCTCAGATTTTCGGATGCTGAGGGCTGCATGGTGGTGGCGGGTTTGATATTTCATCTTCCATAAGCCTTACCCTGCTCCGTCATCTGTGACAGTTGCCTACTGCTTGTGCCTTGAGATTTGAGGTGCTGGCTTAGTGGGTAAACTTTAAAAAGTTTGTAACATAGCTGGATGTCAGTTTAAAGTGTTCTTAACAATTTAACTTTGACATTAGGTTTGGAGAGCTTTTTAAAAATGGCTTGATATTTATCCACCCTTTAGTTGTGAGACTCATGTTGGCCTCCCTTAATAGCTGGTAACCTTTGATTGGAGTCTTGAAACAATTGCATAAGAAAGCCACTTGAACTGCAAGGAGATTTCTCATATTTTAGCCCCAAATCATGCACTGGAACTAGCAGTACAGAGATATAATCTACCAATATGAGTCTTTTTCTGTGAACCTAAATGACTTCTGATATCCTTGAAGGGCTAGAAAATTTATGCAAGACAAAAAGGATTACTTGGTGCCCAAGAAGCCTTTAGGAAACTAATTAACGATTAGAGTGCAAGAGGAAATGGAGGGTGGCTTGTTCCTTCATCCCTGAAGACGAGTGAATTTTAATTATTGCTAACTTTATTTACATTAATTGTCTGGAGATGTTTTGGAAGGCATTGATATCCTGACTGTTTGAGGAGCAAATTTGTGTTGTTCAGAAGATGGATGGGTCTTTCTCACCTTATCATGATACTGGGCAGAATGTTTCACTAATGTGTTTGGAGAGCTTTGTCTTCCTTTCGGTAAGAGCGTGCCACTGAAGGAAGTGACTTGCTTCCAGACTGGTGGAAAAAGGCAAACTGCTAAGTCTGCAGACAGCCTTGTTTCTTCCCACCTGCCCGAGCTGCTGCACTGCTGCCTTTCTTTTCTTTTCTTATTTAAGGACTAAGGCTGTAGACAGGTATAGACCATCCTGTGAGCCTCTAACTTTTACAGAGAAACCTGGGGAAATGTGCAAGCAATATTCTCTCTGATTGGTCAGTAAGAATATTTGGCCTGTCATTGACCTGTGATGAATGGTTGGATTTGTACCGTCTTGTTTGCAATGATCTTGGCACCTCAGGTTCCTTAACCGTCTTTGATTTCTAGACCACAAAAAAGTCAGACTCTCCAGGAGATTCACCTAAATTACCATACAAAGTACCTTATATAAAATATTCAACATAGAAACATTTCAAAATAACTTCAAAATGTGGCAATAACATAGCAGGATTTTATATAAAATGTAGTCATTGAAAGCCGCATCATATGCCACTAAATGCCGCAGAATATAGGAAAGTCTTAACCTGCTGATGCTGCAAGGTGGGGAAAACATTCTACAATCTGTGTCACTGGGGAGATGAACCTGCCCCTTGCTGCCATGCTCCATTCCTCCTCTGGAGGAGGCACTTGGGAGGAGCCTCAGAGGTTGGTATTTGGCGAGATGTTAATTAAGTTATTATTGTCTCAAGCCATGTAAGGCTTTATAGGTTAAGCCTGGCTCCTTGAATTGGGCCCAGAAATGGATAGGCAGCCAGTGCAAATGGGCCACAACTGGTGTTATAGGCCCAAATTTTTAGTCCCTGCTATCAATCTGGCTTTTTGCACAAGCTGCAGGCTCGTTGCAGTCTTCAAGTGTGCAAACTGCATTTCCTCTTCCCCTGCATTGTGGACTGCCCTCTGCTTTGAAACATGGCCAGTCTGTGTTGACTAGCAATGGCTGCAAAGCTGCTCCTCCCAGAGTTACTTCTGGGGGTAAGAGCAGTTGCTTGCTGAAGGCTGGTCAAGGGTAGGTACGCCAGGGTGCTAAACCCCAGCAGGGACCCATGAACAAAAGGCCCCTGGAGTTCCCTTTCCATTTTACCACTGCAACCTGCCTGTTCACCTTTTTTTTTTTTTTTTTTTTAAAGAATGGCCTCAGAGTGTGGGCCATTTCCAGACACAGAAGTTTTTCTATGCTATCCCAATACGAAAAGTCTCTGGGCAGCTCATCTCAAGGCCAGGCTCCCCAGGTGGGCAGGCAACCTCTGAGAATATCCCAAATATGCAGTTATTTGGAGGGTGCTTGGAACAGGGGAGTTTCTCAGAGGGTTAAGGTGGGTATGGCTCTCAACCCCATGAGGCAATTTGGGCAGAGGAGGGTGGCCCAGTTAGAGGAGGCCTGCTCCTTTCCAGAAGGCCCCCCTAAAAGGATGGGGCCCAAACATCTAGACTAGACTTCAGCGACCCCCGTGTGCATGCTCCAAGATCTCTTCTGGGTGTTTGCGCTTCTGGAAAACGCTTTGATCCATAAAGAATGTTTTGCAAGATAGGTCAGTGGCTTTGAACGTGCAAAGGGAGGAAACCCAGTGCTTTTTTTGTAAGAAAAATGGTGCCAGAACTCATGAAATTATTTACCTTTCACACGTAGTCAGTCACTGTACACTCACCCACACACGTCAGTTGTGTAACAAAGCATAACGGTCACCGCCCGCAGCAAACACTCAGCATGCTACCACATGACCAATCACAAGCTGAGCAGCGCCATCACAACCAGTGTGGAAGAAGTATGCATGCATCGGATTCAACACACAAGCAGCCTGCATGCACCGTTTTAATGATTTTGTCGCCGACCTGCTACGCTCAACAGGGTGATTCAAATCCACATGGACCAAACATCAAATTTTCAAAAGTTACTTTTAAAACATGGAAAATCTGTCAAAAAAAGGTGCCGGAACTTTGTTCCAGTGCGTTCTATGACAAAAAAAGCACTGAGGAAACCTAACTCAGAACAGTAACAGTACCTTAAATACAGTCATGGAAAAAACTGTATCCAGATATCTGTGAATAACACAATCAGAATACATCTCTATGATCAGTCAATTCATTTGTATGTCAAATGAGAATCTGCTGCTCCAGGAACCAAGCATATGAATTGGAGCCCATCTTTAGCATTCAGTTCTGGCGGTTACATTAAGTACAGGTATCAAGTTGGTACACAAGTGCCTTCCTTTGTTTCTCTTCTAGCCACATGAAAGCAACTGGTTCATTTCTCTTCCGGTGTCACAGACCATATTCTAGCAAGATATTTCTGAAATGAGCCTGTTTGGGCATTTTTCCAAGGTCTGGCAATTTCCGTTCTTGCAGTCGCTACCAGTGTTGCTGACAATTCTTTATAATGCAGCTCCTCATTCTCCTAAGTAAACAATGAAAATAGTAGTGAAAGTTCATTAGGAGAGTTGTTGTTTGTGTTACGTTATTCAGCCATTCTGCAACTTCATGCCAAGTGACCCCCTTAAGCCACCGTTTCTCCAATACACCCATTGGTAACTTAATATAATGTTGTGGGGCACAAATGCCATCCATGATCTGTTCTTAATACCATTTCCTTAGAGCCAGCTGCTGTAGAATTGGAGGGTTGTGAGGACCATATTCTTGCCCCTGATTCTTCTGATATTCCAATACAGTGGTACCTTGGCTCGCAAACTTAATCCATTCCAGGACTCTGGTCGTGACCCAAATTGGTTGTGAACCAAGTCAAATTTCCCCACAAGGGTCAGTGTAAATAAGGTTAATCCGTTCTGCAACTATTTTATTTACTCACAAAAATTTGAAGTAACAACAACAAAGAACATGGCCATCTCCCCCCACCCCAGTGATCATGCAGGGGGGTGGGGGGAGACGGGCACGATCGCAGGTGTGCTGGGGGGGAGGCAGGCAAGGGCGCAGTGGGGGGGGTGGGCAGATGGGGGGAGGCAGGCACACGAGGGCAGGAAACACAGGCGCAGATATGGCCATCTCCTCCCCCCCAGCACAAACACGGTCATCTCCCCATCAACACGACCGCACCTGTGCAGGGAAGGCAGGTACGCTCGTGGTCATCACCTGATGCAGAGTTCGTGACCTGCGGCAAAATTTTTATGTAATCTCTGTTCATGACCTGATTTGGTTGTGAACTGAGGCATTTGTGAGCCAAGGTACCACTGTATTTAGATTTGCCTCTCAAGTTATCAGTTCCCATGTTATTATCATTTTTTTCCTGAATAGTAATAGCCTTCTAGATGACAGAGATGAATCCTCTTTTAAACTAAACTCTTCAGTATAATATTTTAAAAGCACTTTTTAAAGAACCTGTTTTATACAGGCGAGTCACAACATTTTAAATTTGTATTAACTGAAACCAACAAATTCTTATTTGGGCTGTTTTGTCTTACTGAAATTGGTTTTCCACTTATAAATAGATCTTTAAGTCTATAAATCCCAATTTCTCTCCATGAGTTATATAGCACATATTTATCTTGAAAATTGAATTTTGGGTATTTTAAAATAGGACATGGGGGGGGGGTAAGAATTAAATACATTTACACCATATTTTGACCAATTCAGTAGTGAAAGGGTCGTGTAGTTCAATTTTATTTCTTGGAAATTTTGATAAATATAAATAAGAAACAACAGAATTAGTCTATATAGAACCTTCTGGATCCAATTGGGGGGTGTTACTCATTTTTAGGAGTTTTTTCTTTGAGCTGTCTGAAAATTCTTATAGTATTTTATTCAATAGCATTCAGTCCCTCTTTTGGAATAGGTCTATACTGTACACTATTTATGACTATTAAGTCTTTATAACTTCCAGCAGTAAAGTTTTCCAATTTATTTTTCCAGAATTTTATTTTTTTAACATCCGGAAACAAAGGAATATTTTGAAACAAGGGTTTTTTTTGTTTTTGTATTCAAGTAGCTTGATCTAATAAATTCCAGCAGATCTAAATCCCAGCAGATCTGAGAAATTAAAACCTAGATTAGGAATGCTGAAAGACCCAAAGGCAAATGTTCTATCTGACCAGGATAAAGATAAGGTGGAAGCAATGTATGAAAGAACTATACACATATACTTTCCTTTTGGACAGTGAAGCAAAAGCTGCTCTAAAAGCACAAAGTAGATGAGATACCAATAGAACTATTCCAGACTGCAGAAACTAACAAGATATGCCAATAAATATGGAGAACAAAACTGTGGCCCACAGTCAGACGTATTCAATATGCATTCCAATCGCCAAAAAAAGAAGATGCTAAGAAGTGCACTCGCTTGTCTTGATGCATAACCTGCATTGTGGACAAGAAGCTACTGTTAGGGCAGAATGTAGAGAAACCCAATGGTTTCCCCTAAACAAAGGCATCAGACAACGGTATATTTTATTTCCTATCTGTTAAATCTATACGCAGAACATACAACGAGAGTTGGATTTGAATCAGAGGAAGCAGGAGTGAAATACTGCAAATGCTACCATACTTCTGGCAGAAAGCAGCAGTGAATTGAGAAGACTCTGGATGAAAGTGAAAGAAGAAAAGCAGAACAGCAGCTGAACATCAAGAAAACAAGTCATGACTTTAGAAGAATTATACAACTTTATGTCAACAATGAAGGATTGGAAATTAGGAAAGATCTTGCATATCTTGGCTCAGTCATCAATTTAAACAGACAGCAGCCAGGAAATTGGAAGAAGACTGAGACTTGGAAGGGCATCAAGGAAGGAACTAGAAGATATCATCAAGTGTAGGGACATTTCACTGGAAACCAAGGCCAAGCTCATCCACACTATTTATTGTATTACCAATGCCAATCTATAGGTGTTGAAGCTGGACAGTGAAAAAAGCTGATTGGGGAAAAAAATGAAAAATTTAACAGTGTTGGAGGAGAGCTTTGCAAATACTCTGGAATGACAGATGAATAAGTGGATCCTATATCAAGTCAAGCCAGATCTTTCCCTGGAAACAAAACTGACAAATCTGAAACTGTTGTGCTTCATGCACTTCATGAAAAGACAAGACATACTGAAGAAGCCTGTAATCCTAGGGAAAGTTGAAGGCGGAAGAAGAGGAGGAAGACCAGCTACGAGATGGACTGACTCCATAAAGGAAGCCACAAGCTTGAATTTAGAACAGCTGAGCAGGGATGTGAAGGAAATTTGGAGGGCATTTGTTCATAGGGACAACATATTCAGAGACAACTCGACAGCAGATAACAATAGCAATTTGAATTCTAATATTTGTTTTAAAGACTCTTTGCTTTTAATTAAATTTTCAAGGAAGAAAAGCATATCATTCGCATACTAATTAACTTTCTGTTGCCCATTCTTTGTCTTTATCCCAATATTATGAAAATTTTACAATGGAAAACAGTGGAAGGTGCAAGCTGCTATACAGGTAGGGCAAATATTAATGAGGATAAAGGATAACTCAGCTTTGTACCTGTATAAAGTTTGAACTTTTCCAAATCATGTCCATTAATCATTACTACTGAATACACTTCTTCATATTTTTGGATAACTATGGTATATGCCTCACTCTTAGACATTATTTTCATAAGGTCAAACATGTACTTCCATTCCAGACAGTCTAACACTTTAAGTAAATTAAGGGAAAGTTCAGCCATTTTAGCCCTTCAGTTTGGCATTATACATTGTATTTAACCCTCTGCATATTGTACCTGACATATACCTCCCTAGCATGAACCTTTACCAATCTCTATGAATATATTCTGTAATAAAGCTAAAATCAGTGGAAAAACATTTTGATCTTGATTTTATAAAGTGATAGAAGGAAGGAGGATTTGCATTGTTTCCTGATTTTGAAACAGGTAACATTCTCACTAAGCGTTAGATAATTTATTTCCACTTAGGACTGCTGTATTTCCCATTTTAAAAGAAGTGGAACAGTACCAGCCTCACATATCTCATAAAAATCATCCATAAACCCTGGGGAAGGGTTCCTTTGGAAAGAATTAACTGTTTTTATTCAGTAGATCTTATTGGAGAATTAAGATATTTCTTAAGTTCTTCTGAAATTGAAATAATTGGCACTGAGTTTAAGAAATGTTTAGTATCTATATCTCGTGCTACTTTTGACTTAAATTCTCATAATATACTTTAAACATTTTAGATATCTTTTTGTGAGTTTACTCAGGTACCATCTTTTGTTTTGATAAAATTAACTCTTTTAGCTGCTTTCTTTTTTAATAAGTTAATAAGATTGGGTTTTTTGTTTCCATGTTCACTATTCTGTTTTAAATTAATTGCCGCTGCTTGAGTTTGCTTGTATCTAGTGTTTCTGCTTCTGCTTTAGTTTATGTCCATTCAGTATGTATGTTCATTGTGGTGTTCCATGGGCACTCCATGGTCCTTCTAAGGATGGATGGTTTAACAAGGGTTGCCCTTGTTGTCTGTGATGCATCTCCTGTGACAATAACACATCAGCACACAATTTATGTATAGTCTACATTATTGCATATTGCTTGGCTGGAGGTCTGATACCATTTGTATTAAAAGAGATTATGTTTGAGCAATCCACCATCCAACCTGTTATGCTTACCATTAATACTTCCAATCTGCTCAGGCAATTGTCTTATATAGTTCTTCAAGCCTGGACTGTAAATGATTGTAGTACAACCATGGAAAGAAAGCCCTCTTCTCCTTCCTCTCCCTCCTTCCTGAAAACAAGGTCAACATGCCCCCTGCGCTCTACAAAAAGCTGTCCCATCATGCACTCCAATGAGAGGTCAAGAACACTTGCTGAATCTCTCCTTCCCCCACCCTTTAACAGTTTATAAATTTTTCTAAGTCTCTCCGAGATATTCAAAATGAATCAACAGCTTAACTATCAGCCAGTTTTCCCAATTAAGAACATAGCCCAGCATAAAAATATAATTATTAAAGGGTAATCATTCATTCCCCTTCCTATTAAGGAAAGGACAGCACAGCATCCTAGAAGCAAATGAGGCAGTTGTGGAAGAAGATTCTCTGTGTCCTCAGTATTTTCTTCTCTCTCCACCTTCACTCAAAGTTGCTTTCTCATGTCTTGAGGCTTCTCTTGATCTTTTATCCTCTTTGGATTCGTCTCAGGCACACAAATCTTTAACTCTTTGCAGAGATCTTGCCGTTGCTCTGTGATAGTTGTGCTTATTTTGCAGTTGAGCCAAGCAATCATTTTAAAGGGGAATCCCCACACATATGTTATTGCCTGATCGCACAGAATCTCTGGATACAGTTTCCATGGTCTGCATCTTGTGATCATTTCAGTTGCCAAGCCCTGGAAAACATCCACCTTATCACTTTCATGCTGCAGATCTACATGACTCAGTGCATGGTAGGTTGTTAATTTCATTGTGCATTCAGCAAACATTGCAATAATGTCTCTCCAAGGACAGTCCTGCATTTGTTTATGAGTTTTTTCCAGGGCTTCTGGTGCAATTCTTAAGTCTAGACAAAGGTTTTGAATCCATTTTACCATGTTATATTTGACATCTCCTTTGCCTTTGTCCTCTATGAGACCTTTCAGACAGATAGATGTTGAGATGGTGATCATGATTTTCTCGCTCTAGCAACTTATCTCTTAAGTCATTTCTTTCTTTTGGCATTTCATCTCCTTTAGCCTCTTGGTGCTGAGCCAAATCCAGGGCTTCATTTGCTGTTTTCCCATTTCTTTAACATTTATGCTCCTTTCTGCCAATGCCTCTTTTATCAGGGTTAGGACTGTTTTCAATTCTGTTTGCAAGTTTTTCCTTAATTGTTCTAAAAGCCTCTACATATTGTCATTACGTTTGCTGGTCAATTCAGTTTGCCTTCCTTTCACCTCCTTTATCTTACCCGAAATGGTATCTCTTCTACAGTCATCCAGCAAGTCTGAGAACTCACTTCATTCTTTTGCTTTTAGAGGCATTCAAGCCTTGGTTTTTCCCCACTTCCTTTTGATTCTTCATCTTTTCAGTTTCTCCAGATACTGTTTCTTGCTGGCTTGAGATGTTCAGATGTTAAATACAGGCAGGCAGGCAGGAAATGGAGCAGATCTGTTTGTTGTTAAACACTCTCAAGTCCTCTCCAACTTACGCTGATGCTTTGAATGAAGCCCCTCCAAAACGTCCTGTCCTTGACAGCCCTGCTTAGCTCTTGGGAATTTCGTTTCGTTCATGGAGTTGATGCATCTCACAGTTGCTCTTCCTCTGCCTTTGACTTTCCCCAGCATTATTGTCTTCTCCAGGGAGTCTTGCAGTTCCACTATGCCGCCATTTTTCATGCCGGCAAACTGTTCCTCCAACTGCTTTGTTCCCCTGTTCTCCACTCTGGCCAGGCCGTGGTGAGGAGGAGGCGTGAGGCCTGCCGCTTGCTCCCTGTTCACTGGGTGGCTCTCTCCTGGAAAGCCTGCTGGCGGTAGCAATGGTGAAAAAGAGGAGCAGGAGCAGTGGCCGCTGGTGCCCATGGTGGTGGCATGATGGACTCCCTGAGGGAAGCCCTCCCTGAGGGTATCTTACCCAAGGCCCCTCCCGAACTGGAGCTAGCACCATACACCCCTCCCCTAATTTGGCTCAGGGCTGTGGTGCAAGGGAAAAGAAGTTCATCCTCCCCCACTAGATGCAAACCCTTGTTCCGGTCTTGACCAGCTCCTAGGTGTGCTGTTAGCCACAAAGGGGAAAGCTTATGACTTTAAACTATAACAGGGCCGTAGCATAATAGAGTGGGAAGGGGCCTATATAAGGCGATGGAATCAGGCCCCCTGTGCCATGCAGACACCATGGTCAAGCATCCCTGACAGACAGCTGCGCAACTGCCTCTTGTCTGCCTCCGGGCTGGGAGAGCCTGTGGCCTCCAATCTGAGAACTCCCGCACCCCTGCACCTTTGTACTCATGCAGAATTCCTAGCCTATGGTGTTCTCTAATTTCATAAGAAGAACAATGTGTTTGTTTCTACCCATGTGTTCTGCATGAAACATGCAGTAGGTGGCTTACAAGCAAGGCTTGTTTCCTCACTGCCCACATGGCTGCATGACAAACAAAATACTCTTTTGGATCAATTGTTTCTATATCTTCTGCCATGAATGGGAGCCACCTTCTGCGTTACTCAGAAGGGACCTGTGCTTTTGCTCCCACGCAATGTGGGGAACAGAACTGCTGAGAAGACATTGTCCTGACTCAGCAAAGAGTTACACACTCGGACTGTGTATTTGCTGGGTCTTAGTGAAGTGGGAGGCTGTCCCAGTGTGTATGTTTACCTGTGTCCCCCTCTTTTTTAAACAAGCATTGCTTGAATGGCCACATTTTTTGAAAGGGTTGTCAGTTCTTTCTCTGAGCCCAGCCAAACTGATCTGTGCCATGAGGAATTTGCTTTGTTTCTGGACAAAGATATGAATTTGTATGCTTTCCTTGCATTTATTGAAAACAGTGGGCTGCCTGTCATCATTCTGAAGATTTTGGGAAGTGATGGGACCTGACTGCTGAAAAGCAAAAGCAAATTATGTGTGAATCGCATGGAAGTCTAGAGATGACTCCTGAAGCTCTATATGGTATGACACAGCCTGGATGCTGGTGCGCTGGAATATTTCTAATTTATCTTGCAACTTGTCTATCTGCTTTTTCATCTCCTTAGTGATGAAATGAGAATCCCAGTTTGGGTGGTATCTTTCAGTCCTCTAGAGGGAAGGTGCATAAACCTACACGCACACTCGACAGCAGAAGCTGAAAATGCAGATTTTACAAGTAACTCCTGCATCTCCTTTTCTTCATGAACTCTTCCTGTACACGAAATCTCAATGCTGGAACACACCTAGACCATGGAATGCTGCTATCATCAGTATCAGCCTCATCTCCATCATCTCCATCTCCATCATCTCTATACTACCTGTAGCTGAAGTTCTCTGGGAGTCACCCACCCAGATTTCAACTAGGCCTGACCCTGCTTAGCTTCCAAGATTAGACTGGATCAGGCACTCCAGGCTATCCAGAAGCACTTTGTTGTCCTCCAGATGTTTTGGAGTGCTGTTCCAACAAACCTGACCCTGGGCCACAATAGCTGGTTCTGGTGGGAGTTCTAGTACAAAACATCAGAGGGGCACCTGGTTGCCCCAGAAGCTTGACTGAATTTCTTGTGGAGAAAACATAGCTACTGAGGTGGAACAGATAGGGTTGTAGAAAGCATGTGATAATCTAATCCTCCTGCCTTACCTCGTCACTTATTTTTGTGACTCAGAAGGGTTTGCTTAGTGAGAAGATAAACTCCAGCTGACGGCATCTGATTCTTGGATTATGTGTGGGTGTTGTATGATCTTGTCTACGAAGAACTCAAACGCTGGTTGGAACAGTGTAACATCAGTACAATCTCAAAGGGCACCCTTTAAGGACGAGCAAATGCATTTCAGCTCTAATGGATGAGGTGACAAAATAATCCCACCAAGCAGCACCAAGTGTGAATGCCCTTCAGGGACAGGCTGCACATAGATGGTGCTCATCATTTTTCTCCTTTTGCAGTGTGTTTATGGTTCCTCTGCTTCTTGCCGTGCGTTTATGGAAGCTGTGCCTGCTCACAAGTAGCAAGACTGGAAAAAAGCCCAAGCGCCTGATTGAACAAGCAGCAAAATTGTGCTCCTGGTGCCTAGGAGCTCGAAGTGTACTAAAGCACAGGGCTGCTGCAGAAAAAATTGAAGTTGGCATCTAAAGCCAGCTTAATTTTTCATTTTTATAATATAATACAATAAAAGCTAAATTTAAGAAAAAATATCAGCATCATTTTCCAGCCATCGACAAGTTTTCTTGCAGGGTGTTCTCTTAAGTTCTGCCCACCCCCAAGTCCACTGTTTCAAAACTGTGCATAGTGATGTACACCAGATTTCAGGTTTATGAGATCTACTTTATTTTCTTCATACTGGAATCACAAGTTCCACCAGCCAGGGCCCTGTGCAAGCTAGGGGCTGGATGGCGTTAGGCAATAAACTCTTTAGACTTAAACCTTGAAAGAACAGATTTCTTCTGAGTACATATTCCGCCCAGGAATTTGTTTCCCGAATTGTGCTCACAAGCCAGGCACACACACCACGCATTCACTCCTGGGATCTTTCTGGACGTGAGGATCCCAGCAGTACCAACGAGAAGGTTCTCTGCAGCTGTTCCGCCTTTTCTTCCTTGAGGGATTTTCTGCAATAGGGGGGAAATACGGGTGTTTTCCTGGTGTAAGAGGTCATCTCTTTCTCTTTCCCTGCCTTGCAAAATTCTGAGAATGAGGCAGGGCTATGGTGCAGTGAAACCATCTCTGAATGCAACCTAGCTTTCCTCTCCAAGCTTCTTCATCTTGCCACCATGATGTAGGGGGGAAAAGAAAAGGAAACCCTTTGTTATTGCTGCTGTTAAAGAATGAGTCAGAAACTCTTGGTAGGTCACCCAGGGACCTACCAGTAGATTTTGAGCTATCTGCTGCCCACGCTGATGTACAGGCAGAATTGGAAATGATATCTGTTCCTGCTCTGTCAAAGCTGGAGCAGGCAAACGGTGTGGCAGCCTCTACCCCTGCCCTGCCTTTCATACTTGCCTGCAGAAATCATGGGGCAAAAAAGCCTTCCCGCAGCCAGGAACCTAATTGGGTTATATTTCATGCTTGTTTTTCCAGAGTCCCGGTCACTGGCTAACTTCATTAATCAGACGGCTCACAGAAGTAATTTCACTCTCGCTTGTGCCCCCCTCCCAAATCCGTCCACCTTTTGCCATGTTTGTGATTGCTGCTACTTGTATGCAGTGCCTTTTAAATGGAGCTAATCTCGAGCGACGCTTTGTAACAATTATCATTCATCCATTGTGTGATGCTGCATCATAGAAACATGCAGCACGGGCCAATCAGGAGCGCTGCTGCTGCCCAGCCATGGTGACGCTCTGATGGAGCCACTGCACGGAGAGGCTCCCCTTCTGCAAAGTGAGGGCAAGGCCTGCGAGTGCAAGGCTGAGGCAGGCTTCCGTTTTGATGGCGCCCTCTCTGCACCTTGGGCTGCTAGGTATGATAAAGTGTATGGCCCCAGCATGGGGGAGGTTGCTGGGACCAAATGGCTTTTGTGAAGTATAGTCGGGCTGGGAGATGTGTGGCCCTTGTGGCCCACCGGGGCCATCAGGCTTAGCCAACATAGCCAGTGATGAGGGGTCATGGGAGTTGTAGGCAAAAACATCTGGAGGGCTGCTGATGGCCCAGCCCTGGCCTATAGGTTGAGCAGACTAGCCAGGGACTCATACAGAACAATCCTGGGCACGTCTACTTCAAAATTAGGTCCCTCCCCACCATAAACCTCAGTCTGGACTAGAATTGGTTAGGAGTAACCTAACTTCATTAGTTCTTGTTCTGGTAACCTCCAAGTTGGGTTACTACAGTCCACTCTACAGAGGACTGCTCTTCAAGATGCATGAGAAATTACAGCTTTTGTGGTGGCCAGAAATGTTTAGCACAAATTCTGTCCCACTTGTGCTGGCTACCTGTACATTTACAAGTCTGATTCCAGGTGCTGGTTTGGGCCTATAAAGCCTTATGTGGCTTGTGACAATGATACTTGGAGTGTCTCTCCCAGCATAAGTTTATCATCTACAGTTCTTTTCCAAGTGCCTCCTCCAAGGAAATTTCCCTAGGTAGCAACAAGGGAGAGGGCCTTCTTGGTGGTGGCTCCCTGGTTATTGAACCATCTTCCCAGTGAGGCCTGCTTGGTGCACAGACGTGCTCAGGTTTTTAATGTCTTCTGGGATTTCTTATTGTTGCTGACTAAAGGTGTGTGATGCTTTTACGTTACAGTATTGTCTTTAAGGTTTTTAATCTTTGCAAGCTGCCCAGAGAACTTTGGTTATTGAGTGACATAGAAATATAGTAAGTGAAATTGACACTGGAATGACACTTTACTCCAGAGATTTATGCACAGGGCTGCAGCCTTCGTTTCTGTACCTTGAAATGCCACTCTATGCCAGAAACTAAGACCGCTGAGGTGGCTACACTGCAGGCTCCGGAATGATAACATGAATCAGTCCATAGCTGGGAGGAGACCTTGTTGTGGACTCAGTAGCTGCTGTGAGAAGGCTGGGCTGGCTGCCAGATGATCTTCTCTGTGAGATTGTGTATTACTTGGTCTGTGAGATATTTTGGGGCTAGCCTTCATCGCTTGTTTTGTGTTGAGTGGTACAAAGCCATTGCTCCAAGAAAGTGGGACACAATTGGGCAATGATTTACCAATGTATCCCATATGGAAGACTTTGGAAACCCTATGGGAGGGACAACCTTGGTAAACATGTTTGCCAGGAAACTGAAGTTCCTGTGGGAAATTGGTTTGTTGGTAGGTTGGTTTTCCGGGTGCAGTCCTATGGAGATGAACATGGTCTCCAAACTCAGGGTTTATTCTAATGAAATCTTTGGCTTCTTGATCTTCTTGCTTTGCATTTTGCTAGATGCTCACTTTTGGCCTCCATCAGGAAGGAGGTTAGAGCAGCTTTGGGGCACCCTGTATCTTGGGTACTCCAGTCTCCTCTCTTCCCTGTCCTCAAACACCCCCTTTTCCTCCTTTCTGAGGTTGCATTTCAGACCTTGGAAAGCACCCCACATGGTTCTTTGCATGTCAGCTGCATGTCAGCTGCAAGGAAGAGCAGAGCACAGCTGGTCCCAAATATCCTGTGGGCTCCCAGATAATCCCCATTTCTATATCATCCCCCCATTTCTTTCAGATAACCCCCTCCCCCACTCCTTTCAGATCTTCACATCTCCAGCACATCAAACTTTATTCTTGCTGCTTTCGTGGCCATGGAAATGCTTGGCCATCTCAGCTTGGCAAAGAGGAGCTTTTTTTTTTTCCCCTCTGTTAATGAGGGAAGCAGGACGCGTCCTGCCTCAGTGCAGCTGGGCCACGAGACTGCAGCAGAGCGCCAGCAGAGAGCAAAGGTGCTTCCAGACAAGGCTTTTACTGTGCAGTCCCCTGCCTCATTTACAAATGTTACAGGGGATCCAGACACAGCTCTTTTCCATTATAACTCTTGGCAACTTCTCCCGCTGCTTCCTCCGCCTTTTGTCTCCCAGCAGTGCTATCACTGCACAGTGGGCTGTATGCCATGAGAGAGTAGACCCATTGCAGTGATTACAACTTAAGGCAGAACCCGGTGTATTTGATGGATCTTGCTGGGAGGGCTCCACCTGGAAGCAACCAGCTGTCCCTCACTGACCCTAAGGCAGCCTTTTGCAGTGCGGTGACTTCCAGAGGTTTTGGACCACAGCACCCATCATCCCTAAACTTTGGCCATGCTCACTGGGGCTTTCCTCAAAATATTTTCCTCTCTCAGTAATATAGGAATTTGCTTCATGCCAAGCCAGTCTTTTTGTCAATTTAGTGTCTGGATTCCTGCCCTGTGCTGTCTGGTCGGATTGGTTCAGGTCCTCCTTGGTTTGCGGTAGGGTCACCTGATCTTGTGAATGAAAAAGGAGAGGGGACCTGGAACAGGAAAGGGTTTGCTCCCTTCTCCCCACACATTGAGGTCCCGATTGTGTTCGTCCTTCTTCCATAGCTTGCTATGCTAAACATGTGAATGGGTTTGTCCTTTCATTCATTTCTTTTTGGGAGCTCCTACTTGCAAGGAGCAATGTGGAGTTTTTATTTTGCATGCAGGCAAAAATTGGATAGGGATGCACTAAAATCTTGCCCTAGTCTCATTCCTTTCATTGGAAGAGGCTTAAATGTATGCTTGATCCCTGAACCCAATCTATAGGATGTAGAGATTAATTAACCTTTAGATGTCTTTCCCTTATTACTGATGTCATTAATGGGTAGATGACCAAAGTAATGTGTTTTTAACAGCACAATAAACATCCATTATAGAACTGTAATTTAGAGCATTGTGAACTTCAGCAAACCACAGTTTTCACTGCTTTTTTGTTTGTTTGTTTTATAGGGAAAGGAGCAGGACTTTGTAATGAGAATTTCAAAGATACGATCTTGATTTAAAAGGTAGGTAACTCCTCTTTACATTAATATGTCAATTTAAGCCCAAAGAAGAGTGAAAATCTGTAGTACAGAAAAAACCATTGAGGCCTTTTTGTTAGTTGAAATGGAAATAAAAATATTTCTCTTTCTCTGAGGTGTAATGAAATTTGTTAGGTGTGTATGAAATGCAAATGCTGTGTTTCCATTTCTTGATATACAGTTAAATATTGGGAAGTCCTTTCATTTTTCAGTTCCATATCTCACAGGTGTAAGAAGTTCTCTTCCATAGTAGGTTATAGATTGTACTTGGCATATTATAATTCACTGTGTTCAGCATAGAACCTCTGCTAAATTTAACTTTTGTTTCCATTTTTAGATTAAACATTCCTCAACATGTTGTTGAAACCTGGAGTAATGAAAGTTAATTTTAGTAGAAACAAGTCAGGTTCAGACAACCGTTTAGAAAGATTGGTTAAGAAAAAACTCAGTTTAGTGTTTGGATGACACACTAAACAGCAGTTAATTTAAAATTATTTCTTTATGAGAGTTCTATCTTGCTTTTTTCTTTTTTTAAAACACTCAAAACAGCTTATATCATTCCCTTCCTCCTCTCAGTTTTAACCCCACAACAACAACCCTATTAGGTAGGTTGGGTTGAGAGTCTGTGACTGACCCAAAGTCACTCCATGGCTGAGCAGAGATTAGAAGAACCGTGATCTCCTGAGCCAGTCCTGTGCTCTTAACCATGACACCACACTGGCAATGCCAAATCATGATTTATCACTATGTACAATATATAAATGCATGAGCTGTTTTTTTAAAAGGTGTCTTTACAAAATGTGTCTGTGTTCTGGGTCTCTGTTATAAAATGAAACCAAACCCAAACCCGGCAACAATAGCCTTTTCATGTCTGTTCTCATAGCTTGGAAGCAGTGTGATCCTGAAAGGAAGGTACTTCCCATCTTAGCATACTGGGTTCACTGAACAGAGGATTCTTTTGTGATAATGGGAATGCCGCATAGGGTACATGGCGCAGGTGCATGGCATAGGGGAGATGCGTCACCGACGCACGGTGGGCTGTTCCTTTCATCGATCAAACTGCACTAACTAGCAAAACCTCCATGCCAGTCTCCGTTATGGGACAAAAGACCCTTCACAGTGGTCTCCCATTGTCCTGGGCCGGAACTTGCCCTCCTGATGCAGAATTCTGGAAGCAGATTATCAGGAACATGGTCATCATTTTCTGGTCCTCATTTTGAACCTGACTGTGCCAATGTGCTTCTTCTGCCACTGAACTTTTGCATTGGCACAGCAGAACTGGGGTTTCCAAGATGTGGAGGAATAAGCCAAGCGACCTTAGGCAGAGCATACAGATGCTTGAATGGATTGGTTTATTAGAGAGATAGATAGCATGAGTACATATGGAAAGGGAGCTTGGGCTGGCAATTCCTTGGTTTGATCTGTGGAGTGAATTGGAGATGGTGAAGATGGGTTGAGATGGAGCAGCACACGCAGGTGATCTAAAAACAGGGCTGTAGTGGAGCTGGGGCTCCGAGGGATAAAGTCTCAGGGCTCTTTTGGGACTCATTTCCCATCTGCCACCTTTCTCAGGCTCCCCCGTTTCTCTTGAGCTCAGCTGCAATCCTCACAGTAGCTCCTGCTGAAAGCACCTGTTGTGATGTGCAATTTCTTTGAGGTGGCTTCAACCCTGAAGGAGCCATGAAGACCTTCTCGCTTTACACAAGGCCTGCTCCTATTAGAGTGAGCTGTTGCTATGGATATGCAGAGTTGCCTGCATGTTTGGACTCTATTAGAGGGCATTGCTAAGGAGCACATGCACTTCAAATGTACCGCTCCATGCAGTTCCCATTCACCACTCTGCAAGGGCTAAAAAGGTAGTTGGAGCGGGGAGGGGAGAGTGAGTACCAAATGAGGGTATAGGAGTGGGGACAAATCCAGGTTGTTGGGAAGAAAGTGGTCAAAATGCAGCCAGTGCTTTGCCTGAGGTGGCACACACAGGACTGCGTGGCTAAGTAGACATGCAGGCACAAGGAAACCGCTAGAAAGGGAAATGAGAGCAAAGCATGACTATTACTTCCCCCAAGGCAAGGTGAATAAAAGAGGAGGCTCTTCTCAAGGGCGCTCTGAAATGGAAGCTCATGCTTCCCATCGGCATCATGTGTGAGGTTCTTTGTAATTTATCAGTCATCTAGGAACAAGGCAGCGGTTGGAGAAAAAGCTGTCCTTGGCCCTGAATGGCATGGAACCATTATATTCTGACCAAACAAAACACTGATTTCTTCCTGAACTCTCCTCAGCTTTGCAAAAATAGACAGGAATGGTGAGTGTAGAAAAGGAAAATGTCTGCAAGCTTTAAAGAAAAGTGACCAAAAATGTGGCTGGGGAGTCATCTTACAGATCTGGTTTTCAAGAGAGGAGCGTTGCCAAAAGCGAGGAAAGGAAAAGGTATCTCACTGCAATATGAGAGAGAGTTTGCTTTTCCTGCCAGGAATGGTGGGTGCGAAAGTTGAAGTTCTAAACTTGTTTAGCTCTTCTTTCTGCTCACTGTGATTCTTTTTGAGTTCATGTGGATGTGTGATTACTTTAATAAAACACCCAGGACAGGAGTAACCGTCTTAAATCAGTGCCTGGATAACATGGCTGAACAAATGAGGGCTGATAGCAGAACCCCTGTGCCTGCTATTGAACTGTAGTGTGTTTTATAGCTGTTTTTCTTACTGGCTTTAAATAAATGTGTTGCTGGGCTGTTTGGTCATTCACAGGATTGTGGCTTAGATGATTGCATTTTACTGCGAGTTATTGCAAGCTGCTTTAAAGTTTCCCTATGAAGATTGAAGATGAATTTGTAAAATCAGTAGGGCTTTGACACAGTCACTTCATTGTAATCTTTGTGAATTGAGGGAGATGAATCAGTGAACAAGTGAGAAAGTTCCAAGAAAAATCCTTTAAAAATATGTTTCTGTGGTTAAACAGCACCACTTTTAAAAAGCTGGATATCTCATATTGAAGTTGTATATGTAGTGGCAGCCAGATAAAAGACAACCAATAACAGTCGACAGAAAGCTCAGCAGAATAATGCCTCTTGTCTTTTTTTGAGAAATAGCTCCTAGCTCACTGGCAAAGTACATGCTCTGCCTGCAGAAGGCCTCAGGTTCCATCCTCCTGAACTTCTCGCTAAAACGATCAGGTGATGGGATTGGAAAGGAATCTGCCTCAAGCCTTGGAGGCCTGTCTCAGTCCCACCAGGCACGGATCTGTTAGGCATGGATCTAGCCACTACATGAACAAATAGTCTGAGCTGGTATAAGGCAGAGTTTCATGTTTTTGAGAAGAAAACTATGAGCAAAGGGAGGGGTACGGTCAGAGGTTTAATGAGCTTTCACATTTTTAGTTAGCTTTTGAATTCAGGTTGCACGACTTCTCAAGCCATGGCAGTTTATAAATATGTTGTCTGAACCCAACATTCTTCCCACAACGTGGTTTACAAGCCACCCTGGGGTTGCTTATTAACCACCCCAACTAGCCATGGCTTATAGAAGGGTGTAATAAAATCCAGTATGGCTTATTGCCATACAGTCAAGTGTCCTTGAAAATTACAACTGAATAGCCCAGTACTATTTTTGTGACTTTTTTTTTAAAGGTGGACAATGTGGGAAGCAACCTCTAAGCAGAACCTCAAGGTTTTGGTGGGGTGCTCACATGGCCCTGGGCTTCCCTCACTTTCTGAAGCATGGAGAACAAAGAGGCATTTCTTTCTGAATGTTGAGGGACATCTTGGTGCTCCTGCAGTGACCCCTGGGAGGAGAAAGCACGGGAAGGAGGAGGCACAGAGCCCCTCCTGCACCCTATTAGTTGTCAAGCCCAGAGGAATTCTGATCCCAGTGCATGATCAAAACTCCCAAGGCATTTAAGGTATTGTGTGGATCCAGCCACTGTGTATTTTCTCCAGGCAGACGATGTGTCTGTAGTTGCCCTTCTCTGTGGACAGGGGATGGCATGAGTTTAGTGGAGAAATGCAAAATCCAGGATAGAGGAAGAATCACAACTAGGCAATACCTTCATTAGGATCAGCCAAAATGCCACCATAGATCAGGCAAGCTTTTGAGTTCTGTAAAACAGTGGTTTTCAATCACTGGTCTGTGGACTGGTGCTGGTCCGCAGGAGATTTCCTGCTGGTCTGGGGGGAGGGGGGCATCCTGGTTGCCACGGACTGGTGCAGGGGCTGGCTGTGCTCCACCACCTCTTCCTCAGTTGGCATTGCGTTCGCTGGTGCCACCATGGGGGCGGGGTGGGGAAGGGAGAGATGACTCAACGGAAGCCAGCTGGGAGCCCCGCTGTGCCAATGTTGGTATTTTGCTCTTTTGTTGGCATTTTTTTGTTGCTCGGTTTCTGGTTGTTTTGGAGAATTTTCATTTTTGAGTATTGTCTTTGGAAACTAATACACAGAATATTGTATTATGTGCATGGTGCTTTTTTTTTCTGCCTCAGTGTTCCCTCGGGTGGTTTTCCTGTTTTTGCTGGTCCCCAGCTGTGGAAATGTTGAAAACCACTTCTCTAAAACATTTAATCATGTTAAGTGAAATAAGAGGTAGTGTGGAGGGAGGGGGAAGAATCAGAAATGTTCAAAATTTAGGTTAGAACTCGTGGTCCTGAGATCAGTGGAGAACCTCCAAACTATGGAACTTAGGAAGCACTTTTTCAATATATTCAATAAACAGTTTCTCCAGATAGCTGGCACATGTAAGTGATTTACTTTGGTTGCCTGGTTAGCAAGACATGCATTACTTTGTTAAGAAGTTTTCTTTGACATGTTGCTGAGCATTTTGTGGCAAACAGGATTTGCATTCCTATCACTGCCTCTAATAAACCACACCGTGTACTTCAGAATCACTGTTCAAGTGAAGGAAGTTTACAGGGCTAGACTGGATTGATAAACTGTGCCCGTCTCTCATGCAAGTTTTGTGTTCAAGGGATTTGAATGCCAGGGCTTACTAATTGAATAAATGGAGTGGAACTGGGTTTTCCAGTCTCAATTTCTTCAAGATAGTTTGATTTCAAACCTGGTTCTGTGTTGTGAGAAGCCCAATTTTCAAATCACTGATGTAAATCAACCTTTCTGTTCACGCTGCAGATATTTCCTAAACAAAATGCCTGGTAAATTTGTTGATATAAACCAGAGGTAGCCAGACTTGAAAGCCGCATAATGTTTGAGAGCTGTAAGACATGAACAGATATGTATTTATTAGAATTATGACATTATGAAATTGTGTTCTTGCTTATCAGTGTATGATTTTTAGAATGTGCACAATAAGACACATAGACACCTGGAACACTTACCTGTGGGATGCCCTTCTCAAGGAAATGGACCTTTAGAAACAAGAACTACTCAAAGCAAATGTCATATTAATCAAAAATAGCAGGGCAGAATCACCAGCAGAATCCTGGCAATTATAGTTCATTGAGAAGTGCTGAGAATTCTATCTTGAAGACCATGTCCTACCAGGGACCTTGGAAGGACCCACAGAAGGGACAAGCAGCAGTAGGATGGCCCCCATTCTCTCCACATTCAGGAAGGGGGGTTACGATGCCTCTTGCTTGGCTTTTTAAAGTCAGCAGGAGCTGGCGGAGCGTGCTGGGTCAGGCTTGTGACCTCACAAAACTTGCCCCAGCATGGTCTGCCGGCTCCTGCTGACAAGCACAAAGGTGCTTTGGCAGTTCTAACTCTGCCACTGGTCCAGGCAACAAATCTGGTTGAGCTGTTGGAGGCGGTGTGGCCGCAGCAGTTATTCCGGCAGTGATAGCGTTTCCTCGGCATCTTTGGTGGAGGCCACCTTGAAGAAGCCAAAGATGGAGCAGATGGCATGTGGGAGGTTGTTACTTTCAGCCCCTGTTCCCTTCTCACTGTTACCTCACACTCATTCTTGAAGGCCTGAAAGAAGAACCCATGGTCAGCTTGGATCGGCTCCATCTTTGGCTTCTTCAGCAAGGCTAGGGCTGCGACTGAGGTGGCCGTCGCTTAAGACACTGAGGAAATGCCACCACCTCCAGATTAAGCACTTCTGCCCCTTCCATTGGCATCCCTGGCTTTGCTGCCTGGAACATTAGCAGAGGTAGAAGCACCAAAGTGCCTTTGCGCTCGTCCCCAGGAGCAGGCGGGGCCTGCTGGGGTGAGCCTCAGGAGGAGAGTGGAATGGGATGGGGCCTCGCAAGATCTTGGTGCTGGTTTCTGCCTGTGTCATCGCTGGGATCTGGCTTGGAGGGGAGCAGCGGGGCTCTGAGCCCTCTCTAAGCCACAACATAAACTCAGGGAGCCACAGGTGGCTCCCAAGCCTTGGTTTGGGCACTCCTGCTATAAACAGCGGAGTGTATTTTTTTCCTCACCTGGAGGTAGGAGAGCAGGAGCGTCAGGCTTCATTCCCCATGTGACTTGGAAGGCAGTGCTGGTCAGTCTTAATATCCCTTTCTGGAGAAAAGGCTGCTCCCAGTTTGGGACCCTGCCTTTCTATCAGCAAGCGTAATTGCCCTGCTGTTCAGGATGTTCATTCCCAAAGGCAGGAATGTTCATTCCCAAAGGCAGGCTGCAAATAACCAGTGAAAGCCTCTGCTGTGCAGAGTTCCTGGGGATCTGGGCTTCTGATGTCAAGCAGTTGCCCCCAGTGCTCCCTTCGCAAGGACTTGCATTCTTTGGAACAGAGGATTGCTAACGGAAATTCCCATCATGGAAGCGCTCCACAGGCTGACCAGAGCAGCCAAGTTCTTGACTGAGTTTTCCATGGACTGAATGCAGTCCATGGCCAGAGCTCTGGGCCTTCATGTGGCTGTCTGTCACGGCCTGTGGCTTGGACTCTGGAATGGAGACTTCGGATCTCCATTCCTCAGAAGCAAATAGTTTGGGTGTCCCTGTGAGTGTGTCCACTTGTTGAAACAAAGGATGGGAAGAACACTTTCTTGTGGCACCAGAATCTCACAACAACACAGCTCATGCCTTTCATTTGGACAGGTTCTTTTCAGCGTGCACACATTCCTGGTAGCTGAAATTCTGCACCCATGACCTGCAGAGGGAAGTGGAAGCAGGCAGTAAGGAGGTCATTGTCCTAACGGTGGTGGGTTGGTGTGAGGCATTTGATACTTCTCCCTCTGGTGCAGAGTTATGCCTCTGAGGGAGTGTGTGTCGTTTTTAGCCCAAGTCCTACCAGTTGTTGTACAATATTTTTCAGGGAAGGAGGGTTACATAATTTAAGTTTCAAAATATGTGTGAAATCCAAATGTGTCCATCCATCAATGGATGGTCAATGGAATAGATCCCCTCTCCTCTCTGTGCCCCTTTCTGTTCTGCAGGGTTGGGACTCTGAATGTTTGCTTCTTTTGTTAAAGTGAGTGGAAAATACATTGATATTTGAATTCAAGGTTACAATTGTTGCAAGTGTGCTCAGTTTGTGGATGTATATGTGATCTCATATGGCCTTTTCCTCCAACATATAATTGGCATCTTCCCATAGGAAATGATGGTTATTGGTACAGAAATAGCAATTTGGTATCCATCACATTTGGGAAATAAGAACTTTTGCAAAGGTCAGAGTAAAATACATTTTCAATTATGCTAATGAGAGCTGCCAGAGTGATCTACAGTAAAGCTAAATGGTTTGGAATTCATCTTACTGTTTTCATTTATAATGAGTTAGAAACCACAGGCTTTGTTACTGAATTGTGAAAGCATGAACTTTTCCCTTAAGATTATTAATACAAGTAATATTACTTCTACGATCAAACTTAAATGTCCTTTCATGTTAATAGTTAAGAATCAGCACGCTGAATGTCAATTTGAAAATTCTCCTTCCCAGAAATGGTCTAATTGCGATAAAGCCAGCTTGCAATAAAGCTGACTGCCATTGTCACATGAATATGTCACAGCCAAGACTATATGTGTGTCCTCGGCTGTAAGTAACATAGATGGGATGTAGAGCTGTCTGTAGGATTGCCCCACGCATGGTGTCATGCGTTCTCTTGTCTTAGAGACACACCATCCGTTATGTGAGACTTGAAAAAAATCAAGTCCAATCCTCTACTTGGGACTTCATTCTGTCTCTAGCCTGGTGGGCTGTTGGCCCCTTCTTTTTAACTTTCTGCATGCCGTGGGTGTCAGAGAGTAAGGCCAGTCATTCTGCGAAGAGCCGTGGAAGTGCACGGCATGGGCTCAGGGATGTCCAGCCCTAAAACCAGTGTTTGCAGAGAGTGGGACCAGTTCACACACTCGTGTCAAATTATGGGCTCACATATGTGGCGGAGCAGAGGGATATGTGCCCCTGCCACCCTGTACATGTTGGCATGGGTGTGCATGAGCGCATATCTGTGCATGACTCCCCTTCTCCATGATCATGCCTCTTTTATGAGCTGCACTGAAAAGTGTTTTCATAGGACGGTACAATCCTCGGGTTGACCATATTCTTGAGAAGCTCATTGATTTGGGTGAGTGGACTGACTGCCCCTTTACACTGCAGCACGGTCAAATACTTGGCAAAACAGAGGCCTTGCTTATTCTGTCCAGCAGTTCCCATGCACCCTGCAATACCTTGCCTGAAGTCACTGTTGGAAGGCTCAGGTGGCTTGTATCTGAGTGCTGAAGCCAAAGCATTGTGGCCATGCTTATTGCCCCCATATTTAGGGCTGTCCGTATGATCCCCTCCTGATCAGCCCTTGCTGTGATGGGCATAAGAACATATGAAGAGCCCTGCTGGGTCAGATCAAGAGTCCAGCCAATCCAGCATTTTGTTCAGCAGTGGCCACCCACAAGCAGGACGTGAATGGAACAGCAGCTGCTGTATCTGCACCTACTGCCTCTGATAGGACTAGTCGCACCTATAACCTTTTGTCTAGGAATTTGACCAGTCCCCTTTTAAGGACATCCAGATTGCACTGCGTCTTGTGGAAAGGGATTCCGTCGCTTAACGACATGCTACGAGAAGAAGCACTTCTATTTATCTGTCCTCAGTCTCACACCAATCAACTTCACGGGCTGACTCCGCTGCATTCTAGTGCTATGGGAGGGCCGCAGGTGGTGAAGCACCTGTGACTCAAAAGTGAGCCGATATGGGGAATCGGATACCACAGAAATAATCAGACCCCCACAGTCGGGCAGGCTGGTGGGCAGAATGCCTTGCAGACATCCAGAGCTCCAGCCTTGATTTGCCCCTGCCCCCAGCATCACCCCTGCATGCGGCTCTAAACTCCAGGCTAACACGAGGGAAAGACACTCACATGGAGACCATGAAGGGAACCAGTTCTGTAGGCCAGTATAGGAGGTGAGTTGGTATTTGTGTGTTTGACTAGACTGGAAAGGCTGCAACAGAGGGAAGAGCTAAGGATATTCAGGGACTGCTTATATTACATCATATAACCTTTCATAAATATCCTGTTCAAAAGCATTGTCCCCAAAATGGCATAAAGTTTGCTTACGGCCTCAGGCATTAATGTTAAATCATACACTCAAGGGATGGTCAGATCTGGTTGAAAGGGAGGTACTAAAGATGCCTTGGGATCTTCTGATTTTATTATCCCCTGTTCCTTACAATAGAGCTTACAAGGCTGCTTTCATATTTTTTAGCAAATTACTTGTAAGTTGATTTCTCTGCCAGTGAAAATGATCAGATCTCTCAGCTCTGAGTGTGGGATATGCAACAGGGGCAATGTATGTAATTTTGAGGACATCTTAAACACTCACAATGGCTTAATGTATTGTATCAGGATAATGTTGTAAAATCAATTTTGCTGTGAAATGCTTGTTTTGTGCATCCTGGGTTGGGCACCAGGCATATTTCATTACAAACTATTAAAAACATATATCCCCCTCCCCTTTGGATTATCTTTGAAGACAATTGTTTGCAAAAATAGATGCATTTTAATACCCAAGGCTTATTAATTGAATGTGCTCTCTGCTACTGTATGTCTGGTTTTTAGTTAAACAGGCCATTATCAGGTTGTTTGGAATGCTAATAGACAGATTTCTGAAACTGAGTTATAATTGCTGTTCATTAATGGAACACATTTGCTCTTTCATGCCTTTTTATCTTTCATGCATTTAGAGAAAAGGAATAACGTCCCAGAAGTGGAATACTGTGAATGATAGGATAAACATCTTTCCCATGAACACAAACATGTGGTTGTGCTCGGCTGCTGTCATTCAGTGGATTCTCCGCTCGCCATTTGCTTTCCACTGCCTGGCTGTCAGACTAGCCAGTGCCGTTGGTTTCATATTATGATACTTCTTCAACAGATTTCCTTGAAAAGCAACCACTGCTCCTTAAATTCAGACCCATTCTTATCTGTCTATGCTAACGAAAGGGCTTTCCTGGTTATGCACTGAAAGGGGACAGACTTCTAATGTAAGTTCAAAACCACTCTGGGGGTGTGGAATTGGCTTATAATTGTTCACCTGATGATTCTCCTAAGGTTTCTATTTACATTCTTTACCTGCCTGACCATCTTGTTCAAGGGCACAGCTTGCGAATTCTATCCATCTTTTGTTCATAAGGCAGCTTTCACTCCCCCCCACCCGCCGCATGAAAATGCAAGAATGTGTGTTGCACCAGTGTGCTGCCACATGTTTTCACACATGCCCACTTTACTCAATGTCATCCTTTTCAGGGCTCACACATGTGCTCAAGCCACTTTCACTGCAAGTTAGTTGAGCAAACCAGTTTCAAACCCCATGTTTTGGAGATGGCTTTTTTCTTTAATTGACCAGATACTCTGAGTGAGTCTGAGCTGAGATCTGAGGTGGAAAGGAGACATTGCCAGATTGCTACTTTCCCCTCCTGGCACTAAAAGCACTCTGCACCTCTTCCATCCCCCTTTTCTGTAATGATTTTTCTGTAGTAAGGGGAAAAAACAGAAGGCAAAACCTGGGAGGATAACCAGTGAAAGACGAGGTTGTCCGGAGCCCATGTTGAATTCTGTGAGTAATGCAAGGCAGTGGTGTGATAAAAGCCTCATCTGGAATCGCCCACAGAGACAATTAGCTTGTAAGCACAAACAAGCACAGGCTTTGGCCAGCTTTATGCCATGTGGCTCTCGGAATGGCACACCTTGCCCCCTTGTTTGTTTATGTTCATCCTAAAATGGAAGAAAAGCATGCAGGCATTAAGGCATAATGTAGCAGAACCATCAGTTGAAGAGAAGCGTATCTCTAACGGCTCATATCCTCTGTCGTTCTAGCACCAAGTGGGGCTTATGCAAAAGGCAGGGCCTTTTACAAGTAAAAGCTTCACAATACTAAAATTGCAAAGGTGGAAATTCTGCTGTGGTATTAAAGGCAACTGAGTAGCATGGAGCAGGAACTCAAACAGCATTAATTCTCTGCTGCTTGTCCTGGCATGCTTTTTAGTGATGGCTTTTACTTACATTTTAATTGTAAGTGCTATGGGGGCAGGGACCTGGATAATTATGTTTCTCTGTATGCTAATATGTTAGCAGCATGCTATGCATAGGAGTGCTGATATATTAATGATGATTTTGAGCATTGCATTTGGCTCCATTGTTGGGGAAAAGATCCTCTGCTTTGCAGGTACCCTGAACAGCTGTAGACTCTGGCTCTTGGAGCACACACACTCTCTTTCTCTCTCTCTGTCATTCTCTCTGATGCAGCTGTCATTTCTACATCATAAGTTACACTTGAGCTGTCTGCTGCCGGTCAGTGACTAGTTTCAGACACACGGAAACATCGTAGTATATTTTCCATACCTTCCTGGGTCCATTATGCATCTCAGCTAAATAAACACAGTGCAGAGTACTCACTGTGCTAATTTTCTATTTAATTGATACTCCTAGAATACTTAATTTCAAGAACTCATTATCCCCAGATCCTAGTATATTAAACTGTACACCTTTTATCCAGGGATATCAGTTCTATTAACTTGGTTCCAAATCAAATTTAGGCCTTGTCTCTGCTTTTATTCTAATTACCAGGTTTGAGTTTTCAGTAGTATCAAATTTATGTAAGAGGCAATTTACATTTAGACCTGCTTATACCAGAAGTATGCAAACCTTATTTGCTGTGAGGTGGAGGTGGACTTTCAGGAAGATGGGTAGGTTGGGTGGGAAAAGAAGTGCTAAGAGGAAACCACTGCCACCAGCAGTTCGTGTGTTTGATGTACAGTGTCCAGAGGTTTTGTGGAGTAAGAGAGTTTTGTGGGCATTGTGCCTGTGAACGTGTTCTGTAAATATTTATCTGTTGAAGTTGTATTCCACCTCAAGGTGGCTAAGAGTATTAGAACATAGATGGAATACAGAATTAATAGCAAAACGTAATGCAGGTAAATTAAAACCTTAATTTAAAACGTACCAATTAATTGCCTGGTCACTCAGACCCATGCCCTGACTGGTGTCCACTAGAAGGGCCTTCAGTGTGGTGGCCCCATTTGTGTGGAATGTCCTGCTTCTGGGGGTCAGGTTGGTACCAATACTGCGCTGTTCTCAGTTCTTGGTGCCTACATTGGTCCAGGAAGCCTTTACTGCTGACCAGCCAGAGTTGTAACATTATCGTGTTTCCAGTATCTTGGGTATTATCATGGACTGACTCCATAAAGGAAGCCGCGGGCTTGAATTTAGAGCAGCTAAGCAGGGATGCCATGGACAGGACATTCTGGAGGGCTTTGGTTCAAAGGGCTGGCATAAGTCAGAGACAACTCGATGAGCCATTCTCCCCTGTTCTGTGGGTTTGGTCCGCTCCTCATTGTGCCCTACCTATCTTCTGTTTTAATGAAGAGAAAGTCTAAAACCAGTGCCAAAGTTCCGGCACAGGCAGTCTGTTTTCTGCCTTCTTCCTCCTCTGCCGCCTCCTCCAGCTGACCAGTGCTCACTGCTTTAAATTGCAAAATAGGAATTGATTATTAACTTACTTTCTTAATCTCGAGATCCATTTTTCTGCTGTGATTTCATGTATGTATATACATATACATACACCCCATGTATATGCTGGTGTGCATTGGCAATGGGTAAGAAAAAATACTGCACTGTATGTATAATGCAATGCACTGAACAAAGTCTGAAAATCAAAAGCAGGAGGATGTCATAAAATCATAAAGAGAACCCTGAAGCTGGATCAGACCAGGGTCCTTCTGGTCTGGCTTTCTATTCACACGTCACCAGCCAGCTACCCATGGGAAAACCATGAGCAGTACATGGGGGCAACAACCTCTTGCCCATGTTCCCTGACGGCTGGTGTATGTTGACATACTGCCTCTGATATTGGAGTTTGCATAGAGCCATGAGGACTAGTAGCCATTCGTAGTCTTTCTCCTTCCTCCATGTCAGATCAGTAATTCTCACTGACTTCACTCCAGATATGAAGGAAGATATTTTGGAATGCTGAAATCTGAAGGGGTATTTGGGTAGGGGGAATTTTTTAGTGCTTCTGCTTTTGAAAGAGGTTGAGTAGGCTGTTGAGAAGTGTAAGAGCATTTCTAGATTTAGTTTCTTCTCTCATTCAGTCCTGTAGTACAAGATGTAGAACAACCTTTCCGTCTGTGAAGATGCCTTCCGTAAGCAGAAGAGCAGCCTTTGCCAAACACATCAAGCTCAGCCCTTGAAAAAGGTATGCAAAAAATGGTCTGAGCATGCAAAGTCTTTGCTTGTTTCCATTCTGTCACTGTTGCATGGGCTTTCTCACTGTTGCATTTTATTTGGGCATTGATCTGCACATAAAAAGAAAACCTCTGGAAGTGCATATTTTTCATATATATTTGAGAGTCAGAGTGGCCTAGTGGTTAGAGTGTTGGGCTGGAACTCAGGAGACCCAGATTTTAGTCCCTGTTCCACCATGAAACTCACTAGGCAATTCTGGGCCAGCCTCACTGTAACCTGCCTTACCAGGTTGTTGGAGGATAAAATGGAAAGGTCCCTTTGGGCCAGTCACTGGGGTTCCTTGTAGAAAAAAGATGGAATATGAATAAATACGTACATATTTTATAATTCATATTTAAATGTGCATTTTGCTATATTTTAATTGATGAGAACTGCATTGCAACATTCCAAGATGTACAATGTCCACTGGCAGCTCAGATCGAACTGGCACAACTGGATGGGTATGAGTGCTGAGGGCATTTCATATGGGAATCCACAGAAGCTGAATTCCTCAAGCAACCGTAGCTTTTAGGCCTCTTCCTGTTCTTAAACCTAATATTCTTGACAGGTGAGATTCAAGCAGACATATTTTAAAGTTACCATCTTTGCAGGCTTTTCTGACTGTTTTTTCTGTCCCTTCTTGAATAATGGGTGCATGGGTTAGTACAAGCATCTGTGAAACTTGGTAAGAGGATGGGAGATTATTCTGTTATAAACAGTGAAGAACCTTGTAGCACCTTAAAGACTAGAAAATTTATAGTAATGTAAGTGGAATACAGGAATAAATAGGTTCTTCTTCTAAGGTACCACAAAATTCTGTTGCTTTTGCAAAATGGTCTCATATGGCTGCCGCTCTAAACATTGTCTTCTGTTAGCCTAATAATTGTCTTCCCTTCATCTCCTTGTGGTTGCTGTTTGCGGTATCCTTTCTTTATTACTTATTATTCTTTTTGTGCTAAGGTTTTATCTACTGTGTGTGTTGCATCTCCAAGACACCACATGTAAACAAGGTATATATTTTGCTTATTTGGGAAGTTGATAGTGTTTTGCAGACCCATGACAAGTACAGTTGTGTCTAATTGCAGTTGTTGAGTACGGAGGAACTATATATGGGTACCTGGAACCTCAGCGTCAAGAATATCAACTTCTGGAGTTCTTTTCTTTAGGGGATATGAGTAGACCCCTCATTTCAGAAATTTACTTCCCAGGCAGCCAAACAAAACTAGGGGCCACCCTGACAGTGACCAGCTTGGCTCCATCTTGCACACCTTAACTTGCTCCGCCGACTTTCGTGGAGGACAGTCAAGCGCTAAACGGGGGGGCTGCCTCACACAAAGATGTGTTGCATTCACTCTCTTTTAATAAACTTGACTTCTCCTTGACTTGCTTTCTGTTCCACCCATGGTGATAATGGGCATGTTGTTCATCTCTGAGTTAAAAAAAAGTGTTTCCACTCCAGTCTATTAGTATAATCGAGGCTGAAGAAGCATTTTCATTGAGCAACGGCTCAGAGTGGCATTTGTTTCTATGTAGCAATACTCGAGTATGGGAGCCTTAATCAGGCAGCTTGGCTTGTTTCCTAATGTGGTTACATGCATTTCCATAAATATTCTTTAAAATAAAACTAACACTCTCCAAGGCACCAGGGATCCTTCTGTCCATTCTTTCCCCCAAAGAGCCTTCACAGTTCCAAATTACTGAGGTAATGAGCTTTGGTGCTAATAAGAAATTCAAGCCATAATTGAAGTATAGATTGAATTGGTTTCTGTGAATGGTAGCGGAATGCATTGATAATTGCTCGGTCCTGAGAGGCATATTGTGGAGTCCTCCTTCTAAAGTCCTGTGGAGAGTTTGCTCCTGGCAAAAAGCAATCCATGTTCTGGGGGCTGGGGATGCTCAATCCATGCAGCAGACCCTTGTGTTGGCTGGTTGCAGGATTTGCCAATATGGAGACTGTATGTAGTGCTGAGCAGAACTGGAAGGCTGTATTTTATGGGGAAGCAGCATGCTTCAGGTTGCTTTAGCAGTGGGAAAACAGGTCCCTTTCCCTCGCAGTCAACGACTGCATATAGACCTGGAGCAAATGGGTCCAAGACCTTTTTGTGAACATTTGTGTGCAGCTTTTGCAGTGAAAGCTGAACCCCCTGTAAAAATCAGTGCAGCTTTCATTGTGTAGTGCTGGTGGCTCAAAGATACCTGGGAGTAAAAGCAGGGGAGTAGATTCACTCCACTTACCTTGGATATTTTCTTGATGCATTTTGTTGGCCTGTAGCCTGAAAGGGTACAGGTATCTTTTGTCGTATTTCTAAAGCTTTACGCATTAACTTTGGAAGGCTCCAGGGAAACAAGGAGAGTTTTCTTCTCTGTACAAGAATCCATCATGTCTTTGCCTTAGCAATACAAGCTTCATAAGGCTGCAGTGCTGGGTACACTTACTTGGGAGTACATGCCACTGAACACAGTAGCACTGACTCCTGAAAATATGCACTGGATTGCACAGAAAAGCTTACTAAGCTATTGAGGCTGATGCTAGCTACACTGAAAATGTAAAGCATAGACCCATAGGTCACAGATACACATGTGCTGGTTTCTTTGTATAGAGGCAGATTTGGAAATCATTACAGTTGCACAGAGAGTAAGCCAATTCATTTCCTGACCAAATCATCCAAAATAAAATGCTTCAGTTAATTTGCACCATACTCCAGTTCACCCAAGTCAGTGCTTCAGTTAATTTTACCTCTGTCCTACCCTGATGATGCAGATCTTGCTTCAAAATAATTTCTCCTCTCTTACCCTACTAACTAAGCATCACACTCTTCCTCCTCCTAAATTAAATGACATTAAATGCAAACTGAACAGCACAATTCCCTTTGGGTGGTGGAAAGGTTGGAGGATTATTGCAATGGCAGGAAGTAGCTGGCGGGTGGTCATTCCCCATCTGCTTCTTCTTTGCTTAAACCAAAGACAAGCTGATAACTCGGTTTGGATGGCCCCGGCAGTGAGGAAAGTGGCATGTCCGTTTGTTCCTGAAAGGACTTGGTGGGGAACCAGAAACGGCTGCTCATAAGTGAAGGATTTGAAACAGGCAGCCAGTTCCTCCAGCACCTGTGCTGTGCTCCTTGGAAAGAAAGTGGAAACAGACGTGTTTCTGTTAACTTCCAATTGGCAGGGTGGTAGCAGTGAAGCTCAGCTCAGCTCAGCTCAGCTCAGCTCAGCTCAGCTCAGCTGCAGGCTCAAGAGCAGAACCAGAGCCATGCTAGATCAGAGCAGGCATCCATCTCATCCAGCCTTCTGTCCACAGTGTGGCCAATCAGATGCATGTGAGAAGCACCCAGGCAAGATCCTCTTGTGCAGGGTCAGTATCCTATCTCTCATCGGGCCATCCTTGTTCATAGCTACAGTGATGAGACATATGAAAAAGGTAAGCCATATGATTTGGCTGTGGCCACTTGGGAGAAACTGGTGACGGTGGCATCTTTTTCTTCTTAGTCTTTTGGTGATTTTGTCCTGCTTACATTCACGGTACATTTAGTTTGTCCAGGTGTGTGGTGTAAACACCTTTCAGAAATATATGCATCAGTGGTATGTAATTTTTTTCTTAAAATAAATTTATTTATTTTTTGTAGCAAGGGGAGGGTTCACCTTTGCAAATACAGAACGGTAAGTTCTTTTCTGCCTCCTCCTGCATACTTCAATTACCAGGTGTGCAGTGTACGTAGGCAAGTAATCTTGTAATTAAGTTGACACTCTTGTGACCTGTATGAGGGAATAGCAAAGTTTAGACTATTTTGAAGGTGAATACAGCCCACACAATTCTAGGACGCTTATATATTGCACTTTGAATGTCACCTTCTGTGCAAACAATCTCTAGGAAAACTCCAATGTTAATGTTACATATAGCTAAAACAGCATTTAGTAGGGTTTTGAATGGTAACCTTCATATAAGAATTCCTTGAGGGGTTTCTTCATTGGGATTTAAAAAGGTCTATCCCCTGCTGAAGTCCTTTGTATATGTACCACATGTATATGTGTGAGCAGAATTAAACTACCGGTTCTAATTATACAACAGATTTCTTGCTGCACTTTGAACGTAGAACAACATGACTGCGGGTGTGGAGTTTTAATGCAAATCTCAGATTGGTGCTTTCTTAATGAAAGGAAGTGGGGGGTGGTTTGAGGTGATATTATCTTGATTATTTCAGGCTTGTTTAATGTGGAAGATGTCAGAGCGAACTTCTGAAGAACCTGCTTGGTATTGCATCCGTAATGGCACTGCAGATGCAGCTTGAAGGACTGCAATGCTGTTTCGTGCTTCTCTGCTCTGGGTATGCACATCTGGTGCAAGCTTGTGGTCAGTCCATAAGGTACTAGCTAGGCATAGAGATGGAGAAGGGCTGAGTTAATGGATGGGAGTCAGGCCCAGGCCTTCAGTCCCCCCCAGTGTGCATGCAGGTGGGAGAAAGAGGTAAAACCTGCCTCTATTGATGTCTATTGGGATATTGCGCAGGTGCTGCACTTGCAGGGCAAGTGGATTGTGGCCATTGGGTCTTGGACCAGAAAGTTGTCAGATACCTGAAAGCCTCCACATGCAATGAGAGCTATGTGCTCACAGTCCAGTTTGTCAGTCTGAATTCATGAGTTTAAAAAAAACCTTGGGGAAGCTATGCTGCACTTGAGGCATGCAATCTAAAATAATTGTCTACCTGTAGATTAATCTATTAAATAGGCACACTTTTTATTTCTTCCTCACTGAAGATGAGCCAAAAGGAGAGCCACAGATAGTTGTCCAAGGAGCAGTACTTGTTTGGTGCGCAAGCTTGACAATACCTAATTGTTCATTGTTCTACTGTATCAACAAAGCATGGCTTCCCACCATGAGAATTAGGGTTGTGAGCCTTGGCGGCATGCATAGGGATGACTGAGAACGTTGTTTCATTTTTACATCAGAATTGACCAATATCCACACAATTCTAAATGCTCAAAATGCAAAGAACTTGAGATTTTAAAAACTGAGAAACCAAAACTGACACATTTGTCCATCCCCATATGTTGAGTCCTTAACTCTTAAAAGCCTAGGTTTGAATCCTTGAGAAATCAACCACCCTGGTGGTGAACACCCCCCCCCCCCCCTTTTCCTGAAATGATCTTCACTATAACTGCTAAATGGGAGGCAGATACAACATTTAGACTCAGGTCACTTTTGATCAGAAAATGACATTTTTAATATTCAATAACATTGACTATTTAATCCTTATTTAAAAGATTCAAATATGATTCAAAAAGATTCATTAAATACTTTCCCCGTTTTCCTCTTTTTTTTATTTGTGAGGGAAAGCAATTTACTGCTTTAAACTAGCCACTGCTTTCTATGACAGCAGAACTCAGGGAACTATTATCCTGCTTTGTTCTCTCTATCAGCATAATTTAAACAAGCCAGGGCCCCTTATGCTCAGACATCACCTGGGACTGTGGCATGTTCAGAATCAAAAGTGAGGTCTTTAGATCTCCCTGAGGATACAACCGAGGAGAAAGGGGAAGGAATATGTGAGCCCAGAACAAGTCATGGGAGGTCACTGGAGTTCATTCCTGCAGTAGGAAACAATGGTTCTTCTTTATGTCCAATCCAGGAATCGGCAACTTGGATGTTTCAACCAGGATGCCCATCATTCCTCAACATTGCCTATGTTGGCTAGGACGAGCTGAGGTCTGAGAAGCGAGCCATACTCAAACTGGAGCCAGAAAGCTTCTAGCAGGCTCTTAAGTTTTTTCCCTGACAAGCTGGGAAATTGTGCGTTCGCTGTGAGAGAGACTACAGCCATGGTAAACCATGCAGTTTCTCCAGAAGTGCCCTGAAATGAAATGCTTTGCTCTCTTAGCAAGTAGTGTTTATTCAGTGATATATCCCACTTTATTTATGATTTTGGGTTTGGGTTAGGATTCACTTAACTTTAGCAGAATCATTCTCTTCTGATTTCAGGCTTTGCTTTTCCCCTTCCTTTGCCCTGTTACTCCAAAAATGAACCGGTGCTTTGCACTACTTTGTACTTTTAGTGAGCTGGCTAAGAGCAGAGGAGTCATTAAACACTGAATTTCTAGTTGACTGTTCTGGAGCAGTGTGTTTGTGCCTCACGAAGCTCTGTTTAACATGATGCAGTGCTTTTGTGAAAGTAATTAGGAACCTGGGAATGTTACAGTCTGAGAGCTACAGCGAAGGGGGGAAATGTGAGCCCTTGTTATAAAGAAGGTCAGAGAGGCGGAGGGAGCAGAGTTATAGGGCTAAACTCTTAGAGAACAAGGCAGATCACACAGAAGCAGGCAATGACTTCAGCCATGTGATACACCCAGAGGCGAATCTGCAACTCGGTCAACTCAGGGGGCCTTTTAGCTCAGTGACACTGGATTATTTTCCAAAGCTCTGTCTCCAAGCTCCTGGACAAGCCTTTTTTTTAATCTCTGTATGGCAAAAAAGGAAACCATTCCGTAAAGACGGAGAGGCTGGAAAAGGTAAAATAATACAGCATCATTTTGTAACTGAAAAAATCATATATTCCCAAACATCCTTTCTAATTGTTTGAAAGATTTTTTTATATTGGTGTTATTAACACAGTAGGTTTCTCTGCCAGGAAAATTAGGTGTGAGTGGAAGGAAATAAGGGAAATACATTTTACATTTAAGCACGGCATGCTGATTTCTTTTTGCTCACAGTCAAGCAAAGCTTGTCCCCAGCCTATTTTGTGAAAGGATTCCGGATTGCACCATTTTGAAGGGAGGCAGGGATCCCACTGAGAAGCTTTTCACAGCCCCACGGATGAGGAGGGGCCTATGCTTATGCAATTATTGCAGACAAAGGAGCAATACCAGCGCTACCCCTTTTCATGTGCCGCTGCACTTGAACACACCGCTGAAGGTTTCTTCTTGTCTGCTGTATGGCTTTACTTCAGGGGTGGGCAGCCTGTGCTTCTCCAGATGATGCTGGACTGGAACTACCATCCAATCCAGTCAGCAGCCTGGGTTGATGGGAGTTGTATTCCAGCAAACGGTGCGGGTTCCTGACTACAACTCCTGCTGTTCTTCTTCTCAGCGTTTAACGTTGAATGAGATCCTTGATCTCACAACAGATATGCTTGCATGTGTTTTTCTCCAGCTATGCCTCCAACACCTTCAGCAATACTTAGGCTGCAGTGGGAATTGAGGGACAAAAGGAAGCAGGGCTGGGGAGTGGAATTCAGCGTGCAGACAACCAACCTGCTTAACCGCAGGGTTGCTGTTTCATCTATAAGCAAAGGGGTGGGGTGGAGAGTAGTTTTTTATTTTTGTTGTTGTTGTTGCCTTAGAAGACAAGTGGACATTTCCAGCTACAGCATCTGGAAATGCTACAGCATTTAATTTCTAGGAAGGCAGGGAAGTAAACTGTCAAACCGAAACTTTAGTGCTTGTGCACACTCTCATAACTTTAAAAGGACTTTCCAAAAGGGCAGAGTGGCAGAAGTGATGGACTTCAAACCCTTGGAACCTTGCCTCATGGCATGAAGGGGCGATGCTTGGACGGAGGGTGGGAACTCTGCTTAGCAGTCTCAGCCCAAATGTCACATATTCCACTGCCATTTGACCATCTCTGCCCTTTTGATTTCTGCATCTTTGGCAAAGGTTTGAAGGAGGAATGAGCTGTATTCTGGGATATTCCTCATGCAGTCTGGAGTTTCTAAATGTGGATGATGATTTGTCGGAAAATATGGTCTAGTGTGTGAGGAACAGACAGACTGACAAAGGTGCTATATAGGGGAGCTTAGTATTTCAGTAACAAAATATCCAGTAGCTCTTGGTATATGGATTTCTGCATGTGATGTTTGTTTGTCGCCCTTACGCTTTCAGATTTTTTGAGATTCAGCCTCCTCTGAACTTTACCAAAAATGGTGACACTGCCCTGTACTTGGCAGACCCTGAGTTGCTCCCACTAGGTTAGGTGAAGCTTTTTGGTTCAGTTCTGAAGTCCTGTTTGGTTATGTTGACAAAGCTTAACTGTGGATACCAGAAAATGTTCAGCTCCACTGGACTCTTGAATTCTATTAGTATATGAATTGCATTTTTTTTAAAGTAGCTAATGAGCTCCTTGCAAGAAGGCTGCTTAGGCTGAATAATGCAGTGCTAAATTGGAGTCTTCTCAGGGTTCACAGATTGACATGTTTGATTGTTTTTCATTGTGACAAAAGCATTCCAGTCTTGTCTTTTTATTTACATAATTGAGCTTGATAAGGAGGCTCTGGAAGCTTGGCCATCTTCCAGTTTAGCTTCTGGGGAGTCTGCAAGGGCAATCCACTGAGGCCTGAGTGCTCTTCTATAAGCCATAATTCCAGTTGCATCTGAAATACTGTACAGAGTTTTGGTGACCCCCTTCTTATACACGCATGCACACATGCACACATGCATGTACACACTGTCCTAGAGCTAGAAGAGGCCAACCCAATGATCAAGGTCCTGGAGGTGCAACACAGTCTTGATGAGAAAAGACTTCAAAATTTGAGTTTAGAGATGGGAGTGACAAGAAAACCAGAGAGGGCAGGCATGCTGCAGGTGTACAGTCAAAAGAACATGTACAGCTTGTTCAAACTTACAGGAAATACATGCCGCATGTAGGCAGTCTCTGAAAGGACTATGAGGACGGCATCTGTACAAGGTGCTTTTATACCTTTTCAGTTACATGCACAGTTTGGGGGAGTGGAGGGATCATGTACGCAGTTTGCTGAACACACATCAGAGCCAAACCAAAAGGGTGGAATGGATTAAGAGAAACAACACAAGAGGAAGTACTTTCAAGACAGGCAAGCATTTGCATATCTAAGGTGTAGCAAAAGAAAGAAGCATCAGGACAGGTACTTGGAGTATCTACAATGTCCATGGGGAGCAAGACAGCAAGAATTATTTACATTATCTCCACCCTGAGACACTGTAAAGCGTGGGATACAAATAAATACATACATACATACATACATACATACATACATACATACATACATACAGTGAATTGCAGCATGGTTTCCTGATCAGATGGGGATCCCTGCATAAATCTAAAGCTGATCTTCCAGTGTCAGGCTTTCAACAGCCATAGTATGGCAGAGCTTTTGCCCATTTTATTTTGATGGGGGAAGAGGACATAATGGGGGTTCTTTGTATGAAAACAGAAAGTGGACAGAAGCCTTTCTTATAATAGGACTTTGGGTTACACAAAGCATTGATTGGCTATCAGTACAGGGCAGGTAAGAACTTCCTATGCTGCTTCATGCAACTTGCAAGCAGTTTATGGCATTCAAAATGGAGTAATGGCCACTTAGAAGGTGTCTTAGACAGTTTCTGAGAGACCTGGACTATGAACCACTATTAAGCGTGATAACTAACAAAACGTACTTCTCAGCTCCCCTGGCTGGGGGAAAAGCAGCACAGGGAGCATGTGTCTCCATGTCCTTTGCTTTGGCATTTTTTAGGGCCATCTCGTGGGCCATCGTAAAAAGAAGACTCCAGTAGGGCTGGATCAGCTCACAAATGTTATCCCCACAATTAGTGGAGGGGGAGATTCTTCAGAGTGAATGGATTAAATCTGCTTTGTTTAGTTAGCATTGATCTTTGCTATTATGAATGGTCAGATTGCATCAACAGAGAGTTCTGATAATTCAGATTACTTGAGTGTGCTTTGGAGAAGGCCTGTGTATATGGGAGTGGGGCGTGGGAGGCAGAGATGCTGGCAGTGACATCCAGCCCAGTCCCTCAGTTCCATTTCTTTGACCCTTCACTGTAAGCAAGATCTCATGCTCTTTTACTGTTAAATGTGTGGTGCTCTCCTTATAGAAAAGGGTAGCAGATTCCTCTCTTTAGACCTTCATTCCTTACAAAATGGGGTGTGATTTTAAGAGCAAAGGAGCATGTAGGTGAGAAGATTGAACTCCCCCGCTTACTAGTACACACAATGTGATTCTCTCTCTCTCTCTCTCTCTCTCTCTCTCTGTGTGTGTGTGTGTGTGTGTGTGTAAAACTCGAGTAGCAGACATGCCCATGGTTGGAATGAAAAGCCGCTGAGGGAGGTCACACGTTGTACGAGGAAGGAATGTTTAGCCTCCCTAACTCATAGTCTCTTTTTGCTTGTACAAGTGCCCCCCTCAAGTCCCTATTATATACATGATTGGGCAGACATGCCTTTAAAGGGAAGGACCTGCAGCAGTTATAAATGGACTGGTCCAAGATGCAGTGGAAAATGGAGCATAATGGGCCAGCTGACCAGGAAACCAGACTGAAATAAGGAGCATGCTGGTAAATGTGGTGTATCCTCTCTGAACTGCCTCCAATAGTGTCGACAGTCAGTCTTTCTTTTGGTCAGGAAGGACCCCCCTTCTAGTTGAATGAATACTAAAATTAGTAGTCAGAAAGGTCACACAAAAGCCACCCAATTCATTCATTCATACATTCATTCTTATTTTCTTTTTATTTTATTTTTACTGGTATAAGCCACCAAACAGCTCAAATGAGCTCCCTAGGCAGTGTACAGCAATAAAATCGCAGCCAGTGGTTTAAACTATCATTAAAAATAACAATTAATAACAATACTAACATAGACAGAATGAGTGAGAAGGACAGCCAAATCATTAAAATACAATGAAGTTATCTTAAAAAGACATTGTTAAAATAAATTGTTAAAATTACTAAAATTATTAAAATGGGTGGAGAAGAGATATGTTTTCATTCGCTGCCAAAATGAGTGAAGTTGGTGCTAGGCGAACTTCTCTGGGCAGCCTGCTCCACAGGTGAGGGGCAGCCACCGAAAAGGCCCTTCTTCTATTTACCACCCCTCTCACCTTCTTGATGGATGACACATTCAGAAGGGCCTCTTGACTAGATCTTAATGGTCAGGTAGGTGTATATGGACAAAACTGGTCCTTCAGGTAGCCAGGTCCTAGGCCGTTTAGGGCTTTATATGTTAAAGCAAGCATTTTAAATTGGCTACAACTGGTAACCAATGCAGTTCATACATTAACCATGCGGCTCTATTCTGAACCAGTTGAAGTGTCCTGGTTTCAAGGGAAATCCCAGGTAAAGTGTATTACAGTAATCTAACCTGAATGTTACCAGTGTGAGAGTAACTGGCCGGACTGTCAGTCCAGGTAGGGGTGAAGTTAATATATTCGCTGCAGCTGAAGGAAGGTGCCCCTGGCCCCTGAGTCCCCCTGGGCCTCTAATGATAGTACCAGATCCAAGAGCACCCCAAAACTGTGGACTCTGTCCTTTAGGGGAAGTGCATCTCCATCCAGGACAGGGAGATGACCAGCCAACCCAGCAGAAAAGCCACCTACTAGCAGCACTTCCATCTTGTCTGGATTGAGTTTCAGCTTATTGACCCTCATCCAGTCCATTATTGAGCTCAGACACTGATTCAGGACAGAGACTGCTTCACCGCTTTAGGGCTAATAGGTATTTGTAGCGAGGGCCACGCAGAAAGCCAGAGAGCAGGATCTAGATGAAGGTGGTGGTGAAGAGCAGGAAAGTATCTTAAAATCTGACAAGGTGAGGAGCGAAAGGCAGGAGAACAATACGGCACAAGGAGCAGAGATGTGGAGATGCTGTTGCTGCTTCGGAGATCCTAGGAAGCATCATGGGGTAGGTCAGATGGTCTGTTCATCATGAGTACAGAGCCATAATAGGTGCAAGAGAAGATGCATGTTGGCCATCGGTCCTGTGTCTGTCTTCTGATGCAGCTCTGAGGCCTCAAGAAGCTCTTAGCAAATTGGTGCCACATTATTAAGTAATCCAAAAAATCTTTCCAGGATTTTGGAATGTGCTGTCCTGTCCCATGTCCTGGTGCCTGCTGCCAGCATGCCTAGAATCAAGGACAGGAATCACCATGTTCCTGCAGGGCTACACCTTAGGAAGTGGTGGCAGGTGTTTCTCCAGGGTAATAAAGGAAGGGCTTATACTGTGGAGTTGCTACACTGTTGGAGGAGGGGCTCATCCAAGCTGTGCAGCACTATACAGTTATTACTTCAATACGTTTCTCCTGAATTGTTTGACAGGTGCACCCTGCCCTTTCACAATTCTGTATCCCTTGCCATGTAGAGGAGGACAGATTTATTGGACATCTAATATTTCACAGTAGTATTACTGAGTGGCAGGCTGAAGGAAGGTGGCTTGTTGAGCCCAGAGGGGTTTCCTCCCAGGCGAACAGGTACAGACTGTAGCCTCATTGGTAACAAGATTGCCTCGGTGCCTGTGATAAGCTAATTCAGCGCTAGTATGCCATTAGGGCCCCAAAATTTGGGGTCCCCTTCTTTTCTTTGGGATCTTAACACTCTGGACCTCCACTCTGGATAGGCTGGACACTCTGGATAGGCTGGACATCCACATGGTGGGCATGTTGTGAGCGGAGCCGGCTGGTGCTGGAGGCCAGACTAGATGGCCCAGGAGGCCCCTTCTGACTCGCTCTGTTTCTATGTTAACACTCCACCCTGAACAAAAAAGCTGCATGCCCCCATTTTGGTGATTTGGGGCAGGAGAGCAGGGGCATCCAAACAGGCCAAAAACCTGCTGCTGTGGAGCAGCGAGTGCCATTCTTAAGGGAGCCCAGCGGAGGGGAGACCTTCTCCTTCCAAGAAGTGTTTTTTCCAGGAGAAGTGGTCTTACCTGCCCTTCTGGTAACTGGAGTCATCTGCATGTTTTAGGCATACATGTCGGAAAAAGGAATCAATAGCAGGGTGCTGTGGTGGTGGTGTATTGGCCCTCAAAACAATATTTGTGAGATGTATAACAACACTTCTGGAATGCCTGTTTCATTGCAGAGCCTTTCATGGTCAGCATTTCTGTTGTGTTATAAAATGTTTTGTTTTTTTTCAAACCCCACACTAGGTGGGTGGGGGGGTGGGGAAAGCTGGCTGTAGTGCTTCATTTCCTTGACCCAGGTGAACAATAATTAGCTTGGTAAGGGGTTATGACACTGAATTGTAGACAGAATGCCAAATTCAGCAACGAGCGATATTCTCAAACCTGGAGTGCAAGGGTTTTCTCCATCCTGATATTGTATCTTCTTGTTTGAGCCATTGCTACACAATTATTATTGAATACTCATTAGCTTGAAATGTATCCCAGAATAAATGTTTGCTTCAATATAATTTGCCAGTGCCGTTGCTGATGACTTAATAAGTAAAGGAGCATGCAGGGAAGATGGAACTGGCCTGCAGCCTAGGCCCACTTACCTGAAAGCAAGTCTCACTGAATTCAATGGGACTTACTGGTGTTTGTTTTGCAGAACAGGATTCCCAATCTGCTTATGAAAAGCACTTACTTACTGAAGGCACAGGTGTGTACACCTGTATCGAGGTCTGTGTGAGTGCAGTGTGGCAGAACAGGCAGGGAGCCTTTGGGTGGAGCCGAGTCTTAAGAACAATGCTTTGCTGGATGCATTGTCTGCACAGATCTTTATACTGCTAGTTAAAGTAATGACCCAAATGCATCTGCCTTTAATGTCAGCCTAAGTAACATTACAGGAGGTTGGGCAAGATCTGAGGCATGCACATTGTGCGCATAAACACTGGATATTAATTACAAGAGTGTATTTTGAGTTCTATTTGCCTAACCAGCAAGGTTGTTTGTGTTCCTGGTTAATTATTTTGCTTAGTGAGGACTTACGGGGCTTGATCGTTTAGGAGGAAGAATGATTTATTTTGCTGTGTAGACACTTTTCAAGCTTTGTAAGTAGGAACAGGATGTCAATTTTGCTGGCCTGTGGGGCAGAAATGAAGGTTTCCCTGGGAAGCATGAGAGAAGATGAGGAACTTGGAGAAAAATAGGAACTGCTTTTTTCTTACTTTGTTACCTGAGGTACCTTCAGATTTCTAAACCGCTTAAAACTCAGCAGTAGTTAATAAAGCCCCATGTATGAAGTGCATGTTTATTATCACTGGAGATTTTTTTTAGGTCAGGAACTCTCTGCTGGAAGCCCTGATCTTTTCCATGAAGAAATCTTTCCATGCTCTTTCAAATGTGGTAAGGAGGAAATATGCAGTTTCTCTTAAAATTTAGCCCATAAGACAGGAAATGTGGTATGCCCCAACTCTACTATGCTTTGATTCTCTTAAACAGTTTCACAGCTTTATTCTAGGATGTTCCTTTACTCACTGCAGGACACTCCAGTTTGATGATTGATACTTATCATATTGATGATGATGCATTTGCTCCAGCCTGAATGCACACTGCAGATATATTCATTATTTGTTTATTTTTTTTAGTTTATGCAGTTGTATATTTTAATATAAAGAAATAATTTTGCAATTACATAAGCAAAAAGGGAAAAATGAAACAAAACTGACAATATTTTTCAGTGAATCAGTAGCACATAATTCTTCAATCCAGTCTCTTCCAGATATGTCGGGCTACAGCTTCTATCATCCCCAAGCATCATAGCATAACACAGCTGGAAGGCACCAGGTTGGAAGAGGCTGTGCAGGCATCTTTTTTCCAGGAGGGGATCTCTCAGACCATACTAAGACCTCTAACCTCATATCTGAGGAACAGTGCAGGACTAAAGATTTGCACCAGTGGGGGCTGGTGGTGGTGGTAAGAAATTAAGGACCTGGTGAAGAACCAAGCTAGTGACCATCAACAGTTCCTGTGGCAAGGAGTTCCGTATCTTACTGCTCTGTTGTATGCAGTTGCAATCCCTTTTGTCTGTCCTAAAGCCACCAGTTCCACTGGATGTCCTCAAATAGCAGCATTATGAGAGAGGAAGGAAAATCCTTCCAGTCTGTCTGCACCAAACATAATTTTATAACCATTCATCTGAAGTGTAGACAGCACAGAGTTTCCTTTGGTTACACTGTCCACACTTTTAATTGTTTCCCTTCAAAGTTCCTTTCTGTGCAAGATTCAAGAAGATAATTAAGACAATCTTGTTCTAACAGGCCTTTAGTACTGGTCAGATGATTTGCCCCCTGATTAATTTTGCGGTTTGACCTGCTGCCTGCCTGACTACAGTCATCCTCTTTTTTATGCCATTGATTACTTTTAAAAATGTTTTTTTAAACTGTACTGTTTTTGATGATGTGTAGAAAGGGGGAAAAGCTTTAGAAAGTAATAATAATAATAATAATCCACTCCCCCATAAACATCTCCCAGCACAAACACAAAAACCTGAAATGTGTGCCTTCCCCTGCATGTATCCTTCTGATACTGGCTATTCTGTATTCAGCCCTCGTCTTAATAATTCCGCAGGCAGAGAATGTAGCTCATTTTGGAATGCGACGGCGCGGTAATATCTAAGCCTGCCTTTAGGTTTTCTGTTCCCCATATGGCAACATGGCTCAGAAAACCATCGGCCCAGCAGTATCTGTGCACACAAGCTAATCCTGAAACGTTATCCTTAACATAGCATGGTTTTCCTTTAAAGGAGAAAGTTGCACCATGAAGCTCAACCAGAATACATTTCTATTCTACATGGAATCTAAATTATCAGCTCTTTCAACCACCCATTATTTGTAAGGAGGGAGAAAGAAAACTATGCATTTTAAATAGGCATAGCTATTTGTTGTTGGCATGGGCTGTCAAGCTGTCTCCAGCTTAGGGTGTTCCTGTGCCTGGATGCTCTCCAGAAGGAGCTGTCCTCCACAGTCCTGCTCAGCTCTTGCAAACTCCAGGCTGTGGCTCCTTTGATGGAATTGATCCATCTCCTATTTGGACTTCTGCCTTCGGCTTTCCCTAGCACTATTGTCTTCTCCAGTGGGTCTTGCCCTCTCATGAAGGGGCACGGCTATCATCCCACTCCAAGCAAATCCACCTGCTTTCGATGTGATTCCATGTTCAAGGTCTCCCATAATTGGTGATTGTGAGCATGGCTGAAGTACCAGCCTGCATCTGAGAACATTTCTGCATCAATTTTGACATTGGATCTAATAAAAATGAATATAGTTGACTTTTTTCTGTTGACTTTGTTGGTTGTTGAAGCTAACCTCAGAAGAATCCTATTCTAACTCTAACTTACTGGAAAATGAATTGATACTTTGCTTAACTAGAGGTGGATAATGGATGCCAGAGAAGGTTATATTAATTGGTGAATATTCTGATTCACAAAGTATTGTTCCATTGGTTGAGCTGTATTAGAGCTGAAGATTGGGGTACTCTGAAAAGGGCTAGGGGACGTTTTATATTAGACTTCAAGACACGTGAAATACCTCTACATTTCCCATGACAATTGTCAGCCTTCACAACCACATGTTTCAGATTTGATGCAACTTACCACAGGCTAGGGATCTATGAGAATTTTTTCTGTTCACCCATCATCAGATCATGCCCTGCTTGTCACCCCAAATGTGGATGCAAGGAAGAGTGCTCATTTATGAGAAATATTCGCAGATCCTGAATTTGTGTTCATGTTTGAAAAATGCTTCTTTAAAAAAATGTGCTTTTTGAAATGCTCATTTCCCCAAAAATGCAAATGTTCATATTTGAATCAATGGGTAGAAACTCTGCCATTTAAAAAAAATGCAAAGAAATACTTTCTCCATTCAAATGAGCTAAAAGCAGGTTGAAAATGAGAGTGGGAGCAAGGTGAAATGAGTTTCAGTATGATTTCCAGAGAATTTAAGTCAGCTCAGAAACTGTTGGTTTTGTCATTGCAACTACAAACCAGAATTCCCCTTTCCTGGATTGTAAACTTTTAGGATGAGGGTCTAATGAAGTCAAGCTCTTTCTGAAACCCCAGTGGCTTTACTTGGTACTTACATCCTCTAACGTTTCTATAGCAGAGCAGGGAAAATACTTGCCCTTCTCTGCACTATGGACCATCTTGTGGTTCCAGATCAGGCCTGGAAGTTGTCAGAAACAAACAGATCATGGGATTTCTCTGGAATTTAGTCCAGCCTCATCAAAAGCTGTGGTTCCAGCCTAAACTGTAATGTGGATCTTACTTTCCCTAGCCAAAAATCTGACTTGGTTTTATTTTTACTCTGTGCAAGCAACATCTCTGGAACACTTGATCTTGATTTTTCTTGTCCATCCATTTATGCATATGATTCCTTCCACCAGAGTCCTGGCTAAGTTTCTCTACAGAGACATGTGTTAATACTGTTACATATAGCAGCTTTGCAGCATCAGGCTTGTCTCTCCCCATCACCCCAACCTTATTTTTGCTTAGTTTTATTTTCTGGGAAAGCCTGTTGGAAGGTCATGATGACAGATGGTCTTAAAACATTGTCTGCCAGTTCCAGCATAGCATTTCTGCAAATTATTACAGCCACAAAATGTGTCTGAAAAGGTCCCTTCTCTAAAGCACATACATTTAGCTTCTGGCAGTCAGATAACATCTCTAACAGTCAGAGTAAGAGTTCTGTCACTGGATGCAGTAGAAAAATGTTAACGCCTCCAATATTCATTCAGATGCCATTTTGAGGCATGTAATTCTGGAAGACTTGGTTGCTATGATCTTCTGTGCTCCTCTTTGGTCCATTCAAGAAACAGCCTCCTTCCTAAATTTCCCCCACTGAGTTTTCAAAGAAAGTGAGATTCAAAGAAAGTGAATTCCTTAATTCAGGGTATTGCATATTCTGCTACCAACCTGTGGTTTGAAGTCTGCAGCAACCTTTCCGGTGTTCTGCTCCTCTCCCATCATAGCTCCAAACTGGATGGATTGCTTGTGCTAATCGCTTGCATAAAATTGGATGTTTGATCTGAGCAGGGGTTGGACCTGGTGGCCCTGTGGCCCCTTCTAGTTCTACTATTCTGTGATTCAATGATTCTATAATCAGTCTTACTAATTTTTGATGCAGTCGTTTCTTGTGTATACATGCAAGTGATGCCCACCTTCACAGCCTGCAGAAAGGGAAAAGATTTCAACTAAGTGAAGTTCATTCTGAAGCCTCTCTGAATGAATTGCCAGTGTGGTTCTCCATTGCTTTCAGAGGACGGACAAGCAACCCGGTGCCTGCATATATCTAAAAAGTCTCTTTGGGTGGACATGCTGTCTTGGAAAGAGACAGAGGCAAGCTGGTATAGATAACACCACACAGTGTGTTGGACTCCATTGTGGGGTGATGTATGAGTTACCCCAGCCAATTAATTTCTAAATTGGTGGCATCAGAACACATGCAGCTGTTCAACAAGAAATCTAGGAGCTATCCTACAAAGGATATTTTGCAGGTATTTGCCCTAAAACTCAGCAGTTGTAGTGCTGCATATTTGCATATGGAAAACCTTTGCTTAGGGAGTGTTTTGGTGTTTCCGTACATCTTGGTGAATGAAACATGCTATCAAGTGAACACTGAGACTTCATCTACTTTGAAAATGAAATCTCGTTCTGTATACAGACTGAGCTGGATTAGTCATTTGTTCGCTTTATGCCAGGGTGTGCACACACGCGTACACGTGCACAAACAGAGTAATCCTGTAAGAAGATAGGCCTAAAATGGTGCAGACTGGAGCTGCAAAACAGTTGGGGCTAATCCCCCGTAATTCATGCATCCGTGTTCCCCCTGCTGCCTATCTGGTTTTCCGCCTTTTAAAAAATGCTGTATTAGATGGCACTTTTTAACATCTTTGCTTGCATATAGAAACTATTCACTGAAACAACCCTATGTGAAACATCTCCATCTATAACCCAGAGAAGTAAAGTTGGGGACTGGATACTGACCTCAACATTCCAGTGAGTCTCATGGAAGTAGTAGAAAGAAATTATTTCTTGAGCCTTTTGCCCTCTTCTCTGTGCTCCTCTAATGACTGTTTAGGCCTCCTTGGTTTGCATGAGGTTTCCTTGGCACTCATTGCATTGATACTCATGGATGCTGAGTGGTAGATATTTGCATTTTGCATATGTTGGATTCATGTTTATGCACACAGTATGTAGAGCTTAAATTATACACTGAACCGGAGGATAGTTTGGATGGTAGACCTTTGTGGCTTGTCTCATTAAAACAGGAGGACTGAGGTAAGCATGATTTCATTTCTGCCTAAATTGTTCCTGGCTTTAAAGCATATTAGCAGCAAGCACTTTAATGCCCTTGCTTTAGTATTGATGAGCAGAATCTAATTAACCAGCATATAAAAACTGATTGAAATTATGTCCTTTGAAATTGTTTAAGTATAAGGAAAGGGCCTTTCAGTATCTTAGCCCTCCTACACATCTGAGGCTGTCATTTGACTCCAAAGGGGTATCTTTCTGCTGTAGTCTGTGTTGTTCCATGATCCAGAATTCTCCTTTCCTGCTGCTTTTCCAAATTTCAGTTTTGATAGCAATAGATTTACCTTGTACTTTTCATGGGGCAGTTCATGAAGTTTCATTTTTCTTGGCTTGGATTTCCAGAATTCATAAAGATTGCTTCTTGATGAAGCAGTTAACAACTGATGCAGTTTTTGCTTTTTTAAGATTTTAATACCAGAAGAAATTGTTTAGGTAAACTGATTGTACCAGCAGACTATGTCCCCCACCTCCTCATGGGATAGTTTGCACAACTCCTTCAACATACCATTTTTAGCTAGTGGAAAGCTTGTGACTTGTTAGCATGGATTCTAGTGTGCAACGTTCTTTTCATCTAAAGGTACAGAGATGTTTTCATTTCATTTTTTCAATATAGGCTCACAACTTACTCCCCAAAATTAAGAGTATTGTGGACATTTGGAGGAAGAGGGAAGATAAGAAGCTTGATTTGCTTCAATCTAGGTCCTCTCTGACTTGCCCATACTTTTCTAGTGTTGGAAATGGGCAGCATTTTGCTTTCATTGTTGTAACTCAGAATATCCCATACTTCATGCCTCCAGTAATCCTGATCTACAGTTCCCAGCATTGTTCAGCCGGCCATGCAGCCTGGTTCACGTGGCAGAGTCCTGTCTGGGGTCAGCCATTTGATATGTATAAAACAAACAGATTTTATGGTAGCTTCTCAATAGCTGTGGAGGTGTCCTCCAGTGATTTGATAACACTTTTCAAGTCAGAAGCTCCGAGTTTTACTTCCACAATTCCACAACGTGTCCCTTCCCTTTGTTTCCCTTATTCTCCCTTCAGTTTGTCATGCAATTCTTTACATCTGTTAGACACGCTTACTACATTGAGTGAAGCGCAGCCCCACAGTTCCTAGAAATGTTACTTTTCTTCTTCTCCTCTAAGCATTTCTGTTTGAAAGTGTGGCGTCGTGGTTAAGAGCATGGGACTGGGACTCAGACGATCCGGGTTCTAGTCCCCGCTCAGCCATGGAGCCAACTGGGTGACTTTGGGCCAGTCACAGACTCTCAGCCCAACCTACCTCACAGGGTTGTTGTTGTGGGGATAAGATGGAGGAGGAGAATGATGTAAGCTGCCTTGAGCCCTTTGTAGGAAAAAGGCAGGATATAAATAGAAAAATAAATAAATGCATAAATAAAGTGATAATCAAGTGTGGAAACGATGGCGGCCTTTGGCAAAACAACCTGTGTGTTAGATTAAGCTTCCAACTTAATTTAAGAGCCAGTGTGGTGTGGTGGTTAAAGTGATTGACTGGCGCCTTAAGAGATTTGTGTTCTAGTCTCTGCCTGGCCATAAAGTTCACTGGGTGACTGGTCCATCGCTCACTCAGCCTACCCTACCTTTCAGGTTTGTTGTTGTGAGGATAAAATGGAGCTATATAAGCTGGCTTGGTTATATAAATGGGATATAATTTATATATATATAATTTATATTTATATCCCAAGGTGAGATATAAATGCAGTGTAATGCTATTAATAATACAGTCTTAAGAATGTCAGAAGAATTGCAGTATGCAAAACATAATGTGGAGTGTGGGGGGATGTGCCAGAGAGCATCCTTTGAGGTTCCTCATGGGGAGACTGGCGCTGGAAGAGAGGCTTGTGAATACGCTGGAATGAAAGGAAGATGAGCAGGTGGGTCCTTGATCACATCAGGCCAGCACTTTCCCTAGAAGCAAACTGCGGAGACTGAGGCAGTCATGCTTTGGGGACATGATGAGAAGGCAAGACTCCCTGGAGAAGATAATCATGTGAAGGAAAGTAGAAGACAGAAGAAGAACAAGCCCTGTCAAGGGAAGCCAACCTGGTGTAGCTCAGGGGACTCTTGGCAGCTAGAGATCCCGCGGGCATCCAGTAGGGATGGGGGTGAAACCGTTTCTGCTAACATGTTACTCTGAACATACCTCATTTTGCATATTTGCATCACTGCAAACCAAATTCCAGGTATCCTTCAAAATTCTTATTTTTTTCAATTTTGCCATGGAGTTCTCCAATAAAAAAATGTATCGACTTGAGAAAATGCAAAAACAATGACACACACACAAACACACAGATAATTTTAGAAAACAATTTTTTGGCTACATGTGAAAAAATTTGTTAAACATAACCCACTTGCAGTCGAGGAATATTGGAACAAAACAACGACTTCCAACATTCAGCCAATGTTTCTGCAATTTGGGCTAGGCAGTATAAGTACAACAATGGCAGTATTTATTATTTTCTATTCCGCCCAACAGCTGAAGCTCTCTGGGCAGTTTACAACAACACATAAAAACTGCAGTATAAAATACAAGCCAGGTTAAAACATCATATAAAGGTTATCATGCAAAAATTTGCAGTACTGATTTAAGACTAATATGGGAAAAGAAGAATGCGAATAGTGCAGGTGATTCTCTGAGGCTTTATGTTCATGATAGTTTTGTAGCATGCAGAGTTCAGTCTGTTTGGATTAAAGCTGATTTGCTTGCTAATCCAACCATAGTTCGTGCCAAGCCATTTTACTCCAACTATCTGTTGTTGTCTTTCCCCACTATTGCTTCAGTGCAGTTCTTAAGGTTGAGCTTTCTTTTTTAAAAAATTGCACATACACAAATTCACTTTGACCACATCTGACCTGAGCTGACGCTGAACCAGTAACCCAAAAGCTACTTTCTCTCCTTCCTACTACTTTCACTGAGTGCCATTAATAGTAAATAAGACCAGCTATATTTAGGAGTTGGCATTGCTAAAGAAACAGCATCTGGCATGGGAATGCCTCTGTTACAGATGCTTGTTAGGAATGACTGTGACGGGATAAATCAGGTGCAAGCAACATTTTTGGTCCCAGCGATGTCTGCTGAGATGCCAGGGGTCACACATGTGTGTTGAGCACAGCCATTCACAGGTATGTGCATGCATGCATGCACATGCACACAGAGATCACAGTGGAAATTTGCAGGTCATGGGCTGTGTCCACAGTGCAACACCGGATACACACGTGCAAGAGAATGCCTGTTTTAGGGCTGGGTTCTAGGCAACAAACTGGAGTGGTCCTAGATTCGTGGGACAAATCTGTAGTGAGGATTAATGAGAAGCAGAGCAGTACAGTAAAGGATCGCATCCAGCACCAACCCAGAAATCAGGAGCAAGGACCTGGAAATACACTGGTGCTCAGGCAGCCCTTGTTCCAGCAAGGCTCCAGTGGAACAGAATCCCTTTATACTTCTTCCCGTCTAGAAGGCTCTAATGCAGAGGTTGTTCCCAACTTTTTCTGTGCCCAACACCCCTGGAAAATGTTTGATTTATGTTCATACCCCCTACAAAAGTAATATCACATTTGAAGAGGAAGTCAATTTTGGATTTTTGAACCACATGCAGTAATGCAAGTGAACAAACTGAACTAAAAAAGATGAGATTTTCATTCAGTGCATACAATTCAAATATGAATTGAGTAATTAAGGAAAAATGGTAAACAGTAAAATCAATGCCAATTGTTTACTAGAAATTCAAGGACTTCTTTGTTTCTGCTTCTCGTGCACATTTTTTTTTCTTCAAAATGTGACACCTTGCTGATTGTGATCTGCATGTCTGCCTGAGGATTCAGGCAATTCCTAGATTTTGTCTTGATTGACAAAAGAGAATTGAATCTAAATGCAAACAAAATAATAAGACATAGTTTTATTATTGGAATAATGTTTGGCAAATTGAGGCACAGCCTTTTTGTCACACCCCCTGAAGTGCCATCTCACACCCCCTGAGGCTGTGGGCACTCCAGGATGACCCCTGCTCCCTTGGTCAGCCTAGGTGGGAAGAACCACCCGGGAAGCCGCTTTAGGGAGAAGCAATTGCTTGCTTTTCCATGGTTTGCCACTGGGAGAGCTGCACTCAGGCCCATCAGCTCCTTCCAGCCTGTGTGCCTGTCAGAATGTCAGAAAAAGGCCACAAATGAATGGGGACGTGGGCTGTATCCAAGAAATGCACATTGGCTGTCCACGACAGTGTTGTGGATTATGATCCTGAGGTTTTTAGTCCATTGCAGACAGGAAACCCACCCTGGCTCTGGGTCTCTCCATGTCTTTGCGGGGCAGAAACTCATTGTTCAGGTGCATCTGATATTCAAGGGTCACAAAATACAGTGCAAGCTTTTGAATTTTGTAGAACTCTTCATCAAGCAAGATGGTAAACAAAGCAAATAAAAAGATGGAATAGAGAAGGGGGGAAAGTGGTTGATGTCCTAGCCATGGAAAGTGTATTGGGTGTGCAGTCTTAAGAAAGAAAGAGTGAGGAGACTACAGAAATTCAAATTAGGGTCTACCAAGCAGAGAGAGAGAGGGTTTCAGATTGTAGCAGGCACTTTCCTGAAGTTTGTTTGGATAACACTGTTTATGCAAAATCTTTGCCGCTAATCTGTGTAACAACCTGTAGATAAAGAGAAGTGCAGAAAGAAGGGTTTGATTTCTGTTCGTTTCAATCTGTATTTTGAAGTACTAAGATATATTTAAAGTAAGGTCTCCTGGTCAGAGCTCTCCTTTGTAAGATTGCTGCCTTCTTTTTTTGTATGCATGTATGTATGTCCAGGATGGGGGTGGGGGGCTGAATTTGTTGCAGAGTAAATTCTGTCTCACAAAAGATACAAGACAACAGCAAGCTTTAAACAGCTCCTTTGGTTAAAATCACTTGCATCTTCCTGTTACAGTGTAAGCAAGCACAAGTGAAACCAAAACCTTCTGGCTGTCCTTTGCAGTGCCAAGTCAGCCTTCCCTAACCAGCATCCCCTAGCTAGCTAAGGAAAATTGGAAGTTGTAGTCCAGCATATTCAGTGAGCCCACGTTTAAGAAAACACTGTAAATAGTTTCTGTAAGAATCCATGGCAGTGATCAAATAACTTTAGCTATGTTTAAGTCTTCATGCTGGTCTCAAGGCACTTTGAGCAGTACCAAGTCTGCTCACTCGTATGCGGTGCAGCTCCAAAGAACAAGCCCTGCAGTTTACTGCCATGCAAGCTCTCTGCATGATAACCTTCATCTGCTTTACTATTAGGGTAGGCATCTCTCATTTTGCCTACCATAACAGGGTAGAGCTACCGAAGCTGGTAGACCTGTTACTATCCTCTCTCTAAAACTATCTGCATTGGACCTTTGTTTCATTTTGGTGATATGCCAGATCGTGCACATGGTGGACGTTAGACCTGCACATGGTGGGCATGTCGTGAGCGGAGCCGGCTGGAGCCAGAGGTCAGACTAGATGGCCTGGGAGACCCCTTCTGACTTGCTCTGTTTCTCTGTTTCTAAGATGGAAACTATGGCACGGGCAACCTGTGCTAATCAGCTTCTAATTGGCTTGTCAAAAACAAAAGTGTCATAAACAAAAGTGTTTTGCTTGGGCACTTGCATGATTTCCGAGCTCTGGCTTGCTCCCGCTAGGAAGTGTGGGGAAGGCAAAAGCACAGCGTTGGAGGAAGGAGATGATTCTTCCTTCATCATACGCAAGTGGAGGTGAGACCGGGAGCAGAAGGCAAAGTTGTATATCACGGAGGAAGCTGCATCTGTAGCACAGCGAGGTAGAGCACCACAGAAAGGTGGAAGGAAGGAGCAAGAGGAATGGCCTTTCAGAAGTGCAAGGCTGCTTGGGGTTGGAACTGCTGTAGAGGGATCTCAGCTGGGCATTTCTTTGCTGCTTAGAGCTTCATTGTTCTTTGCACTGATCACATGGAAAGCACTCCAGCCCTGCTTGCTTCAAGTCCTGACGTATCCACTGACTGCACCTACAGCGCAACGGCAGCATGGGCTCCATGCACTGGTTCACCTTGTGCCGGAAGAAGAGCAAGAACGCCAGTCAGGTCAACTGTGCCTTGGGCAGGAGCAGCCCCTGCCAGAAAAGAAAAGCCTGGTGCTGGCTGAGCTCCTTTCTCTTCCTTCACTTGGGAGGTAGAAGAGCGGGGAACTGTGTGTGTGTGTGTGTGTGTGTGTGTGTGTGTGTGTGTGTGTGAGAGAGAGAGAGAGAGAGAGATGAATTCACTCATTAAGGCTATTAACTAAATGTTTAATCTTCATTTTTTTCTGCATCTGAATTTGTATTTAATTTTGTCTGGATTTGTCTGCATTCAATTATTGGCCATGAAGAACACTTAATACTTTTTGTTTTGTATGTTTGAGTTGTATGAAGAATTGTGACATTTTCTATAGTATGTGAAACACACATGCCAACCACCTTAAATCTATTCAGTGCCTTTTTGCCTCGTTTTTGGCTTTTTGGACTCTACCGCCACTCAGTTATATTAACTGTGATGCATCTCTTGTATTACACACACTCACACACACACAGAGTATTGGAAAATTTACATTTAATAGCAATCTTGCCATTGCATGTTGTTCTGTTTCTTGATTCTGAGCATCTTTTGGCAAGACCCCATCATGGCTTATTGGGACGGGGAGGGGGGAGAGATATAACCTGGAGCTATGTTATAATGAGAGCATAATCCTTCTCTGAGGGGTTATTGATTTCGTGCCTGTTTTAAAATCCCAAACTGCAGTCAGTGACTCTTTTTTGTAATGAGACTCTACTTTAGTTTTTATATCAGGCTACCCTGTCTCATCTTTAACTAGTAAACAGTATATTTTATTTACACTCTTGAGTTGTCTCCTTTAGTGTCTTTTAACATCTCTCTTGTGTTACCAATTCTTGATTAAAAGTGATTACCAGAACCAAACACACTTGCACGCACAGACCAGAGAGAGAGTCTGTTGACAACAGGAAATCAAAATATGGGACCAGGAAGCATCTTGTGAGTGGAATTGCACAGTATACTTTACCTGTGGAACATTGGCTGCCACTTATAATAGTTCAAAGTCATAAGCAGCAGCGGTTAGCATTCCATTGCATGGCAAATAACAATTGGTAGTTCAGGAATAAAGCAGCTGACTCTTGCGTGTTCCCGCAAACAACAGAAATACTGCATGTCAAAGTTATAGGCTAGGAAGACGGCTTGCTGTACTGATGTGGACATCTGGCAATCCAGTCTGCTCATGAATTTGGAAATTGATTTTAGCACCCATTTGAAGCCCTCAATAATGAAGTTAAATGCTTTTTATTGCCAGAGAGCAGTAAAATGAAATCCTGTTCTGTTTTAGGGCCCAGAGCAGGTGGGATTTCTTATTCTAGCAGATTGTGAAGCCCTCACTTCTCAAATCATATAAGGATTGAATTGAGGAACTTGGGGAGTGAGAGAGAATATGGATTTACTGAGGAGGAGGAGAGGAGGGGGGGATTGCAGACTTAATTCATAAGGCTTCCTCTCACTTTAATAGTTTTTCTTCAGGATCCTATTTTTTGGAGAGGGGAGCTCTAGAGTCTAATATCTTGCCAAGTAATGTGACTTAATAATTTTATAAGTAATAATAGGAAAGATCTAGGACTTGTCCCATCATGAGCAGAGACAGCTGGAGCCAGGGGTCAGACTAGATGGCCTGGGAGACCCCTTCTGACTCGCTCTATTTCTAAGTTTTTATGCTTCTGGTTTTTTTCCTTGAAAGCAGAACAATCTAAACTGTGGAATGGAATGATTAATGCTGTCATTTGTATTGGTTTTGCAGAAAGCCCAGTGCTGCAGTATTGCATGGCATCTTTGTTGGGAGCTCATTTTTAAAGATTGCAGTCTTGAAATTCTGGGTGCTTCCAGACAAGCAACTCCTGGAGCTGTTTATTCATTGCTCTTCTGCTATAAGCTACCTAACAGAATAGTAATTGACTGTTGGGCTTATTTTGCTATATTCATCTGCATTATTAGTGAACATGTACTAGCCATGTGGGTGGATGGCAAGATATTTATAAAGTTTCAGATTTTATTATTTATTATTTGCAATATTTGTTTACTGATGCACATATAAACAGCTTCCAGAGCAGTGATAAATAAAAAGATAAAACAATTGCAGTAATTTTTAAAATGCGTAAAAATACAGGATATCAGTAAAACCATGGCTGGTCAGTTGGGAAAGACTCTCTGAAATGAAGGTGTTTCCAGGAGGTGCCCCCCCCCGCAAAAAAAAACCCCAGTGACCTGAAGGGGCAGTGGCTTCCCCAGAACGCTCTTCTGGTGGATTTCAGCCTGGCCACAAGTCCATGCACAACCACCTGGAGCTTGCCATCTGATGATCTCAGTGACTGGGCAGTTGCCAAGGAAGGAGGGAGTTCCTCAAGAAGTCTGATAGGAAGTTGTTCAGGGCTTTCTACATTTGTATCAAAACCTTAAACCTGACTTGGTTGTGGATACACAGCCTTTCAAACGTTAACCCAACAAAGAAAAAAGAAAAAGAAATCTAGCTGCTTCCATCTCTGTTACTCTTTGAGTTCAGACTGCACGGTCTCCTTGGCCAGCTGGCCCAGCCTGAACCACCTGCTGGAAGACTTCCCAGCTGATACCCCCTCCCCTGCCCTCCCTGGGGAAGCATGCAATTCCTGCCCTTCCCCAGACCTTGCATGGAAACTTCTTTCACTCCAGGAAGGATTGGGAAGCAGCAACAAAACAGAAGAAAGGTTCTTGGAGGCCATACAGGAATGCCAAAACAAGCAGATATTTAAAGAGATTGTTGCAGTCCTCTACTCTGACAGATTATTGCTAGTCTTAAGGCAAGAAAAAAGGACAATATGTATCTTTCCAAACTCCTTGGAACTAAGTGGGAGTAGCAGCAGTAGCAGTGTGTGTATAAAATATCAAAAGTTACAAAACAAAGAAAAAAAAATAAAACCACCAAAACACATCCAAAGCAGACAACTTATTTATTTTAAGTTTTATAAATTGCTGCACATCCAGATAAGAGTGGATACAATAATTTAGAACACAAAAAGTATCAGGTGCTAGGATTTTTATCAGTAGGTGGGTAAGGCTGAGCCAGGGGAAAGGTAGTAAAAAGGATCCTGAAGCCTGCCAAGTTGGAAGTGGAAGTCCCACAGATCCCCAGGAAGTAATTCCTAACTCTAAGGCACAGCTGTGTTCTCTAAAATTAGGGTGAGGTGTCCTCCAGATAGGCTCTTGAAGGACAGAGGGCAGGCAAAGATAAGTGATTATAGAATCATACTTGGAAGTGACCTTGAAGGCCATCCAGAGCAACCCCGTACTCAGTGCAGGATGTGACTATAGCCTCCCTGACAAATGGCTGTCTAGCCTCTGCTTAAATATTTCTAGTAAAGGAAAATGCACCAGCTCCTGAGGTGGTCCTAATGGTAAGAGCTGGTAAGTGGCTCTTACCATCAGGAATCCCCATCTCCCTTTTAGCTGAAATTTCATCCCTCAAATGACCACCCACAGATTCCAGTCCGGTGCTCTGGAGTGACAAAGAACAAGCTTGCTCCATCTTCTGCATGGGAGTCCTTCAGATATTGGAAGGCTGCTATCACACCTTCCTTTAATCCTCTCTTCTCAGACCTAAACAGACCTTCTCTTTCAACTGTTCCTCAAAATCAGTTTCCAAATCCCTAGTCAGCTGTGTCCTTCCAGAGCAGGCACTGAGCTAAACGGAAGGCACTTGGTGCTGGAGCAAGGGATTGGAGAAGAGATGTCAAAATGGTGATAGGACTGCTTCCCCTACTTTAGTGCACCACATCTTTTTGAAAGTCTGAGGAATAATGCTGAGGTTCTCTATAATGGAGGACATTGCCCTGTTCTTCTATGCTTTTAAAAATGGAGTTTTGAGGTGTGAAAAGGCATGGAAGCACCTTGGGAGAAACACAGGAGGTCCATATTGAGGTAACAGTGCGGTGTGGTCCTCTTGTAAAAAGTGGGTGACCCAAGAGTGGTCTTCCAGAGGTAACACTTTGTCTGGATGCACCCTGGGTAGCCCAGAATTCCTTTGCAGTTGGAAAGCCTGGGTTCTTTCCACAGTACATTGCAGCAAAGAAGGGAATTACAGGCTTGGGTTTATGCAGAGGGGAATTGGAGACAGCTTGCCATGTTGATATTGGCAGTGGAAAAACTGAAATGTTTCTCCGCTCCATGTTTTGTTTTCTTTTGCAATAATTTAATACACAGACCTTTAGAGTCATGTCAGGAATATATACTAAGCTTTGTTCTTGCCTTTTTCGGTTATTATTCCAAGTCATTTGATACATTTAATTTTCCTGTTCAGAAAATAAAACCAAGAATAAAAAGTGCAACCGAAAGGTTCTGTTTTTAACTATTGGAGGGAAATGAGGGTGAAATTTGCTTGTTGCATGATCTTCCTGTGAGCAGTATTATCAAACCCCTATATAAATATGCAGTTCATTCAGATGTGAGTACTCTGCCCAATTCTGTGCCCACTTCCTGCCTACAAAATAAAATATTGTAATGCTAGGAAAAGTGCAAAAAAAGGGCAACCCAAATTAGGAGGATGTACCTTTCTCCACAAGGAAAAGCTGATGTAGTTAGAGTTCTTAGTTTAGAGGGGAAAGACAATTAAGTAAACATTGATGGAGTTTTTTAATGTGATTGGAAGAAAGTAGATGGAGAAAATTGTGTTTCCTCTTTCAAAATGCTAGAATTCGGGGCTCCTTAATACAGTGAATTGGCAGTAGATTTCACATGGACAAAAGGACCTCAGTTCTTCACAGAATGCATCGCTAATGTGCAAAATTTTATGCCATGAAATGTGGTTATGGCCATTGGCTTCACTGACTTTAAAGGGGGATTGGACAAGTTCATTGCTGCTACATCTATAAATGGCCTTGTTTGTGACTTTTCTGGAGATATCTGGTTGGCTGTTGCTGGGAACAGAATTCTAGGCTGGTCAAATCCAGCTTTATCTTGAATTTTCATATTCTGGAAGAATCCAAGTCTCAGTCGATGCCTGCTGACAAGGAGAAGGGCCTTCTTGGTGGTGGCACCCTGACTTTGGAACCGGCTCCTTTTGGTGTGAGGTGAAGACCTATTTATTTATTTATCGAAACATTTCTATGCCGCCCCATTCGCCAAAGCCTCGGGGCGGCTCACAACATTAAGGTAAAATACAAACATTAAGTTAAAACATTAACTTAGCATAACATTAAGTTAAAATGTTTGTAAAATACAAACATTAAGATTAAAATACAAAAAATAACAATATAAAATAAGTCGCCCTGGCCAGATAAAATCAAATAATATTAACAATTAAAATGACGCTTAAATAAAAAGGTCTTTGCCTGGCGCCGAAAAACAAATAACGACGGCGCCAGGTGGACCTCTCTGGGGAGCGCGTTCCATAGATTAGGCGCCACCGCAGAGAAAGCCCTCCTCCGAGTACCCACCCTCCTAATTTCTTTCACGGAGGGTTCCCGGAGAAGGACCTTTCCCGCAGATCTCAAGGGGTGGGCGGGCATATATGGATGTAAGCGCTCCTTCAGGTAACCAGGTCCCAAGCCGTTTAGGGCTTTATAGGTCATCACCAACACCTTGAATTGGGCCCGGACTTCAATGGGAAGCCAGTGAAGCTGATGGAGAACTGGAGTCATGTGAACATAACGCCCAGTCCCTGTCAGCAGCCTGGCAGCTCGATTTTGAACCAATTGAAGTATCCAGACCGTCTTCAAGGGTAGCCCCACGTAAAGCGCATTACAGAAGTCAAGGCGGGAAGTCACCAGCACGTGTGTCACTGTCGCCAGGCAGTCGTACTCCAGGTAGGGGCGAGCTGATGAATCAGCCGAAGCTGAAGGAAAGTGCTCCTCGCCACTGCTGTCACCTGAGCTTCCAGTGAAAGCTCCGGGTCAAGGAGCACTCCCAAGCTGCGGACCTTGTCCCTAAGAGGGAGTGCAACCCCATTCAGGACTAGGTTCAATTCATCCTCTCCGAAGCCCAGTCCGCCAACCAACAGGACCTCCGTCTTGTCTGGATTGAGCTTCAGTTTATTGGCCCTCATCCAGCCCATTACCTCGGCCAGGCATCGGTTCAGTACAGCCACTGCCTCACCTGGATTGGTGGAAAATGAGAGGTAGAGCTGGGTATCATCAGCGTACTGATGATTCCGCAGCCCACACCTCCTGATGACCTCTCCCAGCGGTTTCATGTAGATGTTGAACAGCAAGGGGGACAAAATGGACCCCTGCGGTACTCCATGGCATAGCTGCCATGGTGCAGAGCCATAGTCCCCCAGCACCACCTTCTGGAACTGGCCATTGAGATAGGAGCGGAACCACTGCATAGCAGTGCCTCCGACCCCCAATCCCGCTAGCCTATCCAGAAGGATACCATGGTCGATGGTATCGAAAGCCGCTGAGAGGTCCAGGAGAACCAACAGGGACGCACTCCCCCTGTCCTTCTCCCTGCACAGGTCATCGTACAGGGCGACCAAGGCAGATTCAGTACCATACCCGGGTCTGAAGCCGGACTGAAATGGGTCCAGATTATCAGTTTCATCCAAGAGTGCTTGAAGTTGTCCCGCCACCACCCGCTCTAACACCTTGCCCAGAAACGGGATGTTGGGCACTGGTCTATAGTTAGTGGCCATCTCTGGATCCAGTGATGCCTTCTTTAGGACCGGTCGGACTACCGCCTCCTTTAAAGGGGCAGGCACCCGACCCTCTCTCAGAGAAGCGTTAACCACTTCCAAGATCCAGATCCCAATCCCGTGCTTGGAATTATTTATTAACCAAGACGGGCAAGGGTCCAGTAGGCAAGTGGTGGGATGTACTCGTCCAAGCACCTTGTCCACATCATCGGGCCGCAATAACTGAAATTCATCCAATAATTCTGGACCAGACGGCAGCATTTGTGTCTCCCCAGAAACCTCTGATTCACTAGTGGTGTCCAGCTCGTGACGAATCTGAGCGATTTTCTCCCTGAAATGCCTGGCAAAGTCGTCACAGTGGGCCTTTGAGGGTGGAACCAGATCTTCCTTAGGACCTGGACAAACCAGGCCTTGCACCACTCGAAAAAGCTCCGCCGGACAGCATTGTGAGGAGGCAATGGAAGTGGAAAAAAAACCTCTTTTTCGCCGCCCTCACTGCCACAGCATAGGCCCAATAGTGGGCTCTCAAGTGTGTTCGGTCAGATTCATCCCGTGATCTCCTCCACCTACGCTCTAGCCGTCTCCCAACCTGCTTCATCACCCTCAATTCTGGGGTATACCAAGGGGAAGAGTGGGCTCTGCCCGGTGGGAGAGGACGCTAAGGAGTGATTGTGTCCACAGCCCTGGTCATCTCCCCGTTCCACAGTTCGACCAGAGCCTCGACAGGAGCACCCATCTTGTCAGCCGGAAACTCCCCCAGGGCCTTCAGGAATCCATCTGGATCCATCCGGCTCCGGGGGGCGGACCCACACAATCGGGTCCGCACCCTTGCAGAGGGAGAAGTCGCTCTCAAGCACAAACCTCACCAGGAAGTGATCTGACCATGACAGGGGAGTCAAATGTAAATTCCTCACCCTCAGATCCCCTCTTCCTGCCCCGTCGAGAAAACCAGGTCCAGAGTGTGTCCACGTTCATGGGTCAGGCTGGTGACATGTTGAGACAGCCCCATGGCCATCATGGAGGCCATGAAGTCCTGAGCCGCCCCGGTCACACCAGTCTCGGCATGGAGATTGAAGTCCCCCAGGACCAACATCCTGGGGGTCCTCAACACCAGGTCCGAGACGGTCTCTGTCAGCTCAGATAGGGAGACTGTTGGGCAGAAGGGTGCACGGTACACCAACAGAATCCCCAATCTGTCTCGGTCGCCCAACACCAAGTAGAGGCACTCCAGCCCTGGTCTTGAAGGGACAGGAAGTCCCGTGGAAGCTCGGTAAATCAAAGCGACCCCCCCTCCCCTCCCCTCCGGGCATGAACAGTGCTGAACCGGATACCCGGGCGGGCACAATTGATAGAAGGCAACATCCCCCCCTTCTCCCGCCCAGGTTTCCGTGATGCAAGCCAGGTCGGCCCCCTCATCCACAATCAAGTCATGGATGAGGGAAGATTTATTATTGACCAACCTGGCATTGAGCAACAGCACTGTCAGGCCTGAGGGGTGGTTGACAAGACTACCTGGCACCCTCTGGCTGGGGGCAAAACCAGAAGTAGGGACAGGTGTCAACCATCTGTCCCTCCTTCTTCTGCGCGGACACATTAAGCCCCCACCGCTGTTATGTCCATTGCCCAAAACCACCCCAATGGTGGTGCCCCCGCGCTCCCCAGGAAACACAAACGTCGATATGGCCAGGGACGACTCCATAAAAACAGATTAAATTACAATAAAATTATAAAAACAGTTTAAAAACTCCCCCTTCCCTCGGCTGTACGCCCCAGTTCAGTGGCAGCAGCAGCCACAATATCACAGTAGCGCAGCCGGGCAGGAGGGCCAATTACAACACACAAGCAAAGCCCCTGGCCAGCCCAGCCCCCCGCTCGGCCCCTGAACGGCTCCCAAACGGCGGTGACCGCCCTTTGGCCGTCACCCTTCGGCTGCCGGCGCTTTCAGGCCGCAGGGCCCTCCCGAAGCCCCGCCCTGTCCCGCACGGCTCTCACCCGTGCGAGGGGGCGGGCAAGAACCGGCCCTGGGTCCTGGCCGGTGTTCGTGGGCCGGTGGTGCTGGCCTCTGGAGGGCGGCGCGGGAGCCGGTGCCCGCGGGGGCGTCGCTGCCAAGCGGCGACGCGATGTCCCGGTGGCGCGGAGGAGGTGTGCCCCGTCCAGCGCGCTGGTTCTCCCCTGGTTCTCTTTATGTTCAGTTGAAGTAATTTTAAAAGATTTTTATGGTATTTATGACTCTGAATGTTGCTGTGCTTTTGCCTTTGGTTTATATGAATTAAGGTTATTGTATGGTTTATTGTGGTGGTTTTTCGTGCTTTTATTGTTGTTTTATTTTTGTAGTACATATGCTCAATTTATTATTACTGTTTTTATTGTGTATGTTGTGGTTACTTCATTACATATTTTGTAACTCACCCAGAGAATCATTTTGGCTAATGGATGTGACAGAAATTTTGATGATGATGGCAGTGGTGGCAGTGGCCGTGGTGGTGGTGGTGGTGGTGTTAAGGCAGGTTGGGGAACCTGAGGTCCTTAGTCATCCATGATTCCTGTTACATTCTGACATGGGTTGATAGGACAACATCTGGAGAGGCCAGTGTCTCAATCTCGCATCTAAGTCTTTAAGACAAATGAGGCCTGTGTGGATGGGTTTACAAGCCTGTGCACACACTCAGCAGCGAAAATCTGGACGTGCCGGTTGCCTTCTTTTTCTTTCTCATGTGCCAGGACCTCCAATTTGGCTGTACAATTCACATGGTTGAGGAAGAGCAAAGTCCCTCCATTTGCTCCACACCCTGGTGACATCCAGAGAATTGTGTCCATGGAGCGCTTCAGGAATATCCAAAGTCTTGGAGGTACCTAGCAGGATTATTGATTTGAAAGGCAAACCCTTCTGCCATATCACAGATTGCTTCTGAATCTCCCTCTCTCCGCTTCAGAACTGATTTGCCATGTGGCTGATGCCGAAAGCCCTCTTCACTTTACAGTATTTGTTGCTCAGACGTTTGGGTCCAAAGCTTCCTGTATTTCCATTTGTGTGCCAGAAGCACGGGAGCTTTTTGTTTCTATTAAAAGTCACTCATACTTTATGACATTGATTAGAAATTAAATGCTACAAATAGTGTTCTGAATTGGAATTGAGTTATTATGACTGTGCTTTCCCTCCTGTGCTTTCCTGCTTGTGCAATATACATTCATGCACTGTCATCCATTCTGAAAAGAGCTCCCCTGTGTATGCTGCTGCTGCCTCCTTGAAATCGTGCATCCAAGGAACCCATCAACACAAAGCTTTGAGATATCCCGCACTCTGTATTCCAAAAAGGAGATGAATGTTATGGTAGCTTTTTTGGATTTTTGTGCTTGGAAAAGTTTTCCTGCACTCTGCACAGGTAGAAACTGTCCCCTGACTTGCTACCATACTATACCTTCTTGAGTCAGGTGTTGTTTTCTGTGCAAGGGTGGGAGATGTGGGTGCACCGAAGACCTTTTCTCTGCTCCCTAGGTTCACGAAAAAGCCAGGCCTGGACTCAGAGTTCTGTGTGACATCCAGCCCTAGTAGATAGGACTCGTCTTTCTGTAACTGAAACACAGCTTGCATTTTTCTGTATTTAAGTAATCACACAAAACTCGTTTGGAAGTGATCACATAGTAGCATACAAGTTTGGATTTATAAAGCTGGCCTACCTCAGTGGAGCTTGTGTAAATGATGCCATGTACATTTTCCTTTTTGCAGAAAGAGAGGTTTCCTGCTACAGCCATATTGAACTCTGTGTATCAGACCAGATAAGTGCTATGTAGTAAGTTTCCTGTTCATAACCAATGGGGCAAACACACCACCAAATTGCCCATAAAAAGATACCTGTTGTAAGCTGCTTGGAGAGCTTTGGTCATTGGGTGGTACAGATATGAAAGAATGAATGAATGAAACCAATTTAATAATCATTTGGGGATGGCCTAAGTGTGGGGCATAGGGGAGAGCGAAGGAAGTTAAGACTCTCCTTTGATTGTATCAGTATTGCTAAACTTTCTGCAGCTTTGGGCAGTGATTGCTCTTCTAGCTACTGAGCTGACACTGAGCTGACACTGGCAAGGAACCTTGGATGTTTGGCTTGCTTCTTGCAGCTAATTACCAAGGCATCGAATTCCTCTGGGTTCTTTTTCTGCAGGGTGAATGAGAGAGAGAGAGAGAGAGACAGCGAGAGAGAGACAGCGAGAGAGAGACAGAGAGCATAAGCAACAAAAGGTGTCAAGGATTGCAGCTAGTGAAACTGGCAGCAGTTGAAGGAAACCTCGGGGGCATTTTATTTTTGTAGCTCTTGATCTAGTATACTGAGTTGCACCTCAGAGAGAAATTTGCACTCTCTTGGTGTTTGTGGGAAGAACTGTGTTTGCATATCCCAACAGTCTTTAAAAAAACTGCTATAAAGGCTAATACACATCTAAAAGTAGCATTGGACCAAAGTTTGTTAGTTCCCTAGTGGCTTAGAAAAAAGAACACCTGTTATTGTCACCCTAAAGACTCTTTGTTGATTCCACATACACCATTCTTGTTCAGTTCAATTTAGTTACAGCTTGGTATATAAGACAGCAGTGGCACCAGTATTACTGCTAAAAGTCTTCAGTCAAAGATTTGGCCATTTATTTTAAAAATCTAAAAGATTTTTAAATTTTAAATTTGATATTTAAAAGTCTTAGCATGATATTTTTAAATTGATATTTAAAAAAAATAAAGATGAGCTGAAACTTTGTTTTTCAACTTGAAAAATTTGTGTTAGACCTTAAAGTTGCCTCTGAATCTGTCTGGAAGATTCCACAAAACTGCCCCTTACTTTTTTTAACTGTTGCTTGGTTATGATCCTGGGGGTCCCCCCATTGGTGTTGCTTCTAATTCTCTTTCCCTGCTAATCTTCCAGAGTAGAGGGCAAGAAGCAGTGGCCTTCTTCTAATTTTGTTTCATTTGCCATCATTGGGTGTGTAACATCATTGAGAAGCAAATTCTGAGAAGGGCAACAGTTTCTGCCCTCACAGTGGTGTCTTTTTGGCACCCAGCAGCAAACAGAATATTAACCACTGCTAGCAGCTGGGCAGACAACTTGTCCCTGCTTGGATTCCGCACAAGGCACTGAAATACTTTCCAAATGTGGCATCCTGCAAATTGGATGGTTCAGTGGGGTGAACTCTTGGATCAGCCCTAGAAATTGTACCCCACATCTCTCCTGCATGCATTTTTTCCTGCCAAGCCCCTCCATTGCACCAGGGGGTGTTAACTGCCTTGTCAGCTCCTCTCTTGCATCAGAACAGTTCTGCAAAGATGCTGATGAAAAGGTTTTGCCCATGTCACCTTACACTGGATACTGTTAGCTTCCCTGTCAGCTCAAATAGCAATTGGGTATGCATCACCTCCTTGCCTTTGAAGGTAATGTGGAAATTGATGAGTTTTGAGTCTGTTTCCCTTAATGCTTATGGGGTATGTCTAAAAGACAGGCAATTTTTTTCAAGTTGTCCGTTAATCACATGAATTGACAGAGGAGGATAGGATTGTGTGTCCCATACCCATTTTCATGTGTGTGAGAAACAGTTTTGAGAAGGGAAAATTGGGTGATGTTCATTTGACTTCCAGCACTATTAGTGCAGCGCCAGGTGCTGAACTGGGGGTGGGCTATCTCTTAAGAACCAGAAACGCATAGTAAGAGTCCCACTGCTGTTTGTTCAGCTCATGCGAGGGTGCATATATATGCATGTGCTCATGCTTCGTGGGGAAGAGCCATAGCTCCGTGGCAGGACGCAAGTTGGGCATGCAGCAAGTCTTGGGTTCGACTCTGAGAGTGCTCCGTGTAATGCTGGAGAGCTGCCGTCAGTCAGCATGGGCAGAGAAGAGGTAGATGGACAGGAGACTAACTCAGTAAGAGGCAGCTTCCTATGAAATGGCCAGTTTAGTAAAGTCCATCTTGTTCAATTGACAGTTGCCTTCCTTCATGTGAGGGTAGCCACTCTCCCGCTTGCGTCTCATGAGAACACAAGAACATGGGGAAAGCCTGGCTGGGTCAGAAGAATGGGGCATCCAGTCCAGCACTTTTTTAACACAGCTGCCCACAGGATCCCACAAGGGGACATGCGTGCAACAGTGCCCTTCTGCCCATGTTCCTCAGCAACTGGTATACAGATAGGCATGTGGCCATCAGAATTAGTAGCCACTGATATGCGTGTCCTCCTTGAATTTGTCTGAGCCCCCTTTGAAACTGTCCAAATTGGTGGCCATCACCACTTCTTGTGCAAGTGAATCCCACAGTTAACTGTTCAGTGTGCGAAGAAGCACTTCCTTTATCTGTCAGGAATCTCCCATCAGTCAGCTTCATGCAATGATCCGGGTTCTAGCATTATGAGAAAATGTCTCCCTCTCCTCTTCTCCACACTGTGCAAAATTCTGTACACCTCTTCTGTGTCTTCCCTTACTCAATTTTTTCTAAGTTAAACAATTTCAGCTCTTAGACTCCTTCCTCACAGGCTCAAAGTTGCTTCAGTTCCTTGCTCATTTTACTTGCCCTTTTCTGCACTTTGTTCAACTGTACAATATCCTTCCTTTGTAGATAGTATTCCAAGTGTAGTCACACCAAAGATTTGTATGAAGGCAGTATAATATTTGCAGTTTTATTTTCAGTTCCCTTCTTAATTAGGACTAACATGGAGTTTGTTGGTGATGAAGTTGGGGAAATATTAACCCATTACAAAATGTTTTGGTTAGGAAAACAATTTCTCGGTAAGCAGTATTTTCTTCTGGTTGTGGCCTTGAAAGGTTTACAGTATCCTGCGACAATGGGGTAGACTGGATACCTCTATGCTACAGCCAGGAACTGGGAAATGCAGACTGTTCTCGTGAGCAGAAGTAAAATAATTGACTAGGGATGAAGCACCTAGTGTGAGACTTGCCCCTGCAAAGATATCAGGACAAGGAACAGGAGGAACAAGTTCTTGTTCTGCCTCTCTCTCTCTCTCCCTCCCTCCCTCCCTCCCTCCCTCTCGCATATGAGCATCTGGTCAACAAGCAAAGGGGACCCATTCCCATCTATATGGCTGCATTTTGTTTCCATCAGCATCCACCCAGATGCCATTTGACAGGTTTACAAGCAGGGCATGAAATTGACAGTTACCCCTTGGTGGTTCCTACCATCTGCTATTGATCATAAGGATCAGTCCTTCTGTTTCTGGTGTTCAGAGGTGAGCACCAAGCGTGTTTGGTGGGCATAGTATGCTGGCTGTGGAAGGGGGTGAAAACTGCAAGGGAGGAAGAATGGAATGGAGCGTGCTGAACAAGAGCGTTCGACAGCTTTGGATGCAGATCCTCTTGAGCCCCTGAACACTGGTTCCAGTGAGCAGTCATAGCTTCATCATACATTCGTAGACCTATTTTCCATGCATTTTTCTCAGGCTCTTCCTTCCCCTGTGCACTTTGTGTGTGAGAACCTTACAATCATAAAGGAACGGGTATGCAGATGGCTTTTATTTTTCCCCCTCCTTCGTGCAAAGGCCACAACAAGTATGAATGTAAATAAACTGCTTGGAGATCTGCACAGATAATGCAGTTTGTTGAACTAACATTGGTAGCTCAGTAACGCTGTTTGTTTGGCTTTGGTTTTGTCAGTTTTTGCCTTGTCCTAGAGGCTGTGTGGAAAGCAGGAGCTTTGCATTTTCTCAGGACTTGCATGCATACTGTAGCTCTGGGACAGGCACCAGACTAGACCAGAAGTCCAGGAAAGAATCCTGAGGAGCAGAACTAAAGCCAGCTGAACCCCAGAATATTCCCAGAGCTGGGACACGCCAGTGTGAGGGATGCCCAGGCAAAACGGATGCACATCAATAGCCCAAACTCCAAGACAGTGTTGAAATAAAGGTGCCGAAGAGGTCAGTGGCCCAGAAGCTGAACCCAGGATGAGTTAAAACAAAAGAACTAATAATTTGGTCCTAGCAACTGAATTGAAAGCATTGTTTAATGGCTTCCATTGTGTAAATGCATGTTTAGCTACCTATTCAGGGTGGTGTCATGTGACATTTAAAGCAAAGGAGTCATCAGTGGTGGTCAGGTAGTCCTATCTGGGAGGAGGGGGTGCTTCAGGCTTGGGCCTTTTCTCCCTGCAGGTTCTTTTGTTGGTAATTTTCAAAGGAACTCTCCTCCTGTACTAGTGAGCTCGGTGGGGACATGGAAGCCTGGCAGCCATTGGCATATTTCCCCTGCTATGGAGATTAATGCCCTTGACACTAATCCAAGGAGGAAGAAAGGGCATTATATGGCTTCTGAGCCCTTGATGGCCCCCGAGTCCCAGCATCCCTTCTTGGCAGCTTTGCAGGCTGTGTCTTCCAGAACAAAAGGGGATTCCTCAGCCAACATGTCAGGGTTGTGCCAGTTAAATCCATACTGCACAGCATGTACCTCGGAGAACCAGTAACCAGGCTGTTTTTCTTTCCCCTAGCAGCAGCCATGTGTATGCTTTTGAGAACAAAAAAGACAGAAGGGCAGACAGACAGAGTTCATACTTTTGGGTTTGAGTGAAAGTTTGAGCTAATTTCCCCAGCTTAGAAGCAGCTGTCCCCCATTTACGAGAGGACAGTACATACACCTGCTGTGTGCCCCCTACATCTATGGCTGAAGGCATCCTTACATCTGTATTGACCACGGCACACACGTCCATGTAGCTTGCATGCCTGTGTGAACACATAATGCATTTGTGCCTACAAAATAATGTTGAGGTTTGGCTGTAGAAGCAGCTGAGAGGCAAGAATTCGGCCACTGCTATAAGTCACTTTGACAGCTCTTCGAAATGGCTCACCATAGACGTTCCTCATCCTTGCAAATATACTCTGATTTCTCCTAGGTGTGCACTTATGAAATAGATTAAGGGGAGTCACTGCTGATGCTTTACAGTGAGTTGCCCATTATCCTTGCCCCTTACCTGGGGAGTGTCGGATTACTTGCCTAGTCTGTCGCCATAAGTCCTACCTGCAGGCATTCCAATTAGCTTTCTCTGCCCTTCCGTGGGCATTATTCCTCTCTTGATGAATATGAGAATAGGGCTAATAGCAGGGAAGCCCTCTTTGTGGGTGCTGCACTGGGACTGCCGTGGCAGCTCAACATATCCTCTTGAGGTTGGCATACGATGTGCAAAGTCAGATGCATAATTATAATTAGCAGTTATCATGTCCTGTGTTTAGCTTCCCAGGGGTATCTGGCGAGCTACTGGTGGAGAAAGAGTACAAAACTAGATGAATCTTTGGGTTAATCCAGGAAGGCAATTCTTACATACTCAGGTCTGTGTCTGTCCTTCCAGAGAGGGGATTTTAAAAGTCATTTCTTTGAAATTTGATGAAATCACAACGTTTTGATGTTCAGGTGGTGTGTCTCACTAGCTCAAAATTTAAATTCCTGAGTCTGGGATTCCCCTCCATCACCATTCCTCCTACATTTAATTGACTAATTTGTTATGTTAAGTGAACTTAAAAGAACCACTGAATAACAGACTTTTTTTTAAAGCACATCTCCTCCCAAAGGCTGTAGCTTGTCAGCACAATCTCAGAAAAGGCACTTCTCATTTTTGTCAGACAGGAGGAAGTGCCACTTTCAAGATGCACTGCCTAATGTACCTGGCGCTTGAGAGTATATAGTATCATAAAACAAAAGATAGGTCTCGCCCAAGAAACATACACTCTTTAGCAGCTAGAAAGCCATTGGGAAATCTAGTCCAGCAGAGAACTGTACCATTTCCAGCATGGAAGATACAGTGTGTGGATGGAGGGTGTCTGTCCTGGGGAATGAGTAGAAACTCCCTGACAACTAGAAAGTTTTATTTTTCAGATTTTCCCTTCCCCAACCCCCACTTCCCTCTTCCTTACAAGGCTGTCAGGGAGTACAGCCAATGTTAGAGGTTGCTGAAACTTCTGAAGATTTGAATTAGTTGTGCTTGGAGTTTAGTCATTATATATTTCAGCCAGTTATGTGCTGCTTAATATTCTAAAATCTCTGTGGTTTACTTAAAACAATGTAAAAACAAGGGTTAAAACAAGATAAAAATAAATACATTTAAAACATCGAAAGAGGATTAGAGCAGAGCAGTACAATTTAAAATCAGGGAAAGCCTGATTTGTCATATAATTATGCATTATATAATTAATATAATACAGAGATTAAAGAAATGATTCTTGCAATGTATCCTAGAGGTTCATCAAGAAAAGCAGCATGCATACCAGAGAAATTATTTTTAGTGATACATAGTAATGCACAAATATTTCTTCTCATTTTGGCTGTATTCCATTTTGTGGTCTTCTAGGAGTTAGGTGAGAACTGTAAGACTGAGAGATTGGATCTTCTCTGTTTTGCCATATTAACACTTTGGATGAAAGATCCCTTGTTTTTTGCTAACGGTTGTACAGTCCTTGACTTTTTTGTTCTTGGTAGTTAATTGCCCCAAGAAGCTAGAATACCTCTTTGAGCCATTGCTGTTGGGTGCTTGAGCAGAACACTACATTGGGCAGTGCACCTTCCCTGTACGATCAGGAAGTAGAAAATGATGAAGTAAATGTAAGCTTTGAATAACACCCTCTCCCATAAATAAGCATAACTGGTGCATGAGATGCAGATATATTTACTTTGTTCCCTTGCTCACCCTGAGAACAATATCTGCATTATCAGATATCGAAGCAATCTTTCTAAAAGAGGGAGGGTTGCTTCTTATCTCTGAAACAGCCTTCCTGATGTTGTCTATAGACATGTGATGGTGCCAATTAAGGTGTGGACTCAAATGAGTGTTGGCAACTCGATTTTCAAGAAAACAGCTGGCCAAAGTGTCCTCCCTTTTAAAAATGAGCTACATGCATTTGCTACAATGACTGTGCTGCATATGAATCTACATTTATTTCAAGAAAGACCAGAAGAAGAGTTCAAAAGCCTATGGTTTTTCACAGTGGCCAACCAGGTGCCTAAAAATGGGACAGGAGGGCAGTAGCCCTCTCCTGCTCCTGCTCCTGCTCCCCATCAGCCAGCAATCAGGGCAATGCTGCCTCTGATCCTGGTATTATCACTGAACCTTCAAGGCTAGTAGCCATTACACTTTATGCTAGAGACCTTATTCTCCATGAATATGTCTAATCCCCTTTTAATGTTGCCCCTGTGTCTTCTGGTAGTGAATTCCATAGTTTTAACTATATGCTGTGTGGTGAACAATTTTTTTCTGTCCTGAATTTTCCATCACTCAGCTTCATTACATGCAGGAAGGTAGGGCATGCAGACACATTTGTGTCAGAAACTGCCCAGCTGGAGTTTTTAATTCTTCTGGCTTTGCATCCTGGAAAACAGCCAAAAGATTTACCTTCTGGCAAGCCAGTCAAAAGTCTCACCAGCAGTGGCTGGTGATTCTTTCTGATAACTTTTTGTTAATGCAACTGCTGTGAAACCTATGCCCATGTTTCTCTTATTTGAATCTGTAGTTAAATTTCATGGGCTGCAAGAAGGCTGAAGCAAGCCATGTAATTTAACTTAGGAGGAACTCAATAAAGGGTCTGAAAGGCCTCCTGGATGCGAAGAGGGTTGGTGATCAAAAGACCTTCTGCTGTTGCTCCCCAATGAAATGGCAATACAGCGATGAAGAAAGATGTATGCTTTTACATTCAGACTTTCATCTTTACTATGGATTTTCAAAATATATATTTACACGTAATAGGAGATCAAACTGTTGACCCAGTGGGCATCAGCCATGGAAAAAATGAATTTCATACTAGGAAAGGAATAAAAAATAAAACAATAGCAATAGTCCAATGCCCTCCTGCAAATCTGTGGTGAGAGTACATTTGGAATACCATGTACAGTTTTGGTGTCCGCACCTCAACATCGATGCTTTAAAGTTGAAAATGGTGCAGAAAAGGGCACCCCAGATCATGGACTTTTTGGAGCACTTTTCTTGGAACACAAGAAAGAGTTACAATGTCTAGGATAGTTTAGCTAAAAAAGGGAGACATGATCAGAGTCTATGAATTAATGCTTGGTGTGGAGAACATAATCTACTAGAATGGAAGATTTTTCCTTGAAGGTGGATGGTGGAAGATTGAGGGCTGTTAAAAGGAAATAGATGTTCACTTATTGATGGTGCTAGTCTAATGGCTATACTTTACCCCTAAAGCAGAGGCAGTCTAGTCTGCCTGTCTCTGCCCACTGCCAGGATGCTGTTGCTAGCTGGCCAGTTCTTTGGTCTGGCTCTTTCTATTTCTTACCACCAGCTGTGCTAGTTTGGCAAAAGTTTTGTGCGAAGTGGGACAACATGATCCATCTGGTTGCCCTCCATTTAGGATGGATGCTTTGTGAGAGCAAAGATTAATGAGCACTTTATTAGAAAGGCCTCTTTGTTTTTCCCAGCTGACCTTTATGTAATCTGATAATGCCATGAAAATTGATAGTAAGAGCATATCTAATAAACCTCCCTCTGTTCCACATATTTCTTGTCTTAATACATTAATATAAGCAGTGCTTTGTTTTGTTAGAACTGATTGTGAATCTAGGATAATTTAAATATCTCTGAAAGGTTTAATTTGGCAACTTTAGCTCAGGTTTGCCATGTTACAGAGAAAAACTCAGTGCAACTGGAGCTATTTATCTGTTCCACTTACATTTCTTGGCCTCAGTGAGCTGCTATAGGGTTTAAGGTACCTGATCTTTTCCTGTATTACTCTCAAAATGATACGGGCTGACAGTATTTATTTCAGGCCTGAAGTCAGTCTGAGGAGGTTTCCATGGCGATTAATGATGTCACAGAAGAAGAGCATCTCTGTGCTGTTTGCTAAAAAGCAAGCTTAGGTAATGTCACGCTGGAGCTGCAGTTGTGATGCCTTTGCTTTTCAGACAAGAGAAAAACAGCTTCCCTTGTAGTAAATACTTGAGTGTTGAGAAAAGTGTGCTCTCAGTGAAGCAGAAATATTGATCTGTGCTGAAAGTGTGCAGTTATCTGCACACTGGGAGTGATCATTGTAGCATGAGTTGTTGTGCTGTAAGAATTACTGGCAATGTGTTTTAGTTTCCTGTTTTTTCTTTCTTTTGGTGCAGTCTGATGGATTATTATGTTAAACTGTTTGGCTTCTGTTGCACTTACCTTGTATTTTGTGTGTGTGTGGGGGGGTGTCTTTATTTTTTATATTTTTCCCTGTATGTGAATGTGTGTACACAGGGAGATGACCATCACATTTGGGACATTCTTCTAAACCTAACAATTTTGTTTCATCATGAAAAGAAAATAGTAAACCCCCTGAAAACAAATGATAACTTTGTGATGATGTGATCTTGCAAGTGGTTCTATAGATTTTAAGATGGTGATAATTACAGCCAGTGGCTAGCATATCAGACCTAAGTCAGCCTTCCCCACCCTGGTGCCCTCCAAGTGCCTTGAACTACAAACCCCATTTGCCACAGCTGCCACAGCTGATGGTCTTGAGGGAAATCCTCAATGTCTGGAGGGCAGCATGATGGCAGTGGCCGACCTTATGGACAAAAGGGCTGGGGCTCACTGGCACATGTTTTGTGTGTGTGACCTGTGCTCACTGGAACACATGCTTTGCAGACAGAAAGCTCCAGGTTTAATCCCTGGCATCTCCAGTTAGATGGAAGTGTCATCTACTGCTGAATTGATGTGGTTATGGATTCATTCTTCCCTCTTCTGGCATTTAGTGGCCTTGCTAGGTCTCTGCAGAAGCCTAGCAAGACACTGGCATGTGCCAGTCAGGTTGTTGGTGCATGCTAGCACTTTGAGGCCTCTGTGTAGGCTGTTCATGGAAACCTCCAGGCCAGGCAGAGCATCCCTTGACATTCGTATGGGCGTGTGATGGTACCTGTGCTTAGAAGATTTCAAAGAATGCGACGTGGAGGCCTGTTGACACTGCAGCCACAATCTCCTCTTGCTGATGCAGTTGCTTTTAGCTGCCCGCAAGCCAGGCAGTGTTGTTTTCACATGAATGCGACATCTAGTATGTGAATGTACAAAGTGATGAGATAAATGGCATAACAGCATGTGCTAGAGTTCACTTTGACTGTACTTTGTGGCATGTATCAGTGCACTGAGCCTACTTGAGAAAACGATTTCAACAGGATTTATGTGCTAGCTGAAGAAGAGAGCAAACGGATGCCCTTTGCTGCTGCCAGGTTTTTAGAATCTGCATAGAACTTAAATGGTGAATTGTGTGCTGAGAAGGTACATGAACCTCTGTGTGGTCTTGCCTTTCAGTGAAGCTTTGTAGAAGGGCTGGCTTTACAAATCCACTTGATGCTGAAGAGAATTGTAATTGATTGGCAATTAATATTTGATGTTTTACAATCCATTTTAGTCCCTCCTAACAGATAAATGACTTTTGATATTGTTTCTGTAACAAACACCATATTTTTCATAGTACTGTGAGCTAAATTCACCAGTGTTGATTGCTTGGCCAAGAAGAAGTGGGCTGGCAGATAAAGAGAGAATCATCATAATTAGGATTACAGCATAGCGTTTCAGTTGCAAAGCATGCTTGAAATCATCTGCTTATGAATAGCTGCAATACTGTAAAAAGACCATTTGTCATTCTGCTGGAGGAAGATACAAAATATCCAGATAATGAATTCTGGGGAGATGGAGTAGCAGATTTTAGCTAGAACTATCCATTAACTAGATAATTTATCTATTTTACTGTTTAACTATTAATTTATTTACTGGATAATTGCAAGTCCATGCATGTCCCATAAAAAGTTACACAACTTTTGAGCTAATGTATTTTCAGAATGTTATTGTTCAGTTCTACCTTCCTCCTGCTTCGGCCCAGGGAGGCAGGAAGTGGGCCCAATCACCAGCTGCTTTCTCAAGACCCCCCCCCCGCCACCCCCCTTCTTCTACCAAGGGTAGTGGTGAAAAGAGCAGTCCTCTCCAGAGGGATCCTCCTGAAGAGAGATTCAGTCCTAAGGATTCTCTGGGTAAGCTACATCTCCTCAGTGTGTACTCACAGCTCACAGCACTTCTGGCTGCTTGAGCCAGTTTGTGCTTTGCGAGGGTTATAGTGTCCTTGATTCTGAATAAGTAGACATGTGGCATTTGACAGTCATACATAGGAAAAGAAACCACAACATCAAATCAAATCAAAACAAACACACACACTCACACTCACACACTTGCAAAGGACAAATGTCTAAGATAAGAATTCAACAAGCATTAAAATATCAAATGTATACCACTTTCTAATTTGCACACTCTTCTTTAGATAAATTATATATCTTACCTTGATCCTTGGAAGGAATACATTTTTTAAATAACAGGTGTCTTTGTTCCTAGTAGAGTGTCTTACCTGATGATACAAGAGAAGTTTTCCCTCTGCCTTACTGGTATTTCTTACAATGACCTTCCTTAAAAAGAAAAAAAAAACATTTTAATAACTAATTGCCATGGACCTCTGTTTTGTATGTTTTACTGTATTTTATTGTTTTAATATATAATATGGGTTTTTTGTGTTTCTTTGTATTTTTATCTTACGTTGTAAGCCACCTAGAGGTGCTAGGGCATAACTGGGCAGCTTACAAATGTTTTAAATAAATGAGCAGAAGGTTTATGTTGTCAGAATTTGGCCAAAGTAGGGTGAGGTTGGTTTGAAGGTCCACAAGAAAAATAGCAAAAGATAGACAACTTAAAAAGGTTCTGAATATTTCTTAGCTCCATTTGCACATTAAAAATCTCATCTACCTCAACATATGAAAGACACAGGGAGAGTAATTCACAGCAAAGTTGCTGGTATATGCATGGCCCCTGGGCCTGGAAGCCCAGGAACTATTTGTGAGGAAGTGGGAGATCCTTTAGCCCCTCAGTTGTCATATCTCAGAAAGAAGATTTTCTCTTTAATTTCTTCATTGCTCTGTCATGGTAGTTTCTCCTTGGGAATGTTGATCTTCTAAGACAGTTTTCTCTAACCCAGTATCCTCCAGATGGGTCAGACAACACCTCCCATCATCCCCAGTCATCATTGAGGCAGTGGTGGTAATAGCTCAACTAATTTGGATGGCACAAGGTTGGAGAAGGCTGTTCTCATGCCCTTCCTGAACGATTGCTTCTTCTTTGGCAGGACTCCAGATGCTGAGCTGAATCAAGCCAAAAATCTATCTAGTTGACAGTAGCTTTGATAATCCTTTGTTTTGCTTTCCCCTGGCCTTGCTTAATTCTGCTGTTCTCTTAATCTGTATTTCCTCCCTGTCAGAAGAAAATTTAGTTTCCTAATATAAACACAACTCAGTATTGCCATATGAGATATGGATTAACCTGTAGCCCACTTTGGATAACAGTCTAGGCAGGTAGCTCTATTTTCTTTTATTAAAGCTGGACTGGTATTAGCTTTTGCTTGCTTGCTTGTTTTGTTTACAATATTTACATCTTGCCATTCGGTCCCAGGTTATACAGTGGAAGTCACCTGAGGGTCAGGCCCAATTCACTTTCTAAGATGGGATCCTCACAGACTTTCCAGGTCTTCCTGAGACAAGTGTGTTACAACCATACAGTTCAAGGGTAAAACTGGTGAGAATTAGTCTGTGGCAACACTTAGTGGCACTTGTGTGGGGGGTGGGGTGGGTGGGAACTATTAAATACAAGTGCTTGGTTAAATTTTTGCACATCCTAACAAAATAAAGAAAACCGAACTGCCCTGTTGGTCTGTCCATCCTCACAAGTAGCTTTTTAAAAAGCATTCACCAATAAAAATGCTGGTCTTGAGATACCAACTGTCCTTTATATTGCATTGTTTAATAAAAATATTGCTAATGGATGTCAACAGATCTTCCAGAGGAAGCTGCTGTATATGAGTTTGTCCAGCTCAGTAGTGTCTATACCAGTCTTCCAAGGAAGGTTTTGGGCATCATTTTTCATCTGCTGCAGCCAACATGTTAAGGAATGCTGGGAGGTGTAGTCCAAAATATGTGGAAGGCATCAGGTTGGGGAAAGCTCTTCATACTGATAGCAACTCTCCAGGGTTTCAGGCAAGAGTATTTTTCTGCTCTGCCTGTAGATTTTTTTTTTTTTAAAGCACCGACTCTAACACTGATTCCAGGTTTCTTCTGAAGTAGCAGCATTTATTCATCCATCAAATAATTGTAGGGTCTTAGGAACTGGCAACCAACCAATTAATTGGCTAACATCAAATTAATAAGGGCTTTCCATCTACCATTTAACAGTCTAAACTATGGCTTAATTGTGATATATCCCCAGTACTTTTTGTTCTGATACCTGTTAGATGTTTTTGAAAGTATTTAATATGTTGACACGTATAAAAGAGGCTGCTTGACACCTTCTTTCCAGCACAACCATTGCCTTTCTTGATTAATTCATGCGTTGGTTTGGTGATTAGAAAGAGAGAGCGAAGGGGGGCAGTGCTTATTTCTCTGTATCTTTCTCCTCGCACTGACCTATAACTCCTTCCTGTGGAGACCAAAACCTTGATTGATCTTTTAGATCAGAGCCTGGGCAGATCAGCCCATATGCCACAATTAACCTGCATAATCTAGATCATATTAACCAACGTAGCACTGTGGTGCTGGAAGAAACCCTGTAGCCTGTTCAGTCCAAATTTCCTGCTTAGTGCGGGAAATCCACAGAGCATCCCAACTGCGAGCTGTCCAGCTTCTGCTGAAGACCTCCAGGGAGAGGGAGCTCATCACCTTCCTTCATAATTGGTTCCCCTGTCAAATTGCTTTTGCCTGTGAGAAGTTTCTCCTAATATACAATGGAAATTCACATTCTGTATCCGAAGCCCGTTAAATCTTGTCTGGCCCTCTGGGGCAGCAAAGAGCAACCTTTGCTCTCTGCTGTGTGACATTCCTTCAGGGGTCTCTTTGGGTGTCTTTTTGGTTGTCTTCCTCAGTCTTTCCTCATCGGACTTGCTATCTATAGTCCTGGCCACCTTCATTGTCCTCATCGGAATCTGTTCTCATTTTCTAGTTTGTTTCTATCAGGTCTAAAGTCCATACTACATCAATCCGAGTTCTTTTAGTTTAGTATAAGCATGTGCGAACTTGATCTGGATTGGGCCCATTCTGTGTGAGTAGTGGGACTGAACCTTTCCACATAGCCGCAGTCTGCTCTCGCCCCCAACTTGCAGGGACTAAAGAAAGGGGTGGAGGGTGGGGAACCCTTCCATTAAGGTCTTTTCTTTTTTTAGCATCCTTGTGTGTGGGGAGAGGGCAAAGCAGCTCGGGATGAAGGTTTACTACCCCTTCCTGTGTGTGATCCTGCAGTACAGCAAGCAAACAAAAGTTAGGATCAGTTACACACTAGGCACTTAATGCAGCATGTAGTTTAGTCCCATTAAAGCTCAGCACCCAGAACTTCTCCCAGTACTCTAGATGAGGTCTGACTAATTCAGGATAATATAAATCTATTACTTGTTGTGACCTGGAAATTATGGTTCTTAATGCAGCCTAAAATTGTATTAGACCTTTTTTAATGACACATCACACTGCTATGGCTAAGCCAGATGTTACTCATTCTGTACCAGTGCAGTTGATTTTTCATTTACCCTAAAAGTAGAATTGTGCATTTGTCTTGTATTCAGCTGTGGTATAAGAAAAGAGAGGAGCAAAGGCTTTAAAAGTAAGCATCTGGTATAATATTATACAGAGACTATTAATTTTAGATATTTTAATTAAAATATTGTTTCTGGATATAATATTGGCCAACTGTATTCTGGTCTTTTTGGCCAAATTAATTGCACACACAGTCTTGCTGAGGACCTACTCAGGGGTTACGCTCAGCTAAATAGGATCATGATGTACTTTCATTTGTATTGAATTTTCTCCAATGTAGTTAATGTTTATGGATAGAAGGATACTGTGCTGTAAACTGCCTCAAACGTTCTGCTAATGTTCTACCTGTACTAATGTTATTGAGTGGTGATCATAAAAAATAAACATTTTGTACTAATTGAAGCAATTGCATTGACTTAAGTTTGACTTAGTAAATTTAAGTTAAGTTTAAGGTACAGTGACATCAAATGAATCCAACTCAGTATATCAGATCTGCCCATTTGGGAATGGGCAGAGTTAAAAGAAAAACTCTGTAATATATGAAATATTTCAAGAATTATGTGTTCATATCAGTTTTATCTCATTTTATTTTCTCAAATACAGTTAATCATAGAAAGGTACAATGTCTTTTTTAACAGTTGATGAAGTCTGGCTGCACACCAAAGAGATTCTTACTCTGTTTTCCCCAGGAGAACCTCTCAACTATTTTGACTTAGTCAGAAGAACTAATGCATACTGTAAAAGCTGTGGAGACAATGTGATGCTGACAGCACACACTCATGTTGGGCAAAAGAAGATTCAGAATAGGTTTCTCAGCTTGGATAGAGAGTCATCCATCTGCATTGCTATGAAGGCATAGGAGGGGTCTGTTTGGTCAGAATGATGTGCGAGTGGCAGGGAAGGTGGATTTTTTAATCTAGCTGGTACATACATAGGAGCCGTGTTGATGCTGTCGTATGGCCTTGCCCAGCCTGCTGCTGTCCAGATGTTTTTGGATTGTAAGTCTCATAAGCCTAAGCTCACATGGTCAGTGGTCAGGGATAATGAGAACTGCAGTCCACACCATCTGGGGAGTACCTGGTTGAGGAAGGCTATCATAGAAACAGAGTGAGTCAGAAGGGGTCTCCCGGGCCATCTAGTCTGACCAGCTGGCTCGACTCACGACATGCCCACCATCATCATCTAACAGTCTCATTTGTTCTTGGCATACGTGGAAGTCAAGAAAATGCCTTGGTACCATTATGGGTTCACCCCAGCTTTTACTATACAATATGGCTCTAATCACCATGCTTCTAAAAATTGCAACTGGGGGTTCTCCTGAATATCGGTAGGTCTCCAATTCAGTCGTGATCATCACACACACATGCCTTTTCTGTTATTTCAGTAAGTTTCAGGCTGGAGCAGCTTCTTAGTCAATATGGAAATCGAGATGGCCGAAGTTAGCTCTTGCAGTTCTGTCTGTCTCCTCTAGGTGCCTGCCTGCTCCTCTTGTTGGCCTTTAGGCACTTAGTTCTAACAAGGTCTCTAGATAGTAAACCCTTCAGCACTGGGTCTAAATTACTGTGAGTTTTGGTGATGGCTCAGAAATCCAAATCTTCCCTTTGGAGAGAAATTTGGATGCAGTCCAAATTTGTATGATATGCATACAACCTTCTAGTATTTATAGACTGGTGTCAACAAAAGCCGATCAAATATCAAAATGAATATATGTTTAAAATTGATGTCTTTCTGCCATCTGCTCATATATCAAAAACACTGTAAAGTTCTCGGTCCATTGTGTTATAGGAGGAGAGTGTTTGTCCTTCCAATGTTGTAAAAGAAGTCTTTTTGTTGTGAAAAGGGCACAGAAACCTATTTACCCTTCCATTTGTTAATTTCCATAAAACAGGTGAATCATTTCAAGAAATGTGTATATCAGTGAATATAAAAGACTGTTCCAGTGCAGAAGTTATCCATGTAATAACCTCCTCCCAGAAAGAAGCATTACAAAAGATTTTTTAAAGAAGTATTACCTGTATCGCACCACCTGCAATTAGCTAAATTAGATCATCCCTTATTACTGCAGTGTCCAGTAAACATACAAAGTTTTTGCTGAGTAATGGCAACCTTGGGGCTGAAATCTAGCTTGGGAAAAATCACAAGGGTTACATCCCAGCAGGAGGCATGGGCAAAGCAAAATGAGCAGGGGCAGATATCAATTGTACTAGTGTGGATATTTTCCCAGCAAGAATACAAGCCACAGTCCAGATCTGTACATTTGTCCCTAGCTACAGAATAAAAAATAAAATCAATAGTTGTGCATCAGTAATAAGGAAACAGTTAAGTATTTACCTAAAAAATAGAAAGCATTGATTATATGAATTTTTAAAATTAAAGTTACAGACACGGTTACGTTGGTGCTGCTGTAATCTTTTTATTCATTTGTTTGTCAGGTGTTTGTTCTGTTGTGCAGCTCAAACGGTTTGTCCTGCTCCCTACGCTACATTAGATATCTATACCAAAAGACAAAATCTGAAAACTCTAAAACTAAATATAAAATTTAAAAGTTTCTAAATACACAAGAGGAGGCATTTCTTCAAGAGGTACAGCATCCAAAAGACATTTATTACTCTAAGTAGCATTGTACAGAGGAATTCTGCTGTAGGGATTAATTTGAACTATTTCGCTCAGTCATGTCATATGTGAATTTGTGTATTTTCTTCCTTTCAGATGTGTGATCTTGAATAATAATCTAAAAGTATGTCCTACAGTGTGTTAAAATCTGAAGGCTAACAAGCTCCTTGCCTGTTAGTTGCTGATGTTCCTGGCACAAATAGGCAAGCTGGTGCTCTCCGGATTATTACAACTCCATAATGTGCAACCTTTGTGCAGGCTGAGACTTACAGGAGTTATGGGAGTTGTTGTGCAAAACATCTGGACAGTATACCTGTTCCTGTTCCATGTGACATTCATGTTTGGGCAGCATTCCTTGACCGTTCATTCAACAAGTTTCATTGCACTATATAAAAAAAAAAAAAAATCTTATGTGGCTTCTAAATTAGCTGTACTGTGATTAGGGGGTTAATACCCTTTTACCTTGTGTGCTGGGAATGTCTGTTATGCACTTTGCAGACAGTGCATATACTTTTAGCTGAGAATTGAGTGTTTTGTGCTGTATCGTTTGAAGCAGATGTGAGAAAGATTACTGACTAAAGCCTAGAAGTAGTCTTACACTTGGCCAAGCTTTATGTCCATCTAGCCCAATTGGAAATGCATGAGAATTTTGTTTCAGTTTGCAAATCACCAAAAACTGCCCTATTTACAATCCTGAATACAAATAGGAGCCCATTTCCTCTGAAAATGCTAATAGAGTTCTGAATTTGAGTTCATGTTTGCAAAGTGTGTATTTGAATGCACACCTTTCTCAAAGTACACAAATTTCTCAAAGTGTGCATATTGCAAAGAACCTGCAAAATTAAGCAAATTTGGGAATTGGTTGCACAGCTTTCATGTTTAAGATCTGTTTGTTTTGTGCACTTTTCCAATTCATGCAAAACAAATAGCAGTTGCAAACAAACTGAGTGCAAATTGAGGAGAAATGAGTAGCACGCTGATGCTTGAGCCCACCAAGTTTTTCCAAACATTACTCCTTGACCATCCCTAAGCCACTTATTTATTTTTAGAGGACTTTTACTTCTCAGCCAAGGCATGGTTTAAAGATAATTAGTAAAACAAGACAGGCCCTGTGCCCAGGCCTATAATCTAAAATGACATACAAGATAAAAGGGAGGGAAGAGGAGGGAAGCTGGATTTAATTCTCACCCTGCCTTTTTAAACCAGAAATGCGAAGGATTGATGCTGCAACCTTCTGCATGCAAAGCATGTGCTCACTCAGTGAGTTACAATCCCTTTGCATGCTAGTAGTGAATATATTTGTATTAGCAATACTTGCAGGCTGGAAACTGCAGACTTGCTGAATTTTTAAGCAATTTGTTCTGGTTTTAATTTCCACTTATTTTTGTGAAGTTCTTCAGGAATGTCGCCTTGAGAAGTCAAGGTCCCGTTTTGTCCTTCCAGCATATGCATTTGCTACAGTAGTATTTGTGCTGTTATGTCTTACAGTTTGCAACTGTGGGTTTACAAACCTCTGATTGAGCCGGTCTGGGGTGGGTGGTTTACTTGTATGATAGGTCTGGCCATTCCCAGGTTTGTTCCAGTGTTTATTACAATGGTGAGAATAACTTTGAAACTGAAACCTTTCCCATGCTAACTGCAAGATGATTGGCTGCTGCAGCTGTGAATCAAAGGAACATGTTACTCTTTCAGTGTAAGAATTATTTATCCATTGCTGACTTAGACAAAAGAGTTCTTGCAAACGAAACACCATCAAGATCTGGCAGTTATAAGAGAATCAAAGAATATTCTTAATTGCAGGATCATCATTTTCCTTCCCGGTCATGAACAGAATGAGAAACATGTGGAATAGGGTAGAACTGGTTTTGAGGTGAACTTTTTAAATTAGAGAAGTCCTTTAAAAAGGATATATGGGGAGCAGTTCTAGACTGGACTGCTGATATGGTGCTGGTCTTCCTGAGGCACCCGGTGAAGCTTCCCTGTCACAATGAAAGGTGCCCGTTGTGAGCACTCCTTCAACTGTGGGTGAACAGGTGGCTTGGAGGAGAAGAAATGCAGTCATTTGCTGGTTCTTGGAGAGCAGTCTGAGACGAGATGCTTGTTGCTGTGAAGCACCAGCATAGCTGGCCCTGATCTTCTCTTCTCTTCTCTTCTCTTCTCTTCTCTTCTCTTCTCTTCTCTTCTCTTCGGTAAGTTGTTTTCTTCAGAGGTTTCCTTTGCAACTATATCCAAAGGAGAGAGTCTGTCCATGCATGGCTGAAGTTGTTGAGCTTAGGATCTTGGCAGCATGGATATTTTTGCCAACTTTGGAATGAGAAGATATCTATCCGGCAGGACTGGGGTAGACTGTTACCTGGATGGTGCTGTGTTCAGAATTGGCTACTGAATTTTAAGTGTTGATGAGTGCTATCAGGACAACTTGCTGGGCTACATCTAATTGTATCTTGACCATGTTGACATGCAGTTGTCATTGTTGTGGGCTTCACTGGTCTTGTCATTACTACAGGTTGAGCTATTTGTATCTGGTATTAGAATGTACATCTAATCTGCAAAGTCTTCTGAAAAGTTTGAGCACCTAAGTTGTGATTCTCTAGTAAGCTGCCTGGATCTCCCATCCAGGCGGCTTACAAGACCAGACCAAAGTTAGCTTCTAGAATCTTGTCCTGTGCCCTCAGGACCATTTTCTGGACTATTGCTTGCGTGTACTGGACTTGTTAATACTGTTAAAGTTCGGATGCCAAGAATTATGAGTGGAGTTTGCTTTCTTGATCGGGGCACTCCCTCAACTTGCATGCAGTAGCCATTTCTGTTCTCCCCAGAGCTGCTGGTGGTTCAAGGACCCGCTGGAATGATGTTTAGAATGGCCCAGGAAACTATAGCTAGAAGAGAAATTTGTGGAGAAGCCCCACTGGATCTTATTAAGGGTTAAGCCCCATTGAATACAGTGGGGCTTTTTCTGAGTTTTTATTTCATTATTTTGAGGATTTTTATCCTACTCCTGAGGAGTAAGGAGACAAGGAGATCATTCCCCGGGGCTGGCAGAATGGCCCTGCATTCCCTTTCATCTCCCTAGTAGTACTATGCCAGAATGACTGTTGGAGATGGTATGCATATGATTACACTGTACCGTTGATCTTCTGATAAATACTTTCTGAAATCAACCCAAAGCTCCTTGGTATACTTTTAAAAAAGTATTAGTCATATAGAGAGCAGGCTTAAAATTACGAACTTATCTAGCAGTGTGCATAGCTACTAATGGGGCCATATGAAATAAGTCTGATTACTTTATGGGTTGCCTGGTTTCTTTTAGTTCTCTTTGAATTGCCCTTAGATGAAATAGTAAAACTACAGCACAATTAGTAGTAATGACATTGCTGATTACAAATAAGATTTGGGATGACCCAGTTTTGCCAAACTGAACTCCTTGAAGGAGCAAGAGCATAAGGAAGTGATAAATAATAAAGAACATTCCTTCTTCGCTGTCTCCGAACCTGTCTTATGCCCTGTGACTGGAGCACTTAGACAAATTACATTATCATAATCCGGATTTATTAAAAAATGGTGATGGAGTGGTAAGGGTATGGCTAGGCATTCTGTGTATCAAAAAGCTATTTATTGTAGCTGCTACCTTATTGTTCAAATGAATGTATGAAGGCTGAGAGGCCAATCAGCTCAAGCACTTTAATTTACATGAATGTGGTGACACATGTAAATAGAACTAACACTGCTTTGAATTTCATTTCTTCTAACGCTGATCAAACTATTCCTTCACTCCTGTTTTCTTCCGGTTCCTCCTCAAGCAGGAGCTATCTTCAAGCAAGACTAAATCCCAGTGGACACTTGCACAAATGCACTAAACCCACATTAGTATAACTGCAAATTAGTGCAGGCAGAACAAAATTCTGGTTGAATGTGAATCTGTCAAGGAGCAGTCCATGGAATAAAAAATGCCTGACAATCTGCCAAACACATGTTAAATAGATGTAACCTTCTCAGCAGATCCCTCTCAATCTATGTAGGAAATTTCCACAAATTTGGGATTTGTGCAAAAATTTGTGCAATTTTTCTGTTTGATTTGTTTTGCACCATTTTCCCATTTGCACAGAATGAACCACAGTTGCAAATGAAAGCATGTATCAAGGAGACATGGGCCCTGAGCAGATGTTTGGGGAATCTTGGTGAGCTCAAAGATTGCTCAATCATCCGTGTCTAGTTTGTGAAAGTGCGGACATTTCAAGAGCAATAGTTTGAAGGGGGTAGCCCCAAAAAACAGCCCAATGATAACTCAGTGCCACAGAATATTGGCACAGTGAATTAGGAAGGGGAATCTAAAGGGGGGAATGGCAGGAAAAGAAAAGAAAACGGGGTAGATTGGATTGGAATACAATAGCTGACCTCACCTTGCTCCTGGACGTGACTGCCTTTCTGGTACCTGACCTTTGGGCTGTGCTCTATGACTCTGTGCTCTGAGGCTGTGTGTTTGCCGAAAGCTTCTTGTCTTGCTGGCTCTTGACCTTGGACTGTTCCAAGACATCCTCTTGCCCTCTAAACTGGATGCAAGCCACCACCTGGCATCCTGACCTTAGCTGCCCATCACCCACACCGGACCTTACAGCTCATGGTCACCACTGCTGGGAGCTCTATTCTGAAACTTCTAGGGGGCGCCCAGTTGGGGAAGGATGGTTAACTGTAATTATTTTTTCCTATCATGCAGTTTGGCTTGCTTTGACTTTCCCCCTGTTGTATATAATTAACTTTCATGTATCACAAACAAGGGGTACAGAGTCATTTGTATTCTTGGTGACTGTCATCCAGCCTTAGAGTACATGGTGTTCTTTTTATGTAATAATAGTAGGCTCTTTTCTTTTGCCGTGCTTGCATTGTTATTCCACCTGTACAAATACAACAGTCCATTTTTCATGTTTTTGTAAAATCCTTATAGAGAGATAGTTAAATAGATGAATGAGTGAGTGAGTGAAAGTGAATCCCTATTGGATTTTTGTGCATGCATGAAATTAACAATTACCAAGAATGGGCAAAAGTAACAGTCAATTTGTATTGCGGGAACTGCTGTTCCACAGCATGATACTGAATGTATATTAGAAGCTTCCTGAAAGAGAAAGAAAATAGTGTATGGAGACAGAGACAGGAAGAGAATAGTGGTATATTCACATTGATCAAGTTTGCATGTCATGGCAAGGAAGATTTTTTAAAAGTTCTGGCTTGCCGTGATCATCAAAGTATGCTCAGTGGCTCCAGCTTGGCTTCGCTTGTTCATAGGAGTTGCCAAGCAAAGCTACTCTTCATCTATGGTTCTTAGCTTGACATCTGAACTAGGATCTCTGGGTTGTTGCTCGTCCAACATGCTAGCCTTACAAACAAAAATAAAAGTAGTAGGAAGTATCAACACCAATAGGATCAACAAATATCATCGGAATGCATCTATTTTTGTGATGTTTACAGACGCATTTCTTCCTTTTTAAATCTTCCACTGACTGAAGAGATGCAATGTCATTTTATTATAATTTGAATTCTGTGCTCAAGTCTTCCCTACATGTTAAGCAGCATTGGAAAATGGCAATATCTAACTTTTGCATCATTTTCCATCTTCTAGGATGAGGGATTTTGTCAAAAATGTTCTGGAAGTTTAAATAAACAGTGTCTACTGGCTTTCCCATTCACACATTTTGGTGTATACTTTCAGGGTTTAGTGAGACAAAACTTTTGAAGAAGCTGTGCTGATTCTTTTCCAACAGGACTTGTTCTTCTATATGCTCGATATTTTTATCTTTAATAATGTTTTCCACCATTATGCTTGGAACATATGTTATACTACTACTCTGTGTTGCTGGGTTTCCTGCTCACTCCCACTTCCTACATGGAAGAGGTGGAGGTCTCTGTATCTTTTTCCCAGGAATCTAAATTTGACTTTCAGGATTTCTCACATACATTTCCTCATGTCATTAGTACCAAGATCCTTCACCACACTTGCCTCTTTCATGCTCAGCAAAGGAAGTTGCTGGTCTACACCATGGCTCAATGGTACAGCACATGCTTTACATGTAAAGGGCCTTGTGTTCAATCCCTCACATCTCTAGGCAGGCTTGGAAAGTCCCCTGTCTAAGCTGGACAGCTGCTTCCAGGCAGCATAGACAGTGCTGGACCAAGGTGGACCAAGGGTCTGGGTCAGTACAGGACAGCTTCCTACATCTTGTACACACCACAAATCTGTCTCTGTGCATGTCTAATGGGCAGATTCCCCACTATCAAGAACCCAGCCCTAGTCACTGGACACCCTGGGTGCAAGATATGGTCCTCCTCCTGATCTAAACCACTTCCAGAGAATATGGAGGTTATTAGGCTGCCTAGTTAAAGCATCTCATGCAGACAGTGTCTGCAACTTCAATTTGATTATCTGTGTGGCCCATTGTACCCTTAGAGGAGGAAGTGTGTGATTGTGTATCGAGCTGCGTTTGAGTGACAGATGAACTTAGTGGCATAAACTATTTTTAGTTCCGAATGAGTTTCTTCCATCTAAGGTTATCACAATTATAATTACATTTGAGCTTCTCCTTAACCAAAATAAGCAGCTGCTCGAGAAAGAAAATTCTTCTTAGGGTGGCTGGGGATTATGCTGCTTTGAATGCACTAATCCATGTTTGATTAAGATGCTCCTGTCTTCCCACAGAGATAACTTGCTCTACATCTTTGTGTACTTGTGTCATTATGGAACAATCCTATTTTTCCTTCCATCCTCTGATTCTACTCCTTGTCTCATCACTACATGTATAATTGCTAGGTTTTGAGTTTTTGTGTGAGATACCCTTTTTTTAATTAACTCTGCAACTTCCATGCAGACTCTTCCAAACCTTGCTCCTTTTTTTTTCTTTTTTCCAGTGTTGGTGGAGTGTGTTCTTGGCAGCACAGCAACCAAGGACTGTACCACATGCCATTCTTATTCCTCACACTTCTCTCCAGGCTCCTGTGGGATGGCAGCACATCTGTAAAGATGTCAGCAGTGCCCTTTCAGGATGCAAAAAAAGTGTGGAAAGGAGCAGCATTGTCTGTCCTGCTCCTTTTTTGAGAAACAGGAAACAAGTGGCCAAAGATAGACGATCTTGCCACAAACCAGTTGCGGATTCTGACAGATAATTTAGGCATGATCACCACATGAGACAGTCTAAGGTGTCCAAACTGCAGGGTTTGGAGGGGGGATGCTCAATGAAAAAGAAAAAGAGCAATATGGTCACAGTTTTCTTCTGCAAAAAATGACCACAACAATTGTGTATTAATTTATGCTTTGATCCCACTCTTCCTCCAAAGAGCTGAAGCTGGTGCCAATAGTGCCCCCTGCCTTTTATTTTCACAACTGCTCTGTGAAGTAGGTTTGGTGGCGAGATTATAAATCAGTGGCCCACTGTCATCCGAGGAACTTCTAGGGCATGTTTTCCCTGCCTTGCTTCTGAAGCCTTTCCTTTTGCCAGCAGATACAATAGTCAATTAAACCTAGGAGCTTCCAAAGGTATTATTTTGGAGGAGAATCAAAATATACTTTTGCCATATCCGGAAAGGACATTTCTTTTGAGCTTCGGCACACTACTCTAGTTCCCACAATCCCCTTGCTGGTGAGACTCGGTCTCTTCCCGCACCAAAAAACCTCTCACACAGAGATGCTCCTCCCACTGGGCTTTTGCAGGAGATGGTCACTCAGCCAAGCATCCCTTCCAGGTGGGTGAGAGAAGGGTCAGTAGAAGCCACACACATCGCTGCTGTTCCTATGGACCCTTGAAAACACTGTGTTGTGTGAATGGTCTAAGACGGTGCTTCTCAGGCTGGGGCCCACGACTCCGTGGGCCCTAACGAATTCCTGACTGGGTTGCACAATAAGCATCTATCTATCTATCTATCTATCTATCTATTCATTTATCAGTTGTTTATGCCATCCATCACTTTCATCTCTGGACGGCTTACAACATTATTTATTTATTACATTTGTAATGTATGTATTAATACATAAATAAATGTAATTTATAATAATTTATAATAAATTACAAATTTATTATAATACATTTATTGATGCAATTTATTATAATGTATAATAAATTACATTAATAAATGTAATTTATTTATTACATTTGTATACTGGTCCTTAGCCCATGGGCTGTCTGGGTGGTTGACTGATATTAAAATCATAAATATAGTCCAGGAAGAGACATAAATTAATACACTCTTAAAATACTATAAAGCTAAGAGCATATAACAGTAATGACCACAGGAGGACACAACCGGGTACAGCAGCAATTTATTGACAATATTAGAAAACTGGCTCAGCAATAAAACACACAGAGTTAACTATCAAAATATTTAGAAAGTAAAAGGGTTTTCACCGGGCCCTGAAAAGATGTCAAGGATGAAAAATGTCCTGTTGTGCAGCCTTCCTCCTCTCATCGTTAAATGCTATTCCTTTCCATATGGTCTTTGTATATTTTTATTCACATTAAATGTGAGAAATAAAGTATTCACCTGATGAAATGCTACTCGTAACTACTGTGACATTCTTGCATTTTCTGTTGAACAGAGAAAGGTAGAACTTGGAACATGGAGTTGGTTTTACAAGTGAATCTTGAATAGCTTACAGGTGGACTCCACATCCAAATGTTTGGGAATCGCTGATCTAGGTTGCCGAAGCTCAGCAAAGTCTGTTGTGGCACAGCCATCTTCAGCCAATCTTCCAATTTGTTCTGCTTTGCACAGGGCCTTCAAGGGATTCACATTAATGAACATTTGAAGGCCTTGTCATGAATTGGTTCATTAATCTCTAGCCAGTGTTCCGTTGTTTCTTGCTGTCAAACTGTTTTAGATTTCAGTTCCCCACGTTCCGAACTGTAGGAAGTAGAGCTGGTGGAAGTTGAATAGGATGGGCAAATCAGCAGAATCTGAGTTCTGTCTCCAAGCTCTTTCCACCTTGAGTTCCTATTAGATTACAAGCTTTGTTTTTGTCTTTTGGCATGAAAATCTCTGTATAAATATACTAACTATGTACATCAGTTGTGCACACTGAAATGCACACATTCTTCTTCCATTGCTTGAAGTGTGCATTTTTCCAAAGCATATTTTGCAAATGTACAGATTTTTTCATGCATATTTTCCAGTTCTATATATGCCATTGAACACATTGTTTTTGTTCTGTGAATCACATTGCAAAGTTTAGGAATGTGCAGAATTCGAGTATAGAGTGCATCTGACTCCATCTTTGGTCTGGAAGGTGCAGTTTGGGTAAATCCTGATCGAAACCAAACTGTAAGGGCATCCTGCATTACCTTCTCGAATGAGTAGCAGGTCTCCAGTATTTAAGGTGTTCTCAGCTCAGATCCTTTCCTCAAAAAAGCCAGAATATGAACCTAAGACCTTGGGCACGTATCTCATGTTTTATCTTCCTGAGCCATGTCTCTCTTTCCAAAATGAATGACTAAAACCAAAGCTGTAATAAATCTTTATGAGACACTGGATTTGGGCAGATGGTTTAAAACTATGGGTTTTGGGGTATATTTCCTGAATTGGCCCTCTTTTGAAAGTATTCTCAAGCACTGTGTATTTATATATTTATCCTCTGATGTTTTGGTTACTCTGGTTGTTATAAGAGCATGCAGAGGGGCAAAATGAACCACACTGTTTAAGTTCTTCAGAAATGACAAATAAAGCTCTGTATTGTTAGAAGTTAATATTTAGTCATGTCCAACTTTATTAAATTTTGACTTCATCTAAAACCTAATCATGTGGGGAATTTGAAATACACATTTGAAATGTATTAGAGAAATATGATCTTGAGTATTTAAAAAATGCAAACACTGAAGATCTGGGTCTAGATAATACCTCCAGCAGAGGCATATTTATCCCCAAGAATTTTTTTTTTTGCAGTACTTTTTTATTAAATTTTAAAACAGTACTAAAAACATCAATCATCACAAACATCGGAACTACTGAGTCAACCCCTCACTACATATCTTTTAACATTCTGTAATCATAGTCAGATTCATTTATGGAATCTTAAAAAACATTTTTAGTTCTAAACCAAGTCCTGTTTCTCCAGCCAATTAAAAAAAAAAGTCATAGTCATTTTCTAGTATAGCAATTCAAAGACAAAAGAGTCATGCAACTTAGCTTTTGGTCATTCATTTTTAAGATAAAAAAAGAAAAAAAAGAAAAAGAAAAGAATCTCTCATTTTCCCTTACACCACCCCCAAAGGAGAAAAAAAAAGGAGGGACTCCACTCCTGTTCTTCTCCTTCTTAGTTCAGTTTAAATCTTATCTTATAATCTCTTCATAATTCACATATAAATGTAGAAAAGCTTTCACAGTTAAAATCATATACCTTAGCCTTTCCATACCACAATAAACATGCCAACCCATTTATACCATTCCTTTTTAAGATTTCTTTTTTACACTTCTTTCAAACCGCTTTTGTTTTAATAGGGTTTGTTGAAAATCAGTATTTTTAAACTTTACATCTCCAGCTCATCCTTCTCCCCTTGGTGTTATTTGGTGAAAATCAACCCACTTCAAAGTCTGTATTTCAACCTTCACTATTTCTTGCTTTATCTTCAGTGATTGTAGCATTTCTTGTAGGTCAGTGTTTATTCCCAATGGCTGTGTTTTTTGCTGCAAATCAACTTTCACTGTTTCTTCTTCCTCAGAATCAATTTTAGTTAATTCAGGATCCATCCATCCTTCAAAAAAAAAATTCCTTCCTTTAGTGGCCAAATTTGTTTCTTTTTATCCACAGTTTCAAATTTTTCAAATTTTTCATATACTTGTTTTATTTCTTGTATATTCTGTTCAGTTTCGGATTCTACATCAATCCCCATCTCCCTAAAAGAGGCATCAAGTTTATCAAAGCACTTTTTTTGTACAGTTGAGAAGATTTCCTGTTGTCTCAACATCACCTCTTGGGATATTTGTAAAGTTGTTAAAGATTCTTGTATTTCCAAAAAAAAAAATCTCTGCAGCTCTTCCATCATTGCAATAATTCCAATAGCCACGAAGTGGCAGCCAAGATCAGTTCCACTTTTCTTTTCTCTAGATAACTAGGGTCAGAAGGTTAGCAAGTTGCCAAATGCTTTGGCAGAGGTCCCAAAAATGCAGGAGACGAAATGGAGATTCTTATATCCTTCCTCTTTTCTCCCTTTTTTATGCCAATTAACAACAGATATAGTTTTTCCACAAGTAGTATTGCAAAAGGAAAATAGGAATGCTCACCCAAACAGTCGTCACATTAAAGAAAGCATCCAACGATGTGAAAAATATCCTGGCGAGTGTCCAGTTGATCTTGACAGAAGTCCAAACAGATATCCAAAATGATCGGTCAAAGCTTTGAACTTCTATCACGTAATTGCACCTTAAAATTTTAAACTAATTTTATACCCTTAGAGAGGTTAGAGGAAAAAGTCTTTTTCTTCGGCTTAAACTTGGACAAAAGCCTCAGCACTCTCTCATCTCAGTCGCCGCCTAAACATCCGGAAGGTTTTTCTTTTCTTAATGCCAAATTATAAACAAATGCAGCTTTTCCATGGGTAATATTGCGAAAGAAGTAAAAAATATTTACTCAGCAGTTCCAGTGCTTACCTGGCTAATAAAAATCCTAAGTTAATCTTCTAAGATGTCAAGAACTTGAAGCGGCTGAAACCACCCCCTGTGTTACTCGGTTGAGAAGTACCTGAATTGCTCTCAGCAGGTACGAGATTGCCATCTCACATCAAGCCAAAAGCATGCCCAGGTAATCTGTCTTCACCCCGACAGGGCTTAGATGAGTCTCCCACGACTTGCTGCCAAGTAATACCGGCGTGATAACAGAACTCCGTTAATCACATCCGTCTCGTTCTGACGCCATCTTGGAATCTCATCCCCAAGAAATTTTAAGGAGGGGATGGTGATTGTGGGATGAGAAGGAATGAGAAGGAAAGGTTTGCAAAGAGTTATCTGTCACTCTTTCAATTGCACATGTTTTTTCATGTATCTGTTTTCAAAGCTAATTGCTTGGCATTAAACTTAAAATGGGAGAATGCCCTGAACTGTCAATAATTTCTTTTGCCCTTCTTTAAAGGTCTGAAATATTTTTCATTAGTAGGCAGAGTATCAGCTGCTTGTCCCCAAGGAACACAGAACTCCTTTGCTAACTTCTAATCTAAATCATAATTATCTGAAGGTCATGAGCTTTTGCTTAAGCTAATGTGCTCTGTCTTTATCAATTCCCACCCCCTCACACAAGCACAAAAGCCCATTCTCTGCATTCTACTTCGAATTCCACCTTTGGGTTTTTGTTTTTTTTACCTCCCAGCCTTCCCTTAGAACAGAGAAAGTTGCATTTAGACTACATGGTGAAAACTCCAAATTTTGGGACTCGATCCAGTATATCCTAAGTACTTCTCTTGCTGTTTGTTGGCTGCTAACACAGCAGTTTTCAGTGGCTGAAATCATACCTGCACTATGAAATTCTGAATCTATTTATTTTAGGCCATTCTATGCACATTCTGTACTCTAGTAACATTTCCCAAGCCATGGGGGAGGGAGGTCCTGTGCAGGATGTTCCATCTTTTCATCCAAATCTTGTACTATTTCAAACCTTGTGGTATGTTTGATGTTTACATCCTGCAATCGGAATCGGAGGTCTGTTCTTTGGTTTCCACACTTCACCATGGTTTCTTTGAACATCCAAACCTGGCACCATGGATTCTCTGTGAACCAGCACAGAGTCCGTCGAAGAAAGCAGCAGGTGCAGGAGTGCTCCTGTTCATCCAACACGATATTGAATTTTGGGCAAGGTGGCTGATGAGATGTGTGCAAACATGGGGAGGACCGAGTAAGGAAGGTGGAAGCAGGACTTTCATACAAACAGCTTGAATTTCTATCAGGTGCATCCAGGCCAAAAAAACCCACACACACCATGGAAACTACGCAAGGTACCTTGTCATGATGTGTGAATCCAGACATGATGCCAAAGTTGTACTGGGGTACTTCCCTCCCCTTGCAATGTTTGTATGGTGAATTTCAAGTTCATTAAATCAGTTCTGGCTTAGAAAACCACCCTTGATTTCCCTGTTCCAAGAGGAGGACTGGGTATAAATATTAGACCAGAGTATTCTGGAAAAAGTAGAAGTAGAAAATTTATCAGAAAGTTTTGTGAGGAGATTTCCAGTGCTCTAACAAATAAGTTCCACCACTGCTTTGTAGTAGCTTCCTCTATGTGCCTTGTGATTGCCGGGACAGTTTCGATATATTGCCAAATCTTTCTTCTTTTCTATTGTGTTGTTACCCTACTACTCACAATATTTATCTTTACCAAGTGCTTTCTTTCTTCAGTGTGTTCACTGTGGTGATGTTTTGGCATCATGACTTTGCTCAGCGAGGTTACAGGCTCTAGTTGACTAACGGATCTTTGCAAACACTACTAACTTCCCAAGCTTAAGAAAAGAAGTGAAGCTTTTCTTTAAGAAAAGTGAAGTAAACAGTGATCACAGTTTCCGTTTCAGTTTTCTTTCAGCTTGTTATTGATGATGGTTGGCAATAGAGGGCAAATGCAGCATGTGTAAGTCCTGTCCAAGCTTGGTCTGGATCCAAATTAATTGTACACAGGAAGTGGTGTCATACTTTAATTTTCAGTTCCCCAAGGGAAACTGGGCACTTGGGCTGGTCAATGCTCACCCTGGAAGGATGACTCATGGAAGTTCATCTCCTACGTTTAGTCCACCTAGCATGATCGATTGCAGTACAAGAGCTCAGACATTTATCTATCCATCTATCATCGAAAGCCTTTCTACCCTATCATTTACCAAGGTCTCAGTTATCTCAGTTATGGGTAAACGCAGACCAGTTATGGGAAATTTTGGGTCTTTCCATGTGTACTGGGAATCTTCGTAAACCTCAGTGCAGGGGTACATTTTCTGCCACAGAGCCTGATGAGGATGAGTGATAGTATAATTTTCGCTAATTTACTCAGTTATAAAGATTCCACAGCCTGATGAGCTGGAAGCATTTCTCGCTGGATGCTTGCTGAAGGAAATGGGTTTGATTCAGTATTCCTGTGAGTGGGATTCCGTGCAGCAGAGCTGCTGCTGGAGGCAGAGGGAATTGTGGTTTTCTCCTCTGCTTCCTACAGCTCCCTGAAAAGCTGCTCTGGAAGGCTGGGAAGTCACTTACAGCCATCTGTGAAGCGGCTCTGCATGGGGCTGCAAACTGCAGGGAGAAACTGGTAAAAAATTGCTTCCTTTTCCCAGCCTTTTAACTGGATTGGTTCTTGATCCCTTCTGTGAAGGGAAGGAGCCGACTATCAATGGAAGGGCAAGTCTGGATCCAGCCCCATGCATGTGGAGAGGAAGATCATAATATAAATATTGACTTTTTTAAAAAGAACTTTTTAAAGCTGCAAAATTTAAAATCTCTCTCTTTTTCCCTGTACAAATTAATTCTGAAGTTGATGAGAATACGGTTTCAGTTTATTTAAATGCATAAAGCCACCTTAGAGCCATGGCCCATCAAGTCCCGTATCATCTCAGATTCCTTCAATGGGGAATTGGCCTGGAGTATTATACCTGCAAAGCACATGTTCTACCCCTGGGCCAGGCACCGTGTTGCTTCTGTGCACCATCTTGTCTTGACAGTGTGCACCTAAGCATGCTTGCTCAGAAATAAATCGAATGGGGTGGTTTCAGTGCAGTTACTTCCCAGTAGCTTTGCTATAGGTTAATTCATGTTCCTTCCTTTTTCAATTCTCCAAAATGGCTTGTTCTGCAAAGGTGATTAACTTCACTCCTCCCAGTGTTAGAATGGTTGCTGTGCAAAATTAATGTGGAATTGTTGCTGTCCTCTGGGGTCCAGATTAGCACCAGGAAGACCTTTAGCTCATTTCAATTGGTATCATAGTGAGGGCAAAGGGTTAAAGTCCCCCACCAGATGTTGCAGCTCAAATGGTGCTCCTCATCCCTCACTGATTATTTTTTAGGTCAGCTGGACAAGGCCAAATAACGTGATAGATGTCACATCTAGTTTGGTCCTAGCTTATTTGGCAGATCACAGGACCTAAACCCTGCTCATTTTACCTGAGGAAAGTGCTAGAGAGCATATAACCCTGTAGCAGTTCATAGACTTGGCATGAGGATGCCAAAGGTTCAGATCAGCAGAGTGGGAGAGACATCCACTTAAGAGCTGCTGGGCCTGATGAACACCTGGCCTAGTAGCAGGCAGCGTCCTGTGTATAGCCTATTTAGAGGGAGGCGGGCCCAAATAACGAGGGCTTGTGCTGTCTCTTCAGTTATCAGTTTGTGAGAATGCATGCCCTGATTTTTCTTTAGGGAAATAATTTTTGATTTGTAGTTTCCCCTGTCTTGGCCAGATTGATGCATTTTTGATACAGAAATTTGCATGTAAATGAGTGTTTTTCTTATGGATAAACTAATGGATAATTAACAGCCATACAAGGAATGCTAATGATAAGGAACTAAAGTGTATCATTCATTAAATAATATAAACTTCTCTGATCTTTTCTGCCTTACAGTTTAGTGGCCAAAGTTTAATTTCATTTGTTTGTTTTTGTTTCAGCCTGATTGTTGAACAGAATGGCAAAACCATATGAATTTAACTGGCAGAAACCAGTTCCATCCTTTCTACAAGACGGAGCTGTGTTTGACAGATATGAGGAGGTAAGGAGTCCTTAAACCATCCGGAATTAAAACTTTGAAACCTGAAGTCTGATGGCTAACAGGGATGTTGGAATGTGGTCCTGAGAGCTATTTCTGAAATTAATTCAGCCCGCTGGTTGAGTCTTTTGGTTCAGATAATTTTGAATATGGTGAAAAAATACTTTTGTGTCAATCCACAAACAGCTGACATGGTCAAGGGTTAAGAAAAATGCTTAAGGATACTTCCAAAGCATGTAATTTCACCATGAATTTGTGTGAAAGAAACAGTCACTGATCAGCACTGATGCTGAAAAGTGTTACTTTTCTACAGATCTACCTAAAAAGAAGTCCCATCAGGTAGGAATGTGTTTTAACCACAGGGGCCTGCTCTAACCAAGGCACCTCATTTTAGATTTGAGGATACTTAGGAAGAAATGAAACAACCTTTCTCAAAGAGGATGCATGGTTTATTGAATGCAGTGATGAAATATGGGTGCAGAATGTAAAGAAGTGAAAGACAGCTCACACTCCACTTTTCTGTGGCTGTTTTGATCCCTGGAATAGGCCACTGGGTGTTCTCTGGTCCTCCAGTTGCTTAGGTGAGTGACATGTCTGTTGCTGTCACCTGGCCGAGAGTGAGAGACCATGCCTCTTGCCATGGATTTTATAACGTTTCTGTCTGCTTCAGGGCTGTATGCACAGGCTCTACCCTCCCATTCGGGAGATAGTAGAGGATGACACTGCTCTAGTAAAGCAAACAGTCTCAATTTTCACAGCAGAAGCAGCCCTTATCTGCAGAATTCCTGGGGAAGTCGACTCCAAGGCAATTATCTGTGTTGCTCTTCCTAATAAGCTGAAGTTAATATGGTCTTGGCATGACTTCAAGGATTATCCTGGATTTTAGACACTGGGAAAGTTCACTACATATCACCGTTTTTTCAGCAGAATCCATATAACACAAAATGAATAGGAGTATATATCCATAGATATATCTATAAGTATCTATAAATCTGTATATCCATAGATTTCTACTGTTTGTTCTGGATTGGATATTCTGAAGGCCACTGACCATCTTTGCATTGCTGCTGTTCACATCTGTTTCATTTTTTGTTTGCTTGTAAATAAGTAACACTTATCATCCAAAATGATAGCATGTGTTAAAGTACAATTTTAGTTTAGTGGGATGGTTGGACCAATAATGGAAAGTGCAGCATTTAAACTAAAGCTCTGTTGCCAATCTTGAAAACTGAGAAATAAGTATAGGGAAAAACACTTCACCAGACAGCAGTATAATGAATACCAGAGAAGTCCAGTCCAGTCCAGCTTCATCCCAATCCAAATCAGGAGATCCAAATCGCATCCAAGAGTGGCTTTAGAAAGCTGATTATTCCGCTAAACAAAACACACTTATTGCAAGAGCATCCGGTATGATTTGCACATCTCTGTAAATTCATCAAAAATGAGCTCCAAGGAATGTGGGACGGAACATACTGTGTTTGCAAAAGATAACATTTTGAGCATGGTTTCCTTTTATTTAATCATGTGGTCAGTGTTCCTTTTTAGGAATAGATAGCTGGACCTTCTGTTTGTTTTACTGAATTTAATAGGCAGGCATTGTTGGTGCTTTTAACTAGCTTCATATAAACAGAATCTCTGGTTAATCTATCAAGCACTTGTTAGATTATCTGGAGGCTTAATTTAACAAGACAAATAACAGATTTTGTAAAAGTCCAAATAAATACCTGTAGTAATATTTTACTGTATTCTTTAATCCCATGAAATGAAGGGAAGATTTTTTTAAACATACAGGCCTGCCAAGACAGATAGAGGCCTGGCTTGACCCTTGTGTATCTCAGCAGCAAATGAGCTAAAGGGGAATGCGAATGGCTTGCTAAACATGTCTTGTTTGCGAAAGGGTTCTCCAGCAGGTACAAGAACCAAGTGAACGGTTTCAAACTGCTCCATCTGAACGTAGCATCTGGAAGGGACTGTGTAGCACAAGGGGTCGGCAGCATGGCACCTGTGGGACCAGGACACCCTCAGACACTTTTCTTGGCATCTGCCTAGGGGCCTGAGCCCTCCTCCTCAAAAAATCTCACTAGCAGCTGGGAGCACTGTGAAATAACACGAGGGTAACCCTCTAGCTACTCCTGTCTGCTTTTCCCACGAATGCCTCTGGGCCACGGGTAGTGCTCAGAGGTGTTCTCAGGAAATCAGACTGGAAGCTGGCTGCAGGCTGATGCTTTATCTTCCGTGCACCCATTTTGTGATGGTGCCTGCGAAAGATGGGAGCACAGGTGTCATGGGGAAGGCTGTCATTGCATGTGAACTCCATTCCTCCCAGTCCATGCAGCCTGTGTGTGGGCAACACCCTATTCCTGTGGGATGGGAATCCTGGGGAAGCCTCACATCCCCCTCCCTTCCCCTCCCACTCCTCTTCTCATCAAGGACTGAGCTCTTGTTCCTCAAATTCGTGATCTTCAGCTGAAGGTGTAGCAGGGATGTGGCATTCTCTGTAACTGGCTGGTGTCTGGAATGCCCGTGCGTTTGTCTGGAAGAAGGAGGGAAAGGAAAGAAAACGGGCTCTGTTCTGGCTTCTGGGAATTCCTACACTTGTGCCGGCTGTACCCCTGGCCGAGAGGGTTGAGGCTGCATTGTTTAAGTGTGTTGAATGGCACCTTTGGGGAGGAAAGCTGACCACTTCTGTGAACATGAACGTGCAGGTATTTTGTTCTGTGTGGAAAGGAGCTTTTCTGATTCCAGTAATGCCCTGGGCTTTTTTGGTACATTTTTCTCTGAGTAAGTTGTTTCTTCTATGACAGTTGCTGTCGAAACTAGGGAGAACAGCAAAACTTTATTTGGGGAAGGAGATAATTGCACTGTAGGCACACATGCCAGTTAAAATCCAGGCATGCTGACACATTTGTTTTAAAAGGCATTTTATCACTTCTCAATATTTAGAATCCATTGCAGGGTTAAGAGCTTAGTGAAGAAACAAAATCCATAACGGGAATTTCATTGCTCTACAGATGGTGGAGACAAAACTTTTGTTCAGTTAAGACTGCTTTAGGCTCCAAGTAATTATAGCTGTGTAAAACTGAAATGGAGCGAACAGTGGTTCAAGTTGTCCCAGTTAAAAGCATTTCCCCATGCCTTGCTAGTACAGCAGGAAACTGTAGCACTGCTTCCCTTTGTATAGATCATGTCTTTAGATTGAGAAGACTAAAGATTATGTCTTTAGATTGAGAAGGCAACCCACGTGGCGTGAACTGGAGGTTCATGCCACCTGCATGGGTATTCAGCTTCCCCACAATCAGCTTGCACAAGCGTCGGCTTTGGATGGCTTGGCTGTCTCTGATGGCTAATACATCTTGTAGTATACATGCCAGAGAGGTGGCATTTTCCCCTTTCTCCCACAGGTATCCAAAACCACTCTGCTGTGCAAGGACATGGTAGAGGTGCTTCCTACAGCTGACAGCCAAGGGGAACTGCTATTTGTTTTAGCCAAAACGCTTGTCCCAGAATCCCCGGCAGTGTCTCCAGACCCACATGCTGCTTCTCTGTGACGATTGTTCTGCCAAGCCTAAGAATCCTGTGCGGTTGTTGTTGACAAGGCAGTAGAAGAGGCAGCTGTATGCCCGATTCTTGGGGCTGCGAGCTTATAGTGCCGGCTGCAGAAATTGCCTTTTCAGTCTCTCTCTAATTTATGATGTTTGAAATACTTTGTTTCTGAGCTAAAATTTGTGGGGAGAAATGTTGGGTAAGTTGTGTCTCTTTTTCAAATACTTCTTGATGAGCTGAATGTTTTGTTTTTCTCTTTCAACAGGAATCTTTTGTCTTTGAACCAAGCTGTCTCTTCAAAGTGGATGAATTTGGATTTTTTCTAACATGGAAAAGTGAAGGAAAGGTACTGTTCAGAGTGATATCAAGGTCATTGTTGTTTGTATGAAATGCTGAAATCTCCCATCTTGGAAGCACACACTGAATATTTGTGATAACACATTGTGAGGCATGACTCCTAAGTCTCTGGGCCTTGGGCTGCGATCAAAGGGGGTGGCGAACAGAAGGGCCTTTTCAGTAGTGGCACCCTATCTTTGGACTGTGCTCTCCAGAGAGATATGCCTGGTGCCCTCTTGGTTATCTTTTCAGTACCAGGTGAAAACCTTTTTGTTTACCTGCTGTTTTAAGAATAGATGGATAATTTTATATGTTTATATTTTAATACCGTTATTTTTGCTGCTGTCGTGAGGTGGTTAACTTTTATAATTGTTGGGTTTATTCCTTGCTTATTATTGTTAGTGCTTGTTTTTACTGTATTATTATCTTATCTTAGGTATTTTAATGTTGTAGAAATGTTTTATTCTTTGTAAACCATCCAGAGAGCCCCATGGTCTGCAGGGGCAGAATATAAATATAGTAAATAAATCCTAAGCACTCTTGCTTGGAATAAGTCCTACTGAACACAGTGGAACTGAGTAAACATACTTAGAGTTGTCCTGTTACTTTGGGAGGGCAAATCCAGGCCCTGAAGTGGATTTCCAATACACTGTTTATTTCCAGTTCAAGAGGAAGGAAATGCTTCGGGCCTCTCTCCCTTCCGAACAATCACCTGTTTATTGAAGGGAAAATGTGTGTGGGTGAGATTGGCCGAGTGCAGCCGTGATCACAAATTGTGCCAACATAGTTGGCTTAATGATGTTCTCAGGCAGGCTGCCCCATCCCGGTCCCCTCTGGATCTGTTGGAATACAACACCCAGCATGTCCCAGCCAGCCATGCTGAGATCTGTAGTCAAACACATCTGGAGGGGAATCCTGGTCCTAGAGAGCTACCTCTCTCTCTGTCCTTTTCTTGGATGATGGGCATTGGAGTATGCAGGGCAATGGCCCACCTTGGTTCCCTCCTCACCTCCCACTGTGACCTCGCCTTGGTGCAGCATTCATGTCAGCTTGCCCTGTGTTTTGTTTGGTTTTATCTCAATATCTGACTATAATTTATACACTTGATGTTGAGAGGTGAAATAAAGACTTTGGATCTGGTGAGTAGTTGAGGAATTCATGTAATTCTGTACTGATTTAACTGTCATATGCTTTTGGGAGTAACAGTTTCACCGGCTTGAATGCTTTAACCTGGAGGGCATCCATGTGGCTCTTCAGAGGTTGCTCATACCCCACCAGCCTGGCCATGGCCATTGGTCGTGCTGGCTGGAGCTGCTGAGATCTGAAGTCCCACAACCTCTGGAGAGCCCCAGGTTCCCCATCCCTGTCTTAAAAGCAAAATGAGTGGAGGATGCCCTGCTTTGTCTTAACTGTGTTTGGGAAGTGTTTCAGGACCTTCTGTATTCCACCCAGCTTTGGAGCTTAAGCGCAGTTCCCTTTGTTGTTCCAGGAAGGGCAAGTTTTAGAATGCTCCCTAATCAACAGTGTTCGTGTTGGAGCAGTACCAAAGGTATTCCTCGAATTTTGTTTTCTACTATTGTTTGAAACAATATGTGTTGGCTTGGGTGGAACTTTCTTTGTAAGAGTGCAACCTACAAATGTCAGAGTCTCTGAAGGTCTGACGTCCTTGAAGTCCACAGAATTTTAAAAAAACAAACAAAAAACCCCCTGCAAAACCTTCATCTTTTGAAGTAGAGCAGATGGCTTAGCCAGAAAAAAAATCTAAATCAGAAGGTAGCTGCAACGATAGTTAAACTTTTTCAAGCTTTATTGATGTTGTTGGCAGAGTTTTAAAAATGTGTTTCTTTCCCCATTTAAATCAGTGGGACTGGAAAGTGCTTTCTTGTTGTCTAAAACTTGTCCAATTTTTTAAAACTACATTTCAGGCATGGCTTCTTTGAATAGAACACCTTCAGGCATTTTTTAAAAATGCATAGCCATTATGAAGACAATTGCTTAATTAATATGCATTAGTTCATTGGCATTCCAACCCTGGTGAAGAAGTGGTCATGCAAATGAGCTTTCTGAAATCTGGAAGGAGACTCTACCTCAAAGTAACATGTCAGTGTCTATGTGTCTCTTCCCTAATCTATTTCTTCCTTCAATTCTGGTTATATCGAGTCTCTTGAGGCAGTTTTCAGACTGATCATATTTTATTAATTCTTCTCGCTTAGACGTCCTGTGGCTGCTGGAAAAGCCAGCTCTGCTGCTGGTGAAAAAGCTCCCTCTTCTGAAAATGTAGATTGGTATTCATAGGCTTATCAGGGGACATATATATACTAGGGGTTCATAAGGAGAGGTGAAGCCCATAATGATGAAGTGACTACAGTTGAGGGGTTACCCCGGGTATGCAAACGCCCTTATTTAAACAAAGGTGAATGCTACCTGAGAAGGGAATCTTGTGGCTTCAGAGAGGCAGTCAACGAAAGAGAAGATGTTGCTGACATATTGGTAAGATACAGTGTTGGCCAGATCTAAGGTTGGACTACCTTGTCTACATGGCACTAGTGTGGACATAGCACTGGAATCGTGGTTAGGTATGTAGAGCATGAATGAAGTGCCACCAGTCCTCTGGCACAGAAGGGTTTCACCCTATGAATCAGGCCTCTGTACAATCCATTGTGTCTGATATAGTTCATATTTCAGCCGTGCTGTTGAACAAGCAGTTATGAAGGTTTTCCGGCAGCACAGCTGAAATTTTGACAGGATATTTAAGGAAAAGCGAAGAAGAAACACTTACAGGTTGCATTCTTGGAATGACTAGAACAACAAAAGCGGAATTCCTTCTTTTAGTCTTGGATAGTCTAACAATGCATTTCTTGTGTTTAACAGGATCCAAAAATATTAGCTGCTCTTGAGGCTGTTGGCAAAGCGGAAAATGAACTGGAAGGACGTATTGTGTGCATCTGTAGCGACACGGATCTGGTGAACATCAGCTTCACATACATGGTGGCAGAAAGCACCGAAGAAGCAAAGGTACTGCAGCTAAGCACAGCTTGTGGGATTTGCTGGATTGTGCCATTATATCAGGTTTTTTCCAGCTCTGAGGGCTGCATGTGATGGCAGCTTGGGGGCCGTGTGTATGCGCAGGCAGAGACCAAACACATGCACACATGTGCCAGCCTCTCCCTGATACAGAGAGCTCTTTTCTCACTGGTCTCAAATGTGGGTGGAAAAAGTGGCCCGTGCCAGGATTGCAACTCAGGACTGGCTGCGTGGGGAGACACAGTTCAGGTCTCGGCAGCTGCGTGTGGCCCCTGGGCTCCTGGCTGGGCAGCCTCACACTGTTTAAATGCCCCATGCTCTGCTGTTGAATAGCAGGCATTCTCTGGAAGAGCAACCTGTTGTAATGAAAAGGCAGGCAGCATGGACTGCCGTGTCAAGCAAACTGATGCAGTTCTTTTCAGCAGGGTTGGGTGTTTCCCCCATGTGGGAAAATGCTGGAATGGCAATTTAGGAAGTGTGTAGATGTGCGATATCAAGCTATGTTTCAGTGAGAGATGTTATCTGTAACACTTTGAAGTATGTGAACATTGGGAGTCTTGTTAAATAACTCTTAAACCTCATATTGCATTACATATTCATATATATGAGCAAGATAATAATCTTGCTTTATTCTGGGGACATGTTGATGAATTTGTCCATTGTGTGTTTTTCCTGCGTGGAAAAATGAAACACTGTGAGTCTGATAAATCGAAGTAGGTGGGGAGAAATTGGAAAACACTGGAGGGCAAGTTGGTGGTCCCCAGGAGGGCATTTGAGGGGTCCATATGAAAGTCTTGACCTGCCTGCCTGTGCACAGAGGCCTTGTGTGGATGGCGGCAGACTTTGTGCTACCAAGGCCTCCCCAACGCTGGTCCTCTGCTGGCAGTGACAGTTAAAATGGAGCCTTCTGGAGGAGTGCCCAGGGTGGGTCCCAGAAAGGCTTGGCTCTGCTGCATCCAGAAAGTCTCCCTTCCTCAGACATGCCTCGGGACCATGGGGAGAACGATGGCAGCCCTGAAGCTGGCATTCTTTCTCGTCCTGTTAGAAGCAAGGGTCGAGCAAAGAAGCAGAAGGAAAGGGGTAGGGGATGCCAGCCCTGGACCTTCGGTTCTGGCCAGTGCAAGCCTGAGAGGGCTCAGGTGGTGTTCTTCTGCCAAGGAATCTCCCCATCTTTGGATTAAAAGCATAAGAGACAAAACCGGCTTCGGCGAATGGGGCGGCCTAGAAATTTTCTAAATAAATACATAAATAAATAAAAACCGCCATGTTTTGTGCCCGATCATGGGTCTCTTTTAGCCTGGTAGTGGCTCTTTGGGCTTCAGGCTTGTTCAGCCCTGCTGCCTGAAATCATTGAACTGGAGGTGCCAGGGCCTGAGGTTAGGAGTTATGGAGGATGACTAAATCTGGGTTCGGTCTGTGAAGCCAAGGTTATTGTCAGTCAGCAGTTTCCTGCAAAAGATGGCTTATGCTAGATATGGTAGTGTCGTGTGATTATTGGCTACCTCTGGTTGTTGGATTTTTTTCCCCAGTCGAATATTCAGTGTGTGACTGGTGTTTCTATTCTGGATAGCAGTGCATGAGGAGAGGAGGTTTAACATTTCCCTCTGTAGCTGTGATCCCAACAAAAGAGCACCTTATCATGCTGCAATTAGGAGTAGGAAAAACCTCCCATTGGCCTAGATGTGGTTTCTAACCATGGAATAAAAGTAACATCTCATATGCCCCGTAGATTGAATCCTAAAACTTTGATAGATACAACATCCAAAGGCCACTAGAAGGAAGAGTGTCTGGCCAGATTTTATGATGGACAGAGCGGAAAACTAGCTGCATCCCCAGGGATATGAATGATACCAGTTTCATGATTTGGTTCCATGTTGTTCATGGACCACCGCAATCTGTTTGCCAGACTCACTCCTGAGGTTCCACTGGATCCCAGAACATCTGCAGTGCAGTCAAGTGCCAGAGAATGAGACTATCAGTAAGATCAATGTCCTTTGTGGGCATGTTCTACAAGGCATGTCCCCCTGCAATATCAGCCCTGTAAGAGTAATATCTTATTCTTTCCCAGTTTGTTGCTAAAACTACAAGGAAAGTGAATGCAGCTGCATTCGTCCCTTTACATATCCATGTGAGAAGTAACAGTGCAATTTTGTATACACACAAGAAATAGTTATGGGCTGACTGCCAGCTACATTTTCATTTGGTTATGAACATTATGGCATGCATGCATATCAATTTGTATGGGGGAAATATAATATTTGCAAGAAGATGCCGCTTTAGGGAACTCATTGTAAGTGCAAATAGTCCACGGGGGGAAACATAAGCTTAACTTAATGACCAACAGCATTTAATGGCATCTTAAACTCAGACATATTTCCCAAACAAGTATTAACATTTAATGGGCAGCACTCCTGTAGTTATTGATATGAATATACTCTGATTATGACTTGGTTGATATACTCGATGTGGCACAGATGCTGCTGATTGTGAAGAAAAGCACTTTCTGCATTTCTGCTCTTTTGCAGCACCATTGGGTTGTTGATTATTTCATTGCAAAATACATTAGCCTTTAAAACAAGTGTGGGGAACTTGTGCAGCTTTTGTCAGGGTGCATGTCCCATCATCCGCTACCATTGGCTATAGTGACGAGGGCTGATGGGAGTAGGAGGCCAATACAATCAGGAGTCCCCTGGATGCCCGAGGGTTTTATTTTTAATGATAACCTGATCCTAACTGTGCCAGGCATCGTCTTATTACACTAGGCTGAGGGGATTAAGACCATGCCAACATTTTTAAAGTTCTGGTTTAAGTGGGATTCATGTTAAATACATGTCCCAGTGAAGACAAATAAAATCCATTAAAATGAACATCAGGTATTTCCCACCCCCCCCACCCTCCCAAAAATGGAGAAAAAGAAGGCAATAGAAAGAATCCCAGAATAGTAGAGTTGGAAGGGATGAGCAAGGCCATTGGATCGAACACCTTGCTTAACACAGGACTCCCAGTTTAAAGCCTCCATGACAGAAGGCACCCTCCTGAATGCCTCAGGTATGGGAGAGTCCACAGCCTCCTCAGGTAATGGATTTCTTTGGTTGCATTGTGCTAATGGTCCAGAGGTTTTTCCTGGAGTTCAGCTGGAACTGGGCTTTCCCTAACTTGAGCCCGTCATTCCACTTTGTGTGTGACAGCCTTCCAAGCACTGGAAAGGTGCTATCCCATCTCGGCTCAGTCTCTTCTCCTTAAGCCTTAAGGAAGCCTTAAGACTTAAGGCTTCCTGGAGGCACAGTTCACTTGCAGGGCTGGAGTGTGTTGCTGGGCAGAACAGTGTGTGGAAAGCAGCAGCTTACAGCGTGGTCAGACCAAATGCTGAGAATTTCCGCTTTGATCCCAAGTCCTTCGGGATCCCCTCCCTTGATATGTTTCTAGCCTTGTCTGGGTCTCCTAGCTTCCTCAGCCTGTTGCATAATTCAAGGCTTTCTTCTTTGAAGAACCTGGCATTTCCTTGACTTTGCTTCAATAGTTAAGCTCTAATGGAGGAATGTGAGCCTGGTCATACAAGCTTTCCTTGCAGAGGTGCTTATGCTGAACACAACGAACATCTGTGGCATTCCTCTGAGGCTGGTGTCTATGTTGTGTTGCTAATGCATCTTGTGCATTCATGCACCCTCCGAACCCATGTGAACAACCAGCTGAGGGCTTAAATGATCATATAGCCAAACTCTGTGCAGGACAAATGTAAGTCATGCTGGAAATAAGAGTGCAGCATTTCAGATACATTCAGATGCTTCTGGCAGCTTCCTTTCCTAGCTTCCTGATTCATTCTTTTCTACCTAGTCCATTAGTACCCACCATACCTGGGATACTAGGTTGAGCTTCAGTCTGCCCATTCCACTGCTAGGCAAACCTGCTCGCACTTTATTTGCTTTCCTTTTTCCATCTCTCTCTCTCAAATGGTCTGCCACTACCCACCAATTTTGCATATGAATCCTATGAATTTGAAAACCACATTTCTGCATATATGTGTTAAGTTTCCCAGATATGTGATGCCAGAGTAAAAGATAATACACATTTGCAACAGTAAATGGGCAAAAGCTTTGTACATCCCTTACATGCTACATAGAAGTCTTTGGGTTGTGTGCCAAAAGTCTAGTGTGTAGCTAAAATACAGTAGTATACCCTGGTGACTGGTTGTATGATTGTACACAGCAGCAGCAGTGGTTGCTCCTAGTGTATGCGGTACATAAACATCACAGAACAGTCATTAGAAAAGGAAGAAGCTGTGCGCTAAGACAAGCCTAATAGAGTTTAGATTGGAAGTGGGCCAGGCAGGCAGCAGAGGGGAGAGAAGCAAGTGGCATCAAGGTATGAGTATGAGCAAAGGATGTTGCTGTCGCCTCTCTGAAAGCAGAAGTTGCTGCTGTAGTTCCGACAGAAAGATGTGTCCTTTCCTTGTCTAACACCAACCATGCATGCTTTGTTCTCTAAGTTACTGTGTCTAAATTAAGCAACGGTGGAACAATTACTGGCCCTTTTCCCTGCAAAATCCACTATTTCTATATGAACAAAGCTTGTTTTCATCTTGGGTATATACAGAAAATTGGTCCCATAAGGTCCATGGGGCAAACCATCAGTGGGATGCTGCTGCATCTACAGCCTTTTGGATGAAACTTGGCTTTCAAGGTCACAACTCTTTTCTAGGTGCTGTCAGTCACTGGCTTTTCCCAGTACAACTCATCAGAACGTTCCCATATGCTATGAAACCATCATGTTGTATCTCTTGCCTGTCTGATCTGAGAAGAAGTCCTTTAGTGGGATTCTGGAGGAGGTGTGAGGGCAGTAAGTTTGAGCTGAGTGTGGTGTTTGTAGGCCCCTCCATGTTGCCCATTTGCGATACAGAATTTATTCTGCATGTGGAGGAAACAAACAGTGTAATGGTTGTGGGTTTCTGTCAGAATTATTTCATTTGGTAGGTGGTTGGTGAGGGTCAGGTATGGCTGCCTGCTCCCGTGTGCCAGACCTAATTACAAGAAAGGTGAGCCGATGTGTTAGTCAAAGTGTGGGAATGGGATTGAGGGCAGCTTGGTTCAGTGGTGAAGCGCTCTGTGGGACTTCGGTCCTTCCTCTCTCTCACAACCTGAAATGGGTGAGTGAAGGGTTATGCTCTGAGCAGCTTGGAGGGGACATGGGATTACTACTACTACTACTACTACTACTACTACTACTATTATTATTATTATTATTATTATTATTATTATTATTATTATTATTATTATAACATTTCTATGCCGCCCCTTGCCGATGACTACTCCTACCTTCTCTTTAGAAATTCAGTACAAGGAGAGCTTCGGGTATACAGGTCCATTCATTTCCTTTGTCCCCTAATGTAGGTGAGAGGCATAAAGGTAGCACAATAATGCCAAGAAAAGAAATCGCCCAAATCAGAATTTCCCATCTCCCCAGGTGACCTTTCTGTACACCCTTGTTCCCCATCTCTCCCTGCCCCCAATTAATTGGAATCAACAGGGATGTAATGCAGTTCAAAACAGAGCTTATTTGTGCGGTTTTCTCAATCTCCTGTTGATCTTCCCAGCACTGTAATATGCTGTACTTCTGCTGACATCTGGTGGCTTCGTTGTAGAAGAGGGCTTAGTTTTGTAATTCTAGTGTGATTCTTTGCTTTGTATGATCCTTAAGATGCTGTCAGATGGTGCAGCATTGGGGGACCTGGTTTTTAAAAATTCGTGGCCATTTGGAAAATTTTGTGGATTTTAAATAGATAACTGGAGAATACAATAGGACAATCCTGTGTCACTTTGTTATTCCTTCTCTCCCCACACTTTATGAAGCAACATTTACTATTCTTAACCTTATTTGTATTCTTACATTGTATGTCTACCCCATCCTTTTTCCTCTCATGAGGAGCTCAAAGCAGCTCAGAGTCCCCCTCCGCTCTGTCGTCTCACAACAACAGCCCTACGAGATGGGCCAGGCCGAGAGTGAGTGACTGGCCCAAGGTTACCCAGTGGGCTTCATGGCTGAGTGGGGACTAGAGCCGAGGTCTCACAAGTCCCCCTTTCTAACCACCACACGATGCTGGCTCTTAAGAGCTGGCTAGGTAGAGATTTCAATAGCTAATTCCAAGTACAACTTCCTGAAAAAGCCCTCCCAATGGAAATACACAGCTAATGTGAGAGAAACTGTGTTGTGCAATTTGAATCACTGTCTCTGAGAATGTTCAGGGCAAAAAGATATGACACACACTGGGTGGGATCCTTGCTTATCATTAATTCCAACAGGGCATAAAGTTCTAGTAAGTGTACTTTGGACTGCAGCCCAAGAGGGAAGTTTGATATTGACAACTTGATCGCAAGTTATGTAAACCATTCTGCAATTACTCCAGTTATGTAAACTATTCTGCAATTACTCCAGTTATGTAAACTATCCTGAAATTTATACCATCACATCCAAGTCAAATAATTGCCAAAAAGGCTTTGCTTTTATGCTGTTCTGGCAGCTTATCCTTAAGCTGCCAAGTTTTCTTACCCATAGAGTTCCCAACCATTTTGGGTCAATGGGTATTGTGGTCTCTCTCACAAAATGGCTGGTATGAGGGCTATTGGCTATTCATAAAATGGCTGTCACAGTGGGTAGGGGCTGTCAGAAACACGAATTTCCCTAAAAGCAAATGGATGAGGCTAAAAGAAGAATAGTACACAGTAGCAGTGGTGTCTGTTGTGGAGGACGTATGCACATACGAATGCTTGAATGTTGTAAAGATAATGCTGGAAAGCAACACTTGCTGTTATAGTGTACCAGCCTTCTAGTGTTTTTTAACCTAAAACTTTAATTAAACAAAAATGTCTTGCTTAATTAGTAACATAAACTTCAAGAGGGGCAGGGAAATATGTGGGCACCAAGACAAGTATTCTGGGCAGATTGGTGTCCATAAGAACCGATGAATGCAAGAACCATGTTGGATCAGACCCAGGGTACACCCGTCTGGCGTCCTGTTCATCCAGTGGCAAAGTGGCAGCTTCCCACAGGATGTGAGTGGGAAGCCTCCTGCGGCCCAGGCTCCCGTAGGCATGCCGCCTCTGAAGGCAGGACATCAGCAGCACTAGCAACCTTCTCCTGCATGAATTCGTCCAATCCCCTTTTAGGGCCATCCAAATTGATGGCCATCGCTTCCTCTCTTGGAAGTGAATTCCATAACTCAACTGTGCACTGTGCAAAGGAGCACCTCTTTGTATATACCCTGAATCTCCCACCTATCAGCTTCATGGGATGGTCCTGGGAGAGGGAGAAAAAGGAAGAGAAAAAGGTACGTGCACTTCTGACCTTGGTGTTAATGTGTGCATCAATGTAGTCAAGAGCCTTGGTTTGGGTTCAGACAACACAGTGGACCAACAATGATAACCCCTTTCCCCCCACCATGGCTTGTTGTATTCTCTGAACCCAGTCTGAAACCAGTCATGGTATCTCATGGTATCTCACCATAGAAACAGAGCGAGTCAGAAGGGGCCTCCCGGTCCATCTAGTCTGACCTCCGGCACCAGCCGGCTCTGCTCACGACATGCCCACCATGTGCACGTCCAGCCTATCCTTGAACACCCACACTGATGGGGCCTCAACGACCTCTTGTGGAAGCCCATTCCACACCCTCGGGGTCCTGAC
>NW_025336480.1:26524388-26701851 GCF_004798865.1 Varanus komodoensis | reverse complement strand
CCTATCCTTGAACACCCACACCGATGGGGCCTCAACGACCTCTCGTGCAAGCCCATTCCATGCCGTCGGGGTCCTGACTGTCAGGAAGTGCTTCCTGGCATCCAAACGAAACCTTGGCTCCCTGAGCTTTGCTCCGTTGGAGCGCGTTCTGCCTTCCTCTGCAGGGGAGAACAGGTCTCTACCCATCTCCATGTGACATCCCCTCACATACCTGTATGTCGCCAACAGATCCCTCTGAGTCTCCTCTTCTCCAGGCTGAAGAGACCCAGTTCCCTCAGTCTCGCCTCATACCCCATCCTCTGCAATCCAGCCACCAACCTTGTGGCCCTACGCTGCACTGACTCTAACCTGGCTATATCCTTTCTGTAATGAGGGGCCCAAAACTGAGCACAATACTCCAGGTGTGGGTGCACCAGAGTCGTGTAGAGTGGTAGTAATACCTCTCTTGATCTAGAAACCACACTTCTGGCTATGCAACCAAGGGTGGCGTTCGCCCTCTTGACCACCGCATCACACTGCTGACTCATGTTTAGCCTGCAGTCAACCAGTACCCCGAGGTCCCTTTCACAAGTGCTGCTCTCCAGCCACTTGTCACCTAACCTGTACTTATGACAGCTATTCCTATGCCCCAAGTGCAAGACCTTGCACTTATCCACATTGAATGCCATCCTGTTGTCTCCTGCCCACTTCCATAGTCTGTCCAGATCCTTTTGAATCTGGGGTACCTCCTCCTCAGTTGTGGCCACTGCCCCAGTTTTAGTGTCGTCTGCGAATTTGATCAGCAGACTGTTCACCCCTTCTTCCATGTCACTGATGAAAAGATTAAACAGGATCGGCCCCAGGACAGAGCCCTGGGGGACCCCACTTGTCACTGGCCGCCATCCCGATGATTCCCCACTAATGGTTACCTTCTGCTTTTGATCAGTCAACCTTGCCCTAATCCACCGGACAGTACTTTGGTGTATACCAAAACTCCTCCGTTTCTCCACCAGGATATCATGGGGCACTTTGTCAAAGGCCTTGCTGAAATCCAGATATACCACATCCACTGCATCCCCTCCATCTAGCCATCTCGAAACCTTGTCATAGAATTCCACAGCAGTGGGGAGGAGCTCTTTCCTCCAGCTTCGGCTGATCCACCAGCTGCGCCCCTATCTGGAGTACAACTGCCTCGCGACAGTGACACATGCATTGGTGACTTCCCATCTCGACTTCTGTAACGCGTTCTACGTGAGGCTACCCTTGAAGATGGTCTGGATACTTCAATTGGTTCAAAATAGAGCTGCCAGACTGCTGACGGGGACTGGGCGTTGTGTTCACATGACTCCAGTTCTCCATCAGCTTCACTGGCTTCCCATTGAAGTCTGGGCCCAATTCAAGGTGTTGGTGATGACCTATAAAGCCCTAAACGGCTTGGGTCCTGGTTACCTGAAGGAGCGCTTGCATCCATATATGCCCAGCCGCCCCTTGAGATCAGCAGGGGAGGCCCTTCTCCGGGAACCCTCCGTGAAAGAAATTAGGGTGGGTACTCGGAGGAGGGCTTTCTCTGCGGTGGCGCCTAAGTTATGGAACGCGCTCCCCAGAGAGGTCCACCTGGCGCCGTCGTTATTTGTTTTTCGGCGCCAGGCGAAGACCTTTTTATTCAAGCGGCATTTTAACTGTTAATATTATCGGATTTTATCTGGCCAGGGCGGCTTATTTTATATTGTATTGTTGTATTTTTAATTTAATATTTATATTTTTAATTTATATTATAATTATTTTAACTTAGTGATGTAAGCCGCCCCGAGGCTTCGGCATAAAAATGTTTTAATAAATAAATAAATAATAAATAAGGTTTGTCTGGCAGGACCTGTTTTTGTGGAAGCCATGTTGTGTGGCTGTCAGCCTCCCTTCCCTATCCAGCATCACTAGATCTCTCTCTATTGAGAGCCTTTCCATTGTTTTTCCTACAGTGGACGTAAGGCTAACAGGTCTGTAATTCCCCATGTCCTTTCTACTACCCTTTTTGAAAATTGGGACCACTGATGCCACCCTCCAGTCCTCTGGAACTTCACCCGTTCTCCACAAGGTCTCAAAAATGGAGGCCAGCGGGCGTGAGAGAACCCCTGCCAACTCTCTAAGTACTCTCGGGTGTAACCCGTCAGGGCCTGGCACCTTCGTAATGTCTAATGCCCTGAGGAGCCCTTCAACTTCAAGGGCGGTGACTCTAATCTGTGCCCCTAAGTCCCCAGCCTCATCTGATCTCCCATGTGGATATCCCCCGCCCAGCTTTGGGGAGAACACAGAGGCAAAATAATCATTTAGCATCTGTGCCTGTTCCCTCATATCAGTCACTGGATCTCCTTCCTCCTTATTTAGTGGTCCCACCACTTATCTCCCCTTCCTCTTCCTATTTATATGCTGAAAGAAGCCCTTTTTGTTGCTCTTGATATTCTTGGCAAGTCTCAGCTCGTAATCAGCATTAGCCAGTGCAGACACGTTTCTGGGGGGGCCTGAACCTCCCCCCCAAGCTCAGTTTAAAGTCTTCTGGACGAAGCTCACTAGAGCATCTCCAAAGGACCTTTTCCCCATCCTCGTGAGGTGTAACCCGTCCCTTGCCAGAAGTCCATTGGCAAGAAACCAAGTGCTGTGATCGAGGAACCCGAAGCGTTCCTTCTGGCACCACACCCTAAGCCAGGCATTCACCTCGAAGGCCCTCCTGTCCCTTCCTGGCCCAAATCCCCGGACAGGTAAGATTGACGAGAAGGCCACCTGGGCCTTCAGCTCCCTGAGTTTCTTCCCCAAGGCCTCAAAGTACCTGGTGGTCCCAACCACACCCTGCCTGGCCACGTTGTTTGTGCCCACATGGATCACCAGGAGCGGCTGGTGACCCCCGGAGCGAACAAGACGCTCCACTCTGTCCTTCACATGCAGGATGTGTGCGCCCGGCAGGCAGCAAACCTCCCTTGTCTCCAGGTTGGGGCGGCACACCACCGCCTCAGTGCCCCTCAGCAGGGAGTCCCCAACAACAATCACCCGCCACTGTGTCTTCTCGGTGCTGGTGGGCGGCCGTGCCCTGGCCCTCGCCTCTCCTGCAGCAGCCCCCTTGCCACTTGTCGTCCCAGGCTGGGGGTCCTGCTGGTCCCCCAAGGCCTCATCAGCCCCAGCCTCCCTAAGTGGAGAGAACCTGTTTCCCAGCTCCAGACTGGTGCCAGGAAAAGGAGGAGGCTGTGCTGGCTTCTTCCTCCTGTGGGTGACATGCCTCCATGTCTCCGCAGCTGCTTCTCCCATGGCTCCTCCCTCAACCCTCTGACCATGGTCTGTTTGAACTTTAGAAACCATGATAAGAAACTATGGTTTGTTTGTTCTTTGATTTCTCTGTAGCATCATGACTTATTGTGTAGTTGTGATCATGGTTTCTAGAGTCCTCTGGAAAGAGGGGCAACTGAGAGCCAGTGTGTGGTGTACTGGTTAAGAGAGTGGGTCTGGAACTCAGGAGATCTAGGATCTAGTCACCACTCAGCCATGAGGATGATGGGGTGACTTGGGGCCAGTCACAGCCTTGAAGTCCAACCTACCTCACAGGATGGTTGTTGTGAAGATAAGATTTGGAGTGGGAGGAGGCAAATGGTGTAAGCTGCCTTGAGTTCCTGGAAAAAGAAAAAAGCAAGATATAAATACAATAAACAAACAAACTGCAAGGGCCTCTCCAGCCTCTGTGTGTGGACCAGTGGAGAAGAGAGGGGCAACATAAGCAGGGAGTGATGCACCTTGTGACTGAATTTCAGGAGCTGTCAGTGGGAGGACTGAGCAAAGTAGATGGAAACTGAGATTAAGTAGAAGCCACTTGTGTGTGGGGATAAGATTGAGAGCAGCAGGAGGAGAATGAAGCGAGCTGCTTTGACTTCTTTAAAAAAAAAAGAAAAAGGCAGGATACAACTCTGATAAATAAATCTATGTTTGCATGCATACTTATGTCAGGTAGATCATGGTAAAAAAGTGTGAAGCATGGTAACCACGCACCATGCCTGCATGGTGGGAACTCAGCCTGGCTGTGTGCCATCACAACTGTCACATCCAGAGTAGCCCCCTGAAGGCCAAACCCTGGCCACTGTGAATTTTGAGGCCCTGTCACAGAGTCAGTCAGAGAGAGGAGGAGGAGACCATCAGCAAATCCCCAGAAAAGCAGAAGCTACTCTCTGTTTTCCCACTGTCTCTCGCATCTCTCATTACTCCCCGAACATTGGGTTGTCCTTCCACTGTTCTCTCTCTAAACTGGAGTGGAGCCAATCTCCTTTCAAGAGAACATGTGCTGAGCATGCCATGGCTGCAGCCCTGGGTGGGCAGCAGACCTTTCCTCAGTGCTCCTCTTGGTATAATCTTGCGGGATTCTTCAAACATTCTCAGAAGAAACATGTTAGAAAAGGTATTCATTATCCTGGCTCAAATGCATGAGTGTTGCATCCATCCACATGAGTGGTTGTGTCATTCCTGGCTCCAAAGACAGCAGAACAGCCCAGAATAGTACAGAGAAAGCCTGGGTGACTGTTGTAAGGCATCTTGTGCTCTTGAGAAGGAGAGATTATTCGGAGCAAGTTTTGTGTTGGGGCTGGGGAGTGAGCTGTACATCCCTGGTTTGAATTTCACATCTGCCATGGACCCCCAAGGAGAGTTTGGACAAGCCATTCTCCCCTCAGCCCCCCTTCCACTTCTGCAGTATGGTAATCGTAACACTGATGTACTTTACCTGGTCGTTGTAAGGATTTATGCAATGTGCCATGAATACTTAAAATCACTGTACAGCCACTAAAGACCAAGTGTTGTTATATGCTAATGGTGTCATGTCATGTCATGTCACATCATAATCGGTGACATTTTTGTAGTCACACAGAATGATGCTTGCAGTTGAATTGAGCACACATCTTTCAAATGTTACCTTTGTTCATGTTGGTGCTTCTCATAGCTGATGTCCTTCCTTATCTTTCAGCAATGGATTGATGGGCTCAGATCAATCATACGTAATTTTAGAGCAAACAATGTCTGTCCTATGACATGCCTCAAGAAACAGTAAGTTTTCTTCTCTCACCTCTTCAGTTCTTATTTTGTTTCTGGCTGCCTTTCGTGCTTGTTCAAAAATTTTCCTTTCCTTACTTGGTCCAGTCAGTGATAAGTATCTGGGCAGTCTTCAGGAGACATTCCCCACAAATTCAAACATCCATGAGAAATGTGGTGTTAATTTATTCTTCATATTATTTTCCACAAATAAAAATGTTCCCAAAGTCAAATATATGCCAAGAAGTTAAGACAGTTCACTGCTGGGCATTGGAATCTATTGAGAGATGCAGCTGCAGTCCTTGGCCATGTCTGAACTTTCCTGGTTCAGGAGGGAGAACGTTTGCCAAAGTTATGCACCAAAGTTCTTGTGAACTCATTCTTTTGTTCCCGGGTTTTCATGGAGAATGTTCTGAAACCTGGCAACGACGTGGATTCTTTGCCTGCCCTCCATTGTCCCTAGACTCCCCAGAAGTGTGTTCCTCTGCTGCTTACCTTGTAAAATCCTCCAGCACCATCTTAGCTTGTGTGGCTTTCATTTTCAGTGGACTTCAGCATTTCCTTGAAAGTGTAAACTTTGCTGCTGTCTGGGGACCCCAGCATGAAGAGAGCAACTGACATTCCCTTCTTTCATTCGTAATGGTTGGAGCATTGAAGGGAATAGAACATGAGGCTAAAGGTGGCCAGATTGAAACAATAGTGGTTTGCATTGTTCAGCGTTTGCCTTTTGCCAGCTGCAGGGTGCACTGACTTTGGCTTTTCATAGCTGAATTAAACATCATATTTCCAACTTACCAAAGTACTTATTTTCTCCTCTTGCCCTCCCTTTGCATAAGTCCTGCTAAGGTTTGTGCATTTTCACAGTTTGGAATGCTATCAGCAAGTTAGATGTCCAAGGAACTCAAGGCATGGCTTCATTGTTTGAGAAAGGTGGAGTTGACTTGGAGCTGAGCTGAAACAGTCTTTTCAGTTTCATTATTTTTAAAAATAATGTGCTTGTGCTTCCAATTGCTAGATACTTTCTGACCAAGAATACGGGCATTCACTGAGTAAGATGAGCTTAAATTTAGGTAGAACTCTGTGAGCCCTCTCTCCAATCCTTAGCAGGAGACAAGGGTAGGGGCAGGACAGTTGTCTCATGAAACACAATCAAAATACTTTAACATTTGGCTTGGCTCTATTAATCCCTATAAAATCCACCCCTGGTTTTGAAGGGCATTTCCTGGATCTCACTCTGGGGAAAGTCAGGGTCTCCCATTTTTAACAAGAAAGGAAGAAGGGTGAGGCATTTTTGTGCTTATTTTCATCCTTCACTTTATCATATGAACCAGCCTTTACTATATACCATCTATGAAATATGTTCTAATTGGTTTTCCCCCTAACTTCTAGCTGGATGAAGCTGGCATTTCTGACTAACACTAATGGCAAGATTCCAGTTCGAAGGTGAGTGTGATGCAGAGGCGTTACGTGACATGCAGAGCAATTGTACTGCTGTTTTCTTTCTTTTCTAATATATGCAAGTCAGAGTCCATCTCGAGTCTTACAGCTAAGTGGTCTTTGATTTTTATAGCTTAAGACAGTCTGGGCAGCTGAATAGATTAATAAATAAAATGGCACTTCATTGTAGCTGCAAAGCTCTACAAGAGTCCAACAGGATTGTTGGTTTGTTTTACAATATTGAGGGGCAGTAGGGGCTGCATGGGTTCCACGGGATACATTTTGTCTACCCTTGACCTGAGATATATGAGCTTCTGTGTAGCATGAAGTGTCTGATCCTGCCTTGTCTTGGAAGCTAAGCAGGGTCAGGCCTGGTTGGAATCTGGATGGGTGACATAACTGTGAACTGCCCAGACAGCTCCAGTATAGAAAAGTAATGATAGACTTGTGCTACAGCAGTTCTGTCACTGACCTCCAGATTTCCCACTCTGGTTGCCATTTTCTCCTCGCAAACTGCAGTGGTAAAATTCTCACAATTCTTGTGAGAATAAGGTGAGATTAAGCTATCTCAAATTTTATCAAGGTCATACATTAAAACTTTGACATAAATGTTGCAAACTTCTGATGGTATTCATTATTCCCAGCCTATTTGTGTTTTTGCTGGAATTAGGGAATTAAGGCTATGTTAACTTTAACTTCATAAGTCCTTTTATTTTAGGGCTACGGACGAGAAGCTGCTGCCATTGTGGCTCCAAAGAAGTTTGTGTTGAAATGTTTGTTCATGCCAGTTTTTTTAAATGTATTTTGCTATCAGTCTAAAATTACAAAACAAAAAATAATCCAATAATTCCAGAGCCTGGAGCAATTAATGAATACAAGCAGCAATAACTATAACATCTTTGTGTGCGAATTGTTGATAATCCCTATTCCCTTTGTGATGTCAGGGTTTCACTGTGTAATCCATATTTTCTGAATAACCCACTCTAAAATCACTCTAGGATTGGGAAAGCGGTCCCACATGGGGCAGCGAGGGTGGGTGGGTGGGGTAGCATCAAAGCAGCAGAAGGAGGACCTGGAAGTAGCAAATGACTCAGAAAAAAATTTAAAATTGGGAGGAACATTTCAAAATGAATTCAAGATTTAAAAGTCCAAATCTGTTTTACCCAGCCCTAATGTTTAAAAAAGAAGCCATCTCTGGGAGGGGACCCATATACATTTTGCTGTGCTCCTCCCCTCCCCTCCCCTCCCCTCCCCTCTCCTCCCCTCACCTCACTTTGCTAGTTTTCTTCATAACTTTTGAAGATTTGCTGAAGGCTAAGAGGCAAGAATCACTCCAAAAATAACAAACAAGGAATTCCATCCTGAACTAATGCATGGTGCCTCACTCCCTCTACATTTAGAGCGCTCCTTAAATGTCAGATTTCCTATGAAGTGCTTGACTTAATGTCTTTATCTTTATTTCAACTGAGACTACATATTAAGTACACATGGCTACAGTTTGCTCACTGAAGTCTCTCCTTCTTTTCTTCTGTTGTCTTCTTCACTGTAAACATTTATAAAGTTTACAGTGAAGTTATGTGAATGCAGGAGATATCTCTTCCTTACTTGTGAAAACAACATGCCTTGTGACACCTTAAGGACTAACAAATATATTGTAGCCAAAGCTTTTTTTGGGCTACTAAGCAATCCACTGAGCTGTGCCCAGTTGCTCCAGGAATTTTTGTGCTTCATCAAGGTAAAAGGGAGCCTGGGTCCCCTTTTCTCCTTCTAGGACCTAGAATCTAGGTGATCCCAGAGACAGAAGGGATATTGGGCATTATTGCATTCTTGTGGCAAATAATATATGCAGGTCAATGAAGCAGCACGCATAGGCATTCTTATTAGTAAAGGAAATTTGCAGCATGGTACTGTGTTGGGTACCCTAATGGCAGACAGAAAGGGCCAGAGTGGGTCTTCAGAGGTGGGAGAATCCATTGGATATATAGGGAAGTCTTGAGTTTGGAGACAAGATACAGATCAGGCATGGTTTGTCACATGCACACAAGCACTGGAGGGGGTAGGAGGTGTCCATGAGCCTCATGACAACAGTTGCCCCAGGGACTGAAGAAGCCTGACTCCCCATCCCTCTGAAGTGGCCACTAGAAGTGGGAGAACTGGGTATGGTATCTAGCCCACAATTCAGCACAATCCCTCCTCTCCCCAGACATTCAGCAGACAGAGGAAAACTGAATTGTCCATTCCACATCTAAGGAACATCAAAGGGTGGGAGATGGCATCCCTCTCAGCAATGGGCCCATTTATACGTGGGCCTCCCTTGCCCTCAAGGTCACCTTGGAGGGTGTGGAGCAGGGAAAAGCACTGGGCTCAGGGAGAGGCTGAATGGAGCTTTTCTGTGGTAGTAACACTCTATATTTGCACTGTGTTGGCAGCCGTATGGACTGGGCAGAGGGCTTGCAAAGAGGATATAAAGAAACGCTGCTGATGTTGTAGTGAAGCAGCTGCAGAGCTCTTCCTCAAGTTTGGCCAGAAGAGCTCAGGGACTGCAGAGCTCCTGTGGTCTCAAAGCTGAGCAGCATCACTTCAAGGACTTCCATTTTGCCTGGAGCCTTAGCAGCTCGTAACCTTTAGGGAACTTTGGCAAAACTCTCCCTGAGCTGTAATTAATGTCCAGGCCTTGGTCAAAAATGGATGAAGTCAAAAGTGTGCCCCCCAAAATGACAGTGCCTTGGACAATAGCACAAGTGAACCAGTACTCAGTATTATTTTGACCCTTGTTACTGATGCCTAGATAATTGGCATGCTAATACCCAGATAATTTAAATCTCTATGTGATATTGTGGAATAAAGACTAGAAATAGGGCCATCGTGTTCACTAAAAAGCACAGTGTGCATGGAGCAAGTTGAAAACGAACCTAATGGTGAAGCATTTACAGACTGTAATAGCAATGACTGCACAGGCAGCAGTGAGGCAATCGCCTGCAAACTGGAGTTACATTCACAAAGCAACAGCAGAGGAACCCACGACCAGCCACCTCCCTATTCCCCTCGTGAATGATGTCTGGCGTAGCAAAGGTGATGGATCACCTAATACTTTTTGAGTAACCCACTTATCTCTTTTCTCTAGCATCACCCGAACTTTTGCATCAGGTAAAACGGAAAAGGTGATCTTTCAGGCACTTAAGGAATTGGGTCTTCCCAGTGGAAAGGTATTTACATTCAATTTCAGAATGGATTAAAATGGAGCATTGGTTTGGCTCCTTATTCATGTCAAGTTTCTTTAGTCAAAATGTGAAGAAAATGTTGAAGAGAAGTTCAGTCAAGTTTTCTTTTCTTCTGCTTTCAGAATGATGAAATAGAACCTCCAGCATTTACTTATGAGAAATTCTATGAACTCACCCAGAAGATCTGTCCTCGTACTGATATAGAGGATCTTTTTAGGAAAATGTAAGTCAATTGTATGTAAAATGAATTGTGTTCCATTTTAATATGATGACTGTGACTCTAATTAAGATTTGATGCCATATAGTAATATCAGTCAGATTTTAGACTTCTCTAAAGGTTCAGACAGTGATTTTTTTCTGCACTCCCAAGGACTTCTAAGTTAGGGGAAACACTTGGAACTGTTTCTGAGTTGGCTTTACTAACCTACAATATTAACCTGCTATTTTAAGGTTATTAACATGATATGTTAACTAACTAGGTTAAGAAAGTCTTAATGTCTGAAATTTCATACACTAAGATTTTGAAGTGGAAGACTTACATGTTGGTCTGTTAATCACTTTGATCTGTTTAAATAATGGGAGGTGGGGAGAAAAGCTGCTGCTTGTTAGCATTAGTCTTACCTATTACGGTAGAGGGGCTGTATTGAAAATCCACGGCTTAGATGGGTGGTAGAATATTAGATGGATGTTCGGAAGATGAAAAATGTCAACATGTAAATCATACCTGCTGTGGCACTTACATGAAAACTTACTTTCTCTAATAAATTTCTTTTCAGCAATGGAGACAAAACTGATTATTTAACGGTAGACCAATTAGTGAGCTTTCTAAATGAAGTAAGCTTTTTCATACATTAACTACCATACAAGTCTGTCTGCAGTGGCTTGCTTTCTCTGATCTTCTCATTGCATGCTCCATGCCACCATTTCTGTGCTCTGGATCAGCTGATCTTTCCATTTTGGCAATATCCAGGTGCAAAAATCAGCTCCAACTTGATGCATTCCCCTGCTTTCTTCATGTCGGCTTCGCAAATTGCTTGCATCAATTCCTTTCTGTAGTTGTGTAGCTGTTGTTTATGTTATTAGTTGTTTTTTTATTATGTCTCATGTGGTTTTAATTAAAGTAATCTGATATACTTTTATTTTAGGAACAAAATGTTTATGGTGGAGTCCTTCTAAAGATGAGGGGGTGGTAGAAGGGAAATTGAAAATTGGGCTTCTGTGTACACTAATCAGCGTTTATAGTTTCCAAGAGCTATTTCAAAAATTTATGTGTCATTTTTCCACAAATAGTGACTGATGCATCATACAAAAGTATTGTATTGGCATGTTCTTTTTAAAGATGCCTTCTTATTAGCAAAGCAAGTGGATGGCCATGCAATATTTACTGAATTAAGTATGTGGGGGATGCTTCTTTGGAAGATTCTTTTATTCCTAGATGTTTTAAGGTTGAACACACATGATATTTGTATGACTTGTTTGAAGTTTAGCACAACATTAATTTATCGGTATCTAGATACCTCTATATAGGCAGGTTGTTTCATTTCTGTTACACTGCGATTTTCTGTCTTGCTTAGAAGACCAAATGTTTTGTTTTGTTTTGTTTTGTTTTGTTTTGTTTGAGGAGATAGGACAGGTAGTTTGTCACGTTGTGTCTTGCCCTCCATCTATGATGACTGCTTTCTGCAGGCCTGAAATGCCTTCCACAGTTCTCTCTGGTCTTGTTTGGGCTGCCTCTGTTCTCCCTACAGCTGCTAGAATCTCTGTCATAGCCTCTCCAGTGCACTGGAGACACAAGTTTGAGTTAATCCTCATGGCAATGTCTGAGATTGTTCTAGGATGGGGCCATCTCAGAGAAAGCAAATCGGGTGCTCTTTCAGCCCATCTTCATCTCTGCCATCCTTTCCTCTCATGAGGGAAGGAGATATCAGTTCCTGTGCAACTCAATGGAGAAGAGCTCAGGAGTGTGATGAGGATGTGGTATATGGCTAGAGGGTTTCAGTAGGGGAGCAAATGCAGAGAAGCAAGGAGAAGAGGCAGGATGGCAGAAAGGACCCTTCTTTCCCCTAGTCCTCTGCTTAGGAGATTTTGTATGCCTTGTTCTGGTGCAAATTCACTAAACTCAACGGAAGTCTCTGTATCAAATCTTTATGCATGATTCCTTATTCTTGGTATGTTCCGCTGTGTCTCATGTAGCAGGAGAGCAGGAAAGGAAAAGTTCTTTGTACAGGGCTGGGTTCTTAGCTCTGTGATAAAACCCCAAGTAGATACGGCAATTAGCAGCCTTATGTTTCCTATTGCATGAATGGAGCAAAGAAGCCATCCCCCTTATTCCCAGATTAGTGTCTGGGGCTCATTTGCTCCTGAAGAGAGGCAACCCCGTGGGAGATAATGTGAGTTTGGGCTGCAGGTCACAACCCCAGTGATGGAAAGGTCATCATGCTAAGACGGGCTTCCTGAATATGAGGCTGCCTTACGGATGCTGCCCGTGTGCTTGTATACGCAATGGCCAAGTTACCCAGGCAGATTAATCTGCAGTTGCTCATTAACTGTAGCAATTGCTTGTAGTGCTGGCCTTTGCCATACGCATTTCCACTGGAGTGGATTGCCATTTCATTTTCAAATGAATTTGTATAGGCTTATCAACACCAATAAAGTTCTGTTAGCTGGGATATTACAGGACTTTCTTCTGTCTAGACATGCACAAAATTGTGCTCTTAAGGCGATGAAGCCCCAACATCTAGCTTGTTCCTTTGGCACTGCAGGTAATTGGGTGAGGTGTGAGTCTGGATAGGATCAACCATCCTCTATCTTGATGCTGTATTTTGCACAGGCACATGAAGAGTGTTGCAGGACCCACCAGCAAGGCAGAAATACGGAACATCTGAAACAGAGAATGCCTGAGGCTAAACTGGGATGGTTAAATAGAACATCCAGGTTTAGGCGCAGTGTATCAGTTGCTTGGGGAGACTGTTGACCTCATGCCCTGTTTGTGGACTTCCTGAAAGCGTCCGTTTGGCTGCTGTTGGGCACAAGATTCTGGACCATATGCAACTGACTGATGCATTTTATCTGATTAGGGGTGTTGGAGAAAACTGCAGTGGAATGCCTGTGAATGCAGCCTATGGATTCTGTGGCAGACTGGCTTTTCCTGTGTTGCATGGATTCTTGTAGCCTTGCACTCTAGTTATTTTTAAAACATTCCATAATGTTATGCAAATGTAATCATAGAAAAATATGTAAAATGAAAAAAAAATCTCAACTGAAAATGTACATTCCCCCTACACCAAAGCATGAAAATGCACGTTCTAAGATGGACTTGCACATTTGTGGAATTTGTGCCAGCGTGTCCCAGTGCATCTGCATGCAATTTTATTTTCTCAACGAGCAAATGATGGATTGAAAAGTGTGTGACAATAGAATCAACTTCATGAAGTCAGTTCATCCCTAGCTCTGATCCAGCAAGGCTAGTTGAAGGCAGCCATAGATTGGACAGGGAAAGAAAGTGGAAAAGCTAGAAACACAGGGTGACCAGAACAAAATTAGAAATCTCTGCACTCTGGCAGGACAGTGAAACGTCTTGTCTGTAGTGTTCAGGATCCCACCCCCATCTAATGCTTAGGTATAGTTTAAGGAAGGGGTTGTAGCAGGCTTGAATTCTGGGTTTGGTGATTTTGAGTGTCATATCAAATGAGTGATACAAAGCCCTCTGCTGCTTTAGATGGACACTGTGAAATTGTCACGGGGACATGGAGTTGCATGCTCTGACTCTGTTTTTCAGGGATGCTTCTGAGCAAGGTAGCACCCTGTTTAGGCAGAAAAAATTCCTATCAGCCCCAGCCAGCCAGTCGCAGAACTTTTTTTCTGTCTTAATATGCATAATACGGCACCTGGAATTAAATTTGCATACCAGTGATGTCAACTGTTCTTGGTACAGATGAAGTGGCAATGCTTTCTCAGTCCCATGTTGTTATAGCTTGTGTGCGTTTGTTTGGGTGGGGGTTAATGCTAACAAGTACAGTAGACAAGATAATATTTTAATTACAGAGAGAGCTCATTTACTTTCCATTTCATTGAATATTGCTTTAATGCTGAATAGAATGCCGAAATATTTAAGAAATTACAAGAACTGGAGCCTTTTCAATAAGACTGGCCCCATGGTTGATCCACAATATGTGGTGACCTGCATCCCATCTTTGACGCTCCTATGCAGGTGCAATCCTAGAGCCCACCAGCATTGCCTAGGGGGCATCAAAGTATTTGGAGCTGGTACTCCACAAGCCACAATCCTGGCTCACCCCCTTCAAACCTGCCATGGAAAGAACCAAACTGATTGACTCTCAGGTTGGTTGGAAAGTGGCATCAGAGAGGAGGAAATGAGTGTGCCAGAGTGGAGATCAGAGGAGGCTCAGGCCAATGGCTTATGGGATATCAAAATGGCTCTCCAGCCTGCTTCACTCCCACTCCACCAAGATGGCCATCAGGTTGGAATGCAGGGCTCAAGGGATGGGGTGGTGGGAATCTTGCACATTGTATGCACCTAAGCATCCAAGGAGACTTGTATGCGTCACATGGGGAGGGCAATTCATCGTGCCCTAAGTGAAGCCCACACTTCACAGGCTTCAATATGCATAGATTTCACTATAAATTCATTTCGCTTGCATCTGCTCTCATGTCACTAATTCTGCTGGAAAGCATTTAATTCCTGTTTTTGTTTTAACTTATATGCAGGCACATAGTGTATAGTTTGAGTAAAAACCTTACATTCTATGGATTCTTCTTTGCAAGAGGAAGAGTTTTTGAGGCCTGGAAAATGTGATCTATCAATAATCGTAATAAGAATAATCAACATACAATAAATACAAGCACTATAACAAATAAATGCTTCCATATTTCAGAAAGTGGGAAGAAAAAGAACCTAGCTTTGCATAACTCCCTGTGTATATTCATCACGCCTCACTGTCATTGAACAATCTTATTATGTACACACAGATGTCTAAAATTCTCAGATGGATAGCATTAGTGAATCTAGTTGCACATTCCATCAGACATACTTTTAAGTCCAGTAGACGACAAATTATTTCCAGTTATCTAAATATGTTTGAAAGCTGGCATGTCCTGGTAGCTGATTGAGTGTCTGTCCTAAAGGGATGAATGAAGTAACAGATATTTCAAGCCATTCTTCTGCACATAGTTTATCCCTCGCTCACCCCAAACTTAGTTAAGATATTACCCCACCAAGCACCTGTTTCTCCTGTTCATCCAAAGGTTTGCATCATCCAGCTCAACTACAGTTCAGGCTAAAGATAACTGATATCCTAGTCAACTCTTCCATGGTTCTGATGAAACATCTATCCAATATTTCTTCTCTTGTGTTATGTTTTAGCCATTTGTATGTTAGGGCTGAGCCATACCAAATGGGAAGAAGGGAGCCATATTCTGGGAGCCAGGAGTTGTGTTTGGAGTCAGAGCTGAAAAATGTAATAAAACATAGCAGATGGCTTCATGGTTTGACATCTTCAGCACTTTGACTTGGATCGAAAATAGCTCTTCCATGAACAGGGCGGTGTGCTGTTAGTGTTTTCTGCTGATCCCATCCTGCCACACACATACCCGCCCCCCCCCCCCAGCTGCCTGTACCATCTCAGGCATTATTATGGAGACTCTGCTTACCCTCAAGAGTGGCTTTTTGAGGAAACATAAGGGCCTGCATAGAGGAAGCAATGGGAAAGTCTGTTGTTTGATGTCAACTGGTTTTCTAGATTCAAACATGAGTGTTAATATTTCCAAAAGATGTTAAAATCCTAATTGGTTGCAGTATGGAATAATGGCTCACAGGTTTTCTTTAAAAGCTGCATTTAAAATTCCTGAAGAGCTAGTTTTACACATACATTTTCAGTCTTTTCCTACAATATTAATTTGCAAGCTGTGCAGCTTCTATTTTATACAATATTGTATAAATGTGGCTCTTCCTCTCTGTTCCCTCAGCAAATAGTCTATACTGTGGTCATCTTTAGCTTATTCTGTGTTCTTTGCTCTCCATTCTGTCTTCTCAGAAGGCTTTTAAAATAAATCACTGAGAAAACAGGTAAAACTGAGGAATGAGCCCTGTTTGGGTCTTTCACATACAGTCATGTTGGTCTGACATTTGATAGCATTTTTATTTCCAATGAAAGGCCGGTTATTGTTCTCTAACACACTTTAGTGGATTGCTTCTGGCTGAACCAGCTAAGTATTACTTTCTGCAGGTTCTCCCCATAGTCACATAGCTTTCAAAATTGCTGGGTTCAGGAATATCATGAGAACCTTGGACATTTTAATGGCCTCATTCAGTCAAAATGCTAAACCATAGTTCAGTATTATGTGTACCAATCACTCCCACCCTTCCTCTGGCACAAAAACTGACAGGTCTGTTTCCATTTTCAGCAAATTGCAATTTGTAGTTTCATATGTAATTGAAAATACACACGATTAGTTAAAATATGAAACATATGAAACTAATTGTGATTAGTTTCAACTGTACTTCATTCATAGATGCCAGGAGCACAACTGCAATCTGAAGCTGGTTTCTTCTGACAAACCACAGCTATAACTAACTACCATTTGTCCTGGTTAATACAATACAAGAAACTTCTGTTAGTTAAAAATAGAAGTGTTTTCTGATCTGGCAGCCACATGGAGGCAGGGGAGCGTGCCACAAGCCAGGCTTATGAATTGAACTATGGATGGCAGGACCATCCAATGCATGTTTTCTCAGAAGTGTTCCACTTCTTTATTCCCTACCAGCTAAGTGTAGGATTGCATCCTGGCATCCAAACATACAGTAACAGTTACGGTACTGCCTCCTCCAAGCACCCCCAGTATCTGCACCTAAGCCTATCCCAAGACTGGCATGTTTAGGGCTGAGAAAGTATCAGACCCCATGTGCCAGAATTCACACACCACTGAAAAACCACAGTTCAGGCCATTGCCCTGCCACAAGCACCTTCTGCCTCTTGGAGATGGGAGTGAGCTTAGAAAGCTCAGAACCGAGGAGATGGCAAGCAAAAGCAAACAAGCAATTCTGAACTGCGATTTGCCTCTTGTCCATGTGAGCTTGCATGCTATGGAGCAGGTTCTTAACTCTGATTAGCTCAGTCCGTGTATTTGCATTATGTCAACTCACATGAAGGGATAGTAGTCATGGCAAGGTATGCACACCCTTTTAATACCTTCTGCTGCAATATTCGTGATCAAATGCCTGGCCTTTTGTAATTCTAGAGAGTGATACATTTTTATCACCTGCTTCTGATTGCGACTAAAAAGGAAAATAGAAAATTTGATAATGTATTTGATTTTCCTGCAGCCATTCTTCCAAAGCATAGTTGTGACCAACAGCTGTCAAAATTGTTAGTGGGTCTAACTTGCCCTTTATGGCTGTGATACAAAAGTTGACCTAGAAGCTAGGTCCATGCCTCCCATCCTGGAGCTCTTTGAACCTCACATCTCCAACAACAGTCCCCCTTCCCCTTCCCTATCCCCAGTACCACACACCATGCTGCTATTGAGTATGATGGGAATTTCAGAAGCATTTCGGAAATGGCATAGGAGTCCATTGTCCTAAGAAAGAAAAGCAGACTGCTGGGTCTTTGCAAGTCCTTAGGCACAGTCAGAGGAGCACTTTGGATTGTAGCCAATGCTATGATTAAAGTAATTAGGCAACCTCAATTCAAGACACCAGACATTTTTATCTTTCCATTGTGTATTATAGCAAATACTATTTCCTTCTCTTCTGTGCTAATATTTACTACCAACAATTCCAATTTTGATTTACCTTAGAAATGGACCACGGCCAGATGAAGCTATTTATTGACTACATAAAGTATCTTAATCATGCACTACCACAGTTTATGTAGGATACTTTAAAAGTTCTTTCCCGTTTTCTGTTTCCCCTTTGGCAGTGTTTGGAAAGATAAAAGTGATGTAATGTAGTCTATAGGACATCCAGAAGTCATCTAGTTTGACCTGGAAAACAATACATTATCGTGACTATTATTTAAAATAGATTTAGGGTAGCGGAGATTTATTTGTTCATGATTTGTGTGATGGAGCAATAAATAAAGGATTTGCAATGTACACTGCATGCATTTGGTTACTGTGTATGGACAACGTATTACAGCAAATTTTGCAGTTTTATTGAACATGGATTAAAATGAGTTTAATTGAAAAATATTGGGATTTTAAAGGGATCATCTGAAAGAGTAGTATAATGGTTTTAAGATCATTTACTGCCATGATCACCCCAGCAACAAAATAGTCTTTATAGGGATAAAACTACACACCAGCCACCTTTCTAAATTCTGCTTTTCTCTAATCTTAGCATCAACGAGATCCTCGGCTGAATGAAATTTTATTTCCATTTTATGATCCTAAAAGAGCTATGCAAATAATTGAGACATATGAGCCCGATGAAGATTTAAAAAGCAAAGGTAAGGAAGTGGTAAAAGGAGGTCTTTTCTTTAAACGAAACAGTTTCCTCTGAGGCCCCCTGTTCAGATATGTGGGCTGTCCTGACCTTTTGTCTTCTGACAGGTAAATTGCTCTATCTCATTCATCCTCGAAACAAACCACTGAGGTGATACACCAGGCCGTTATTCTTCCAGAGGGCAGGCTGCCATCTGCTCCGTAAAGCTGGTCCTAATTAGTCCCTTTAAACCTTGACAGAAGGTCAAGCATACATATCTAGGATTGTTAAATCGAGAAGCTGAGTGCCCTCATAAGGTCCCATGGAGAGGCAATGGAGACATGGTTGGAGCTTTCTTGAGAACAATCTAACAGATAGTCATTTGGTGGTTAACTGTGAGAGTTCCTGGAAGGAGGCAGAGGAGTTATCAAAATGAATGGCAAGGCTATGTGGATGGGTTGCATTTAATATTGTATTTGCACAGAATCCTCTCTTTTCTGTCTTCTCTTCCCAGCTACCACCCCCCCCCCCCACACACACACACCCAAGTCTGTTCCAGAGAATCCCTCCAGCCTGCATGGGGAAGGGAAATGTACTCCCCTGGCAGATCTTCCATCAATGTGCAGAGTTAGTTGGCTTTTCGATTTGGAAAAAGGGGTCGGGATGCCATTTCAGTAGGACTCGGAGAAACCAGGAGAAGAGAGAAGAAATAAAAAGGGGAAGGGGCATTGCTGGCCCCTGGTTTGTTTGGAACTACAGGAAGGCTCAAGTGTAGGATGGGCAGCAAACAGCGGCTCTCAAACTGGGGAAGGGGAAGGGACATTTCGGGGAGCAGAACAATATCTCAGGAATGCACGGTGGAGAGGAACTCGAAAACCCAGGAGAACCTTTTGGCAAAGTGATCCATATCCAAGGCCATCCTCCAGGAGCCTGGTCCAAGGAATCTCACTGGATGGGCGCAAGCAAGAGCTTTTTCAGTGGGGGTGGCCTGTCTGTGGAATGTCCTCCCTCCCGAGAGGGGCTTGCCTAATGCTTATGCTGTGTTCTTTTCAGTGCCAGATGAACACCTATTAATTTCAAGGCATTTTAAGAACTCCAGCAGTGCTTTTAGATCTTGGTACCACTTCAATTTATACAGTTGTTTTACTTTGGTTTTATTATGTGCTGTTTTTATTATTTGTGTCGGATTTACCTGCATGCTCACCAGAGAGCTCTGGTTATCAAGCATTCTGGAAGTGATCCATAAAATACATGAATGACTTCTCACTCCCTAAGCCTTTTAGTGGCTGGTCAAGTAGGTGCTGCAGTGAAGCTGGATCAGGGAAGGACAAAGAGACTAAGTCCTTTACACTCCCCGGATGCTGCACAGCTGGTTGAGTGACCATAGCCAATGGGTGCTCATGGAAGGCTTTGCATCGAAGTGGAGGGAAGGCCCGATGGACTGCCACAGAGCTGTTTCAAGGCCTCTGCTGTTACACGTTTCATATACATTACCTAAATGAGAGCAGAGTGAGGGAGCTTACCTACAAAAGACACAAAATTGGTGTGTGTGGCAGGGGAGATAGCTAGCACATAGATAATATAAGCAAGGTGAAAAATGATCCGGAGACGGTAGCACCCTGGGCCAAAACCAAGAAGGCAGAGGTAAATGTAAAGACCCGGATTTTGGTAAAACAAATGAAAGGTGCCAGTATGGGATGGGGAAGATCTCATTTAGCAGCAGTGTGTTGCAGAGGATCTAAAGGTCTTAGTGGATTGCAAGTAGTACAGGAGCCACCAGTGCAAGTCTTTTTCAATTTGTTATTTATTTCTATAAGGCACGTAAAACATGGGAGCAGGGGGTTGAATTAGTGGAATGCCGAGGACCCTTCCATCTTTTGTGATTCAAGCGATCTTGGATCTTTGAGCCAAAGAACCCCTGGTCCTTGCAGTTAGTATCTTCAACTGGAGATACTCCAGTTGATCCCATAGTTCTGGGACATGGCAGCTACCTAGCCTCTTTAGATGGTTGAATGCATACTTTCCGATATCCATTGGGAAGAACATTCGTTTTTCTCCATCCTTTTCGGGCCTGATTCTCCTGATGTAGTCACTGTGGCCCGGTGATCACCGTTGTGGTACATACATCTGAAGAGCCAGAAAATCTCTGGACCTTAGGGGGAATCGACACAAGTGGGGCCAGTGCAGGTTTGCAACAACAGCTTGTTTCACTGATGCAAGAGCAGCTGGAGACGCCATACCCCTCCCATCTGCAGTGCTGCCATTTTCCACCGGTGTAAATGCATACAATCTGTAACACTGCGTTAACATATTTTTCAGGTCTCATGTCAAGTGATGGGTTTTGCCGGTACTTGATGTCAGATGAAAATGCACCTGTCTTCCTAGACCGTTTAGAACTATACCAAGAAATGGAGCACCCTTTGGCTCATTACTTCATTAGCTCCTCTCACAACACCTATCTCACAGGAAGACAGTTTGGTGGGAAGTCATCTGTGGAGATGTACAGACAAGTCCTCTTAGCTGGATGCAGGTTGGACATGCGTGATGGTGACTTAAGTGAATGTTTTAGAGAGAGACTACATTCCAAAATAGGCCAAACCCATCTGATTCAGCATTACATATTCTTTTTTTTTAATAAGTTTTATTATTATTTTCTACTAACTAACAAACCTAACAAAAAGAAACAAAAAAATAGTCACTGAGAGCATCAGACCCACTGGGTCAGCCCCCCATATTTTTTCTTTTTATGATAATCCATAAAAATATTTAAATCTATCTATAATCCCATTTCTCTAGCCAATAATAAAAGGAATTCCAAGTTTCATAGAAGTCTGTATCTTCTTTCTCCTTCAGTGACAAAGTCAATCTGTCCATTTCTGCACAGTCCAAGATCTTTTTTAGAATCAGTTCATTGGTAGGTGGCTCTTCACTCTTCCAGTGTTGAGCAAATGCAATCCTCGCCGCAGTAGTTACATGTAGAGTCAAATACATTGCTTGTTTACTAACATCATCAGGTATAATGCCTAATAGGAAAACTTCCGGTTTGAATGCTAGAGATTTTTGTAACATTTCCTCAAGCCATTTGTGTATTTTAATCCAATACTTTTTTGCCTTATCACAGGTCCACCACATATGATAAAAAGTACCCAATTTACGTTTACATTTCCAACATCCATTTGACATATTTGGAAACATCTTGGCTAATCTGTTTGGCAACAGATACCATCTATAAAACATTTTATACAGGTTTTCTTTATATGAAGTTGCTAATGTTACTTTAATATTTCTTTCCCACAGCTTTTGCCATTTTTCTAATTCAATATTATATCCAAAGTTTTGTGCCCACGTTATCATCGTTTCCTTAACCTGTTCACCGTCCATTCTCCTATCTAGTAAGAAGTTATATAATCTTTTAATCATTTTCTCATCTGATTTAAGAATCACTTGGTCAAATGCTGTTAACTCCTTATAAAAGCCCCACATTCTATAGTCTTTAGCATGTCTCGATTGCATCTCAACCTTGTGCCACTAAGAGATATTAATTCCTTGTTGTATTTCTTGATTCAATTTCAGTCCTCCATCATTATCCAAAATATCATCATATCTCACAATCATTTCAAAATTCAATGCATTTGGATATGCAAGAGCTTCCATAGGCGAAAGCCATCTTGGTAATTTAGTATACAGTTTTATCTTTAACTTTTCCCACACTGACATTAATGATTTCCTAATATAATGATTTAAAAAACAACCATGTGCCTTACACTTTTCATACCACATATAAGTATGCCAACCCATGTGCAAATCATGCCCTTCAAGGTACAAGATTCTCTTATTTCTTAAGGTTATCCATTCTTTTAGCCACGTTAAAACAGAAGTTTGATAATACAGCATCCAGTCGGGAAGACCAAAAATCCCATTCCCTTTAGCCTCCTGAAGCATTTTTAATTTAATCCTTGGTTTCTTCTTTTTCCATATAAATCTCAAAATTTGGATATTTAGATCATCAAAGAATTTTTATCAATTTTTATGGGAATCATTTGGAATAGAAACAAAAGCTTTGGTAATATATTCATTTTAACTGGCGTAATTCTTCCCAACAAGGATAATTGCAAATTAGCCCATTTTTCCAAGTTGCTCTTAATTTCCTTGAATAGTTTATCATAATTGTCTTCTTTCAATGTAGTACACTTAGCTGTAAGAAAAATTCCCAAATATTTAACCTTTTTAACAATTTGAAGATCTACTTGTTCCACCAGAGTTTTTCTCTGCTCCAGTGTAAGATTTTTTACTAACAATTTTGTCTTATCTCTGTTTATTTTCATTCCAGTAACCTTGCCATATTCTTCAATCCTTTGTAGAAGTTTAGATATTGTTACCAGGGGTTCTTCAATTATAAAAACTAGGTCATCTGCAAATGCTTGCAATTTATAGTTTTCATCTGTGATTCTAGTGCCTTTAATATCCATATCATCTCTGATATTTCTATTTAACACTTCTAAGATCAGTATAAACAGCAGTGGTGAAAACGGGCATCCTTGTCTTGTGCCCTTTTGTATGTCTATAGTATTTGTAAATTCTCCATTGATTATAATCCTAGCAGACTGTCTTTGATAAATGCTTAATATTGCATTAATAAATTTTGCACCAAACTCCATTTGAACTAGTTGTTGCTTCATAAATTGCCAATTAACATTGTCGAAGGCCTTCTGTGCATCCATGAATAACGCCACTGATTTTTCAGAATGTACCTCATAATACTCTAAAATGTCCAAGATAGTTCTTATATTATTCCTCATTTGTCTTTTAGGTAAAAAGCCATTTTGATCTGGATGTATAAAGTCTATTAAATACTTCTTTAATCTTTCTACCATTATGGAGGCAAAAATGTTGTAATCCACGTTTAATAATGATATGGGTCTGTAGTTGTGAATCTGTGTCAAGTCCGTGTGTTCTTTCGGTATTAATGCAATATTTGCCTCTGTCCAAGTATTTGGTATTTTAGCATCTAGCAGCATTACATTTTCTTCAAAATGAGGCATACATGCAGCAAACACTGAATGAAATATTGAAAGGAACTTAAGGGCACTAATGGAGATTTGCAGTGAAATCTTTTAAGAAATTACAGGATGAGGAAAGGACAAACGCTGCACTTCATTCTGCCAACATAATGCTGCTTGTTTTGACCATTTTGATCACAAAAAAAGAAAACTATTGGAGCCATGTGCATTTCAGAAGCATTTGCCTTCATCTACATAAATTTGTATTTATATGTGTAATTTATATTTAATTGCTTGCAGTGAATAAGTGTGATGGTAAATTCAGATCCAAATAAGAAAGAAATATCTGGTGTTTAATAACTTTATCTCAGATGGTGTAGGTGCATGCAGAATATGCTTAGGAATTCTTGTTATTCTGGGACATCACTGTTCATTTTAAATCTTTATATTTAATTGCTTCGGCCCTGAAAAGGGGATTGAGGTTTTTTTCACTTTGGTTTACAGATGTGTGGAACTCGATTGCTGGGATGGAAAAGGTGAAGACCAAGAACCAATAATAACACATGGAAAGGCCATGTGTACAGACATTCTTTTCAAGGTAAACATTACCTGTGATACACAGGAATTGAGCCAAAGCTCTGCTGGTCATTTTTGTACCAGGAACTCAACTGTGAGTAGCTTAAACTCCCTCTTAACGAAAGGTTGCTATTCTACCCAAGTATATAAGAGTTCTTTCTTCCCCCCTTTCCATAGCTTGCTTAGGACTGATCTCCAGTCACCCTCCATGCAGCAACGTTCAGTCCAAACCATCCCTGGGAATTCTTTCTGACTCTGTTGCGTTTGAGATTCTTGCTTAAAGGGAAGATGTATGAGAAGGTTCACAGCATGGTGTCCAGCCATGGAGCCCTCTAGTGGAGTCTGTGAGGCTCTCCCTCTTAAAAATAAAGTTTTCAGGAAAACCTTGAAAATATGTAGGCAGTCATGTTTCTCCCCTTTCTAGCTGCTAGCCTTGCCCTTTCTCTTCCTTTTATCCCTTTTCCTTGCCATTTCCCTCTGCTTCATAGTTTCTAGTCTCACTGTTTCCCTTCCCACACCTTTTTTGATTAGCTAAACCCTCAAGACAGCCCCTAAGTAATTAGTCACGTCCACTGAGGGAACCAATCTGTGGTGGTGACCACAGCATTTTCACAAACTTCCAGATGCACCCATCAGTTCAAAAAGACTGTGGGCTCCGGTGTAGGATCTGCTTCAAATAGGGCCTTGCTAGTGGCTATGACTTGCATAAATAGGCCACTGTGGGTCAGATGCTTCTGCCTGCACTCAACTTCCTTTAGCAGCAGGGAGCACTTTTGGGAGACTTGTTAGTCTTTTCAATGGTAAGGTACAAAATTTTAAAAACCAGTATGAAACTCTTTTCAGTAGGCATTGTGTATTATATTTTGCTTTTGAATGGTGGCATCCTTTTTATTTTGTTAATATGCACCAATTGTACCTGAATTGGTTTTCACATGTAAACTTCTCTTTGCATTTTTAAAGGATGTGATTCAAGCCATTAAGGAAACAGCATTTGTAACATCTGAGTATCCTGTCATCCTGTCATTTGAAAACCACTGCAGGTATATTATGAAGAATTGTTCCTCTTGCATATTTCCATGGTGAGATGAAAGAGAATGTGGCAAAGCTCAATGCAGGGCAACTGTTGCTAATGACAGCATTCTAAGGTGATTGACCTAAGTTAAATCTGAGAACACTCTGAGTACTTTCTTTAATTACAAATTAATTGGATTTAATCTGTTTTAGAATGCTGTTTTTCAAACTGTGTTGTAGGAGCTTTAATGCGACTGAAGGTCACTTTCATATAATGATTTTTAATCTTTTCTTCAATTGCTTTTGGTTTCATTGTGTTAGTATTTTATTTGTACATGGTTCACCTATTTCGCTATAATAACTTTGTTTTACATATTTTGGTTCATGGCAATGCCTCTTTTCCAGCAAATACCAACAATACAAAATGTCAAAATATTGTGAAGATATTTTTGGAGACCTTCTGTTAAAGCAGCCACTGGAAGGACATCCAGTAGGTATCTTCCAACTGTTTTGCTTATTTTCTTTCTTTATTATATTTATACCCCTCCTTTTTTCCTTCCGAGAAACTCAAGGCAAATTTCATAATCCTCCTCCTCTCAATCTCATCTTCACAATGCAAACTCTGTAAAGTAGGCTGGGCTGAGAGTCTGATTGACCCAAAGTCACCCAGTGAGCTGAATGGTTGAGTGGAGATCTCCTGAATCCCAGTCCTGTATTCTTAACCACTACACAGCTGCTTGAATTTTCTTGTAGAAACTTTGGTGGCAAGAGTCACAAATATTTATGAGCTTAGTTGACATCAGATTTCTCATTATGAAATCCTGTGTATGAATCCTGTAAACTCAGATTCTGCTACTTGCCTTTTTCCTTCAGTTATTCCGCATGGGAGTCAGATGTCCCCCTGGTGCCATTTTGAAGCTGGGTGAAATATTATCTGTATGATCTTACCAGCTCCAACAGTTTTATGTGGTGGCATCTTATCTTTGGAATTTATTGCTCCTGGAATACAAGCTAGAAAGCCATTTAAATGGAAGGGGATTAGGAAACTAAGAGCTGCAATGACGGACGTCCCTCTTAGCCAACTGGCATTGCACATGCAATAAAGTTTTCTTTGACAGCAGCACAACCTGGCAATTCCCATTCAGGGCCACTGGGGTTGAGGGCGCTCTGGGCTGTGCACCCCAGCAGATGGTCATTTTGAACTTGTGCCATTTTTGGTGCAGTGCCTGGAACTTTTCCCCTTCAGTATTTGTTTCCCTAGTTAGATCCCATTACGCTCCCTGTCCCATAATTCAGTAGCCAGCATCTTTCTCTTTCTGCTTCCCTCTCATCCTCTTCTGCAGCCACCATGGGCCACCTGGGCTCTTGCCCTTCCTGGGAGCACATATATCTAGAGGGTTAATGCACCCTCTGCCACCTGCTGCCATCCAGTTTCCCTTCCCTTCCACCTGCCCCTTGTTGGCACGCTCTGAAATTTGGACCCCTGCTTGTACTGCTGCTTGCCATTGCTCAGCTCAGCTGCCACCTGCCAATTTTATCTTTCTGTTCATGCCCAGCTCTGACAGACTCCACAGGCTGTCACCATGTTTTTTCTGGGTTACTGCCCACATTCCTGTGTCTGCCTCCATCATCTCTCAAGCATTTTGAGGTGAGGTCACAAAGAGCCCTGAATAGCTGGGGAACCCGCCCCCCCTTCCTTGTCTGTGGCTTTTCCACCTATGTGCCGCGGCCCATTTCCAGACACTAGTGTCCCCTATGGGCACACACGGCTGCTGCCCAGCTCCAAAAATGAAGACTGAGGCCCCCTGCTCCAGAATATACCCATCTCAAGAGATGAGAATCTCTGCCCATAGTTGCTGCTTCTGTCTGTCGAGATGGAAAGGTGAGAGGGACTTTGGGCCCATATCCTGCTCCTGCTTTAGAGTGTTTGTGTGAGTGCGTGTTTTATGGCAGGGGGTCAGGCAGAAACTGGCCATTGTGACCTACCTGTCTGAGGGAGACATCTAGACTCTTGGGATGAGTTGTCACCAAGAGATGAATGATGGACCAATGAACAGTCAGTCATGGACGCTTAGCACCCAAAATCCTCACCAGATTGTTTTGGACGAAATCCACTTTCTTACTGGGGCCAAGAAACCCTGCCTGGATGCTGGGTGAAATGGGGGTTAAATGGCTGAATGGGGAGCTTTTTTATTATTATTATTATTATTATTATTATTATTATTATTATAACATTTCTATGCCGCCCCTTGCCGAAACCTCGGGGCGGCTTACAACATGATAAAATACATTGAAATATTTAAATGTCTCCCACACTTATGCAGTGACCCCAAACTAGATGGGGGTCCCAGCATATGCTTAATTCAGGGTCAAAAAGAAAGCAAGGCTCGGCTGCATCATGTATTCAACTAGGCTGTAGTTTAACCCTGAAAGATAGTAGGAGTTATTCTAGGCCAGGTAGATGTTGTTGGTAAGGACTACGTGACAAAAGTATACAATAATTTTGAGTGGGTGAGTTAATTGTGTACAGTCAGTCTACTGGAGAACCAAATAGTCACTGCAACTCAATAAAAACAGCCATTGCTGCTGCAGGGGTCACCCAGATACCACGGCCATGTGAATCAGATCTCGGAGGTGGAGGAGGAGTCACCCATTCCAATTTCCCCTAAGCCACAGTTGTACTGGGTAACTTTAGTTAGGCCTCACTTCTAAGTACCTATGAGAGTAGAGCTCTTATACTGATTATAACTATATAAAAGAGAGAAACACTGCAGGACAGCTTGCACAATTACCATATTCTCTCTCAAACCCCACTGGGATGAAAATGAAACAACTCCCGCTGGAACTATTGCCTTCCATGAACTAAGTTTTCTCGGGGCCTAATGATCCCCCCCCCCCGCTCTCTCTCATGCCATCTGTGCACAAAGGCACTTCACAAAGAGCAGGTCTTTCAGGTCCCCATCCAATTTGGCTTTCAATTTAAAAATTGGGGAAACAACAGATGAAGAGGAGAAAAGGAAGCATGAGAAGCACAAGATGAATATCTCCTGCTCAAACCCACTTCCTTCAGTTACATGTGCTTTTTCTTGGTTACCTAATCCAGATTATTTAATCTGAACAGCATTCTCTCACCTGGTTAAAATACAAACTAGCCCCTAAGAAAGGCAAGGGAAATACCACCTAGCATAGACCCAAGAGACAGACCTAATGGGGAGGCACAAGGTCATGTTCTAATGTAGAGACAGACACAAGATGGAGCTGGTAGATCTTGGGGTGACTTTCAGGAAGTGCATGTGTTTCTTAAATAGTACCCAAAGGAAGCTCCTATCCATGTTGGAACTGGCGCACTCCTTTCCCCTTATACTAGAGTTGCAATCAAGCTGATAATGCTCTCTGGCTTGAGATTCAGCAAGCTTTTTTCATGAAAGCAGCTGGCCATGTTTGGGCTGCTCTTCCTGTTAGGCAGGCACTAGTTGAATGGAAGCACATTAGCCAGTCTATCCCTCATGCAGGTGAGGAGCATCCAAAGGAAGCACGTGGGTTACTTAGTCTGTGAGATCACAATAACCGGCCTCCCTCCTTCATGAAGGCAGCATCAGCAGGATGTCACAATAGCCAGTCTCCCTCCTCCGGATAAGCAGCATCTGCATAACATCTCAGTTTATTCACTGAGCCACATGTATCCCAGCTTTTCGGTGCAAAACCACCACTAAAATGGCCTACAAAGTAGAATTTTCTACAAGTGATATAAAAGCATTGCCCAAGCTGACAGATTCAACTGTTAAAAGGAATCCATCCCCAGACAGAGAACTGGATTCTTCTGGAGGAGGGGTACCCCATCAAAAACAGCCTGAATCCCTGCTCCAGAATAATTCTCCTTACTGGACCTCTGTGTCACTTGGGCTAAGCCTCTGTTCCATAGCCATCACCCAGGCTATTGCTTCCAGCCTCCGTGCTCTCATTCAGAATGTCAATAGAATCTTTGGTGCTCAGCGAAGAACAGAAACCAGTTATTCAGTGTTCTTTTTTCCCCTGTACTTTTGTACAACTGAATATACATACAGTTCTGGAAAAATGAAGAAGCGACTGCAAGTCCAATCAATCTGTGCAACTCAGAAAAAGCCAATCTGTTACACAATCTCTGGATTCAATTTAGAGATGTGTGACATGGGAAAACTCATACTGTTTGAGTTCTAAAGGTTTTTGACACATTTCTGACTTGTTGGGAAATGGCACAAAATCATTTACTTAATAATTTACTTTGCACAAAGCATAGCCAGCGCATTAGATTGGAGTCACTGTTGTAGCATTTAACATGAAAACAGCATCCAGTAAAAGCGTACACTCCAGCTTGGTCACTTTTCTGGCAATTGTGGACTTGTGTAGCATTCATACCTGTGCTCCGCATTTTCAGCAATGTAATTAAATTGTGCAAAGTGCACAGTGGAGGCCCAGGTTTTGCTCAACTTCTCCAGCCTCTTTAAAAAATGCAAACCTCATCCTGTTTTAAAAAAATGGAAGCCCATCTGCTGATTGAACTCGTGTCAAACCAGATAAAGTGGTGCAGCGGCTTAATGATGCTGGAACTATTGGCCAGAAATGGTTGGCACTCCAGCGGTTCAAGCCCAGCCTCTGCCAGGCGGGGCGAGCTTCCGTCATTCTCCCCTGCACCTCACCAACCTAGCAGTTTGAAAGCATGTAATGCAAGTGGATAAATAGGTACCACCTTGGTGGGAAGGTCACAGAGCTCCGTGTTGTCATGCTGGCCTCATGACCGCAGGATCTTCTTTGGACAGCACTGGCTTATGGCCTCAGAAATGGAGATGAGCACCGCCCCCCGTTAGCCACTGGCTTAAGCAGAGTAAAATCCACAGGGATTCCTTTACTTTTACCAAATCAAGAATGCACCAGTGCAGGATTCATGGAGCGGAGTCTTTGGAATCAGTAATGAAAGTCATCAGATTTTTTACATCCCTACTTGATTCCCCTTATATCAGATTCATAGAAACCCAAACTCATTTGAATCTGTTGTGGGTTTCTCTTGACATCCTTAACCAAGAGTGAGCAAGCCCTCTAAGTTTGCCACAGTTTCCTATAGAAATGTAGATTTGTCCTTGTTATGTGCCTGGGAATGAATGCCCTCTGAACTGACCTGACCTTCACAGCCCTGCTTGGCTCTGAGAAACTCTAGGCTGTGGCTTCCTTCATGGAGTCGATGTATCCCATATTTGGAGCAACCTAGATGCAAAGCAATTTTATTTGCATTGGCCCTTTGAAGTGCTGTCAAGTAGACGGGGTTTTGAGAGCAGTCTTGCAGTTGGCAAATGATAAACCATGTTTGAATAAGGTAATGTGCCATGGAAAATGCTACAGAGAGAAGGGGAAACAGATAACTGTACGTCCCACAGGCTTCTGCAAATCACCGGACACGTCATTATTTTTGAATCTCTGTTTGGCACATTCATCTTAAATGTAATTATTGTGGGCAGAACTGTACCAAAAGACATTAAAGCAGAGTCCACATATTTGCCTGCCACCATTTCCTAAATATGGCTTGTCTTGGTTGCAGCTTGAACCAGGAAGACCCTTGCCCTCTCCAAATGACCTTAAGAGAAAGATCCTTATTAAAAACAAACGGTTGAAACCTGAAGTGGAAAAAAGTAAGTAAATGCTATGTTGGAAAAAAAAAACCTGAAACAAAAGCAGTGCTGTCGTATGTATTTAAATCTGCTCAATTTAAATCTGGTATCCGCAGACCATAGGATAGGGAATAGCTTCTGCTTTGCCACTCTTGCCGTGCCTCTGTCAAAAATAACAAAGTATGTTCCAGACTTTTGTTGATTTGTTGTGGGTGTTTTGTTTTGTTTTGTTTTGGTTTTGGCCCTTCCTGTAGTTCTCATGATGATTTTTAAAGACTTCTTGAATTATTATTCTCAAATGAAGTAGTGGCCTTCTGTGCTACTATGTTTTTGACAGTTCCAGTTAAGAACTCAACCTTAGGGAGGCCTAAAGGATACTTACCAGCTAAGATCCAATGTATTAATTATGAGCAGTGTCAGAGGAGACACTCCAGTACTGGAGTAACATTGAGCAGGACTGATTATGCAGGCAAGCCCCGCAGCATGGCTTGTTGCGCCCATGTTGACTTACTCTGAGTACCAGCAGCAGTGGTCCAGGAGGTGGTAGGCCTGGTTACTTCCTTCCATATGTGCCGGCCCACCCCTTAAGATCTGGGTCAGGCGCCCTTCTCTGGGTGCCCTCTCTGAAGGAAATTAGGAGGGTGACTATCCAGAGAAGGGCCTTCTCTGCGGTGGCACCCCAGTCGTGGAATTCGCTCCCCAGAGAGGTTCGCCTGGTGCCAGCACTCTATTCTTTTCAGCACCAGGCCAAAACCTCTTTATTTTCCCAATGTTTTAAGATTTGACTGTTTTAAGTGGAGTTTTTATTATTGTTAAATTTTAGGACGCTGTGTTTTAAGTATTTTTTTTTCTTTTCTTACATTTTATTGTTAAACCGTCCTGAGACTTCAGTAATGGGACATACTTCAAAAGTTTTAAATAAAATAACATCACTCCCCACTATTTTATTTATTTAACAGATTGCTGGCCATATGATTCTGTACCTGTGTACACTCTGTGAATAGCCATGTGATCATGACTGCCATGTTGGGACTTGCAACTTAGAAATGACAGCAGCGACTTGGGTTGAAATGCAGTTTTACTGAACTTGGATTGTTGTGAGCTGTCCAGAGACTCCATGTGATTGGATGGCCTTAAAATACCCCAATTAAATACAACCAAACAAACAAACACATGAAGTACACAGGGACTCAGTGCAGACAATGGTCAGGTCCACTTTTTGGTTTGGGAAGGGCAATCTGAGACAGGTCTTGCCAATTAAATGATTTTCCAGTATATGCTGATTTTAAAAAATCCTGTTTTGCTTTTGTATGTGTGTATGTGCATGTTTCTTTGAAACAGAGCAGCTCGAAGCCTTGAAAAGCATGATGGAAGCTGGTGAAACGGCTGCTCCGGTCAGCATCCTGGAAGACGACAATGAAGAAGAGATAGAAAGTGGTACAGTGATTCTTAAAATTGCCTCCTTAAGCTGAGCCTGCTGGTGGTTATATTGCCTCAGTGGATCACTCATTTGACAGCCAGGCTTGACAGCTTTGGTTTAACTGTAATGTGTGCTGGTAAGGACCAAAGTGAGGTGAGCATCTCCTTCTAGCTTAAATCTCACAATCTTTTCATCTGGCTATTGAACATGAGGGACATTTGCCAGAAGCACAGGGAGTTGGTACCCCTCAGTCACAGCCTGAGGATGGGGCTTAAAGGAACCGACTGCACCTCCAACTAGCAGATCAGGTATTGGCATTAGTATTTGCTCCTTGCCAAAGCACAGAAGTCCCAGGACCTCCCCTCTCCCTGTGGAACAGCTGCTGGATCTTTGTTATCTAAAAGTGAGGTCCAGATGCACAGAGCAGGTAATGGGCAATTGCCACATGAGTAGCTGTGGGGGAAGAAAAACCAGTCACAGGATCCTCGTTTTGAGCTGTTGTCCCAGCTTATAAAACTAGTAAATGACTTTGAAACCTCCCTGCCACCTTTTAAAGACATGGGGTTTGTTGCTTGGATTTTGTGCCTTTTTGTAGTTTGTTCTAATGCCAGACTCCTTTCTGGCTTACATCATTTTGTAGCTGACCAAGAAGAAGAAGCCCATCCGGAGTACAAATTTGGAAGCGAGCTCTCTGCAGATGACCTGAGCCAAAAGGAATCTGTAGCCATCAATGTGAAAAAGGTAGGATAGATTTTCCTTTCATGCATTTTAATTGGAAGATGACTCACTCAGATAGTCACAAGAGCAGAATTATAGGACATGCCATAGGCAGAAATCACATAAGAGCTTCCTTATGCCATTGCCAACATCTTAAATGTACAGCAGTGTCAACTTCTTTCAAGGGTGTCTGATTCTTATTCCGTAGTCTGCTATCCCACCCTGTGTGCCAGATGGCTCTTTGTTACAGAACATTTCATTGTACTAGGCCAGCAAACATATCAAATCCAGATTGCCCCTGGAAACGTTCAAACTCTGAACAAATGCGTAACTTTGTTCTTGTTGGCTCCTTCTTTCTTACTGGCTATCTTCTGATCTTGATCCAGGCAGTCATACCAGTGGAGGCCATCCTTCCTACCAACTGCTTGTTTGAAGCACTTTGAAATCTCTGGAATAGAATTACTGATTCAGGAAAGATTGCTACTTACTTTTTCTTAACTCTCTGGAGCTCCAAGTTGCATCCAACTGAGATGGGGATTGTCCTCACAGCATCATGTGTGAACCGAGTGGCCCACAACTCCTTCCAGTTAGTAAACCTGTGCTTGGTTGTGAGCTGCCTTGACTGCATTGATCTTTTAAGAAATTACATGCTAGGTACTCCTACATAGAGTCTTCAGGCGATAGCTTGCATCTTTCAGTGCAAATGTCAAGGATAAAATTGCAGATAAGTGCCCTGTGCATTTAGCCAGAACGTAACACTGAATTTCAAGCCATCATTAGAACCTCTTTGGTCTTTTTTTCCACACAGCAGCAACTCTAATAAAAAGTATTGAGCAGCTTCAGTGCACTTATTTTTCATTCAGTGGTTTGAGTAATCTGGACTGGACCTCAGATGAGTTACGGTGCCAGCTCTTGTTCGTCCTTTGTTCCTCCTTTCTGTAGGGAGGACTTTCGCTTGGACATATTATAAACCACTGTGCTTTTAAAAAGAAGTTGTCATTTATGCCTGTGTGCCCACATGTTACTAGTGAAAAGAGTAGATTTAACAGACTCATCCAGTGTTTTTCCCCCATGCTTTGTGCTTCCCTCACCCATCCTTTGAGTTATGTATGATATTGCAACTTCTTTGGATAATATCTGTATTTTTCCCCTTAGGCTGTGGACGATTCTGAACAAGAAAACAATAAAAAGGTGATCCTTGAGATATTTTATAGCTTTCAATTTTTTTATTTCTCTGCATCTAACAAAGTTGCTTGGTAGAATGCATTCTTAACCCCCTGCATCATTTAACCCTTCTCTTTGTTTAGTGCTTCCTCAAGATTTGGTAGATTATTTCTAGTTGTCCTGGTGGCTCTTTTTTATATCAGGAGTCGCAAGTCCAACCCCCGTCCCCCCAGTGCAGGGGATTTGGATGCTGCTGGCCTGCATGGTTCTTCTGTCTTAGCTTAAGTTATGGAGTCAACTTACTGGAAACCGATGAGCTACTCTGATTTCCTTCTCATCTCTTCATATCTCCCTTTACTTTGGCTTTCTCTTTCTTTTTTATTTTCTTTTGGGTTGGAGGACTGCATGTTAAACTTTCTTCTGGAAATGCTTTGCTTAAGCCTCTTTTCCTCATTATTCTTCTCCAAATTACTGTTCTGCCAAGAGTCTCCTAATTCCTAGGCCTACTCATTATTAACCTCTTCCAGTCTTTTATAGGAGGCACTTACGTTGTTTATAAAGAAGAGGGTGGACTTTCAGCGATGAAGTCCTAAAATGTCCTGGCATTATGCCATAAGCATCAGTTTAGTTCATTAGGAAAAGCTGAGGCACACAATTTTTGCTCTGTTCCATCAATATCATTTCAAAGGAGATGCATATATTTCATTACCAATGGTCAACCATCAAAAAAAGTCAAGGAGACGCATTATATTAAGTGTTTTGAATTAATCTTTCCATTCCATTATCTTTCCATGTTTTGCTTGCTTTGAACAGTATGTACTTCAAAAGAGACTTCAGCCTGTTTTCTGGGCATCCATCTAATTTCCCCATTATCCTGTAGAAGCCCCACCACACACTTGAAGTCCTTTATTCTGATGTAGAGCCCAGTCTCTCATTGCTGTTCATTTCATGGCTCACGGGTATTGTCAGGATGTTCGATAGCAGCTACTTGGTGTTATGAAAATCCTGGCATTTTCTCAGTGAAGGAAGGCAAAGCAATGAGTTGTCACATTAAGGTTGCAGTCATGGGCACACGTACCTGAGAGTAAGGCCCATGAAACTCAGGTGAGTTACATCTGAAGAGACATGCCTAGGATCACAGCTGGGGAGGGACTTGATGCTGTGGAACTGGGGGAGAGGACAAAGCCCTAGAAGCAGTGTAGGGCTTGGAGTCCACTAGTACTTCATGTTAGGTGACAATGTCACTGGTACAGGGATTCGTCTTCTAAGATTTCTGCAATACATGGCTTGCAAAGTGGGCAGGCCACAAAGTGGAACTGTTAGTGGAGGCTGCCATTTTTTACTGGTAATTCGTATTCAGATACAGGAGGTTGGCTCTAAAGGTACCATTCCACTCACACAAGAAATGTGCTATCTAAATCCAAGGGGCTTTTTTTTTTTCCTGCTTGCACAAGGATTTGTGCAACTGCTTGCACGAGAGAGAGCCCGAAGTCTATCAACCTATTAGGACACTGCATGAAGACAAATACAAACACTTGTGCAAGTATTGCAGAACAGCAGTAGTACATTCATGGTGCTCAGGATCCAACCAATGAATGTGTGAGACTTGAAGGCTGTATGTTGCGTTGCAACGGACCCACGGAGGCTTTATTTCCTGAGTGCCTTGGCATGGGAGTGGGCATTTCCCTATCCACATATCTCTTGGGGCTGGTACTGGGAGAAGGTTACATGTATTCCTGTATGACCTCCATGAGAGTAATGGTTGCTAGCCCTGGGTTCTTCACCTTTTTGGACCTCTGGGCACCTGGGAATTCGAGAAGCTGCTGTGGGCACCACCAGAAAATGGACGCTGTGGTAGATGCTGCTCGTGAGGACCTGTCTAGTCAAAATGAGCTAGGTGTGCGGGGGGGGGGGGGCACTGGAGAGAAGGGAACGTAGCAAGGACAGTGGGTAGAGGCAAAAGAAAGGCCATGGCTAGAGGCTAGAAGGGGAGAAATGAAGACTGCTGTAACATTTTCTAATATTTTCCTTAAAATGTGTATGCATATATATTTGAAGAGGACAGGAAGAGGAGAGATTTGTGGGTGTTGTTGAGTGTCCATGTGGAATGATGCCGATTCCACTCTCATGCCAGTGGAATGTTTCCCACTCCCCACTGCAGCCACTCACCTCCGCCCTTGTTGGGAGGCACGGAGCCCAGGACCGTATGAGACAGCCTGTGGCACTGGAGTAGCAGGCCTTCTCGAAGGGGGTCGTTCAGGCCTGGACCTTAGAAAGACAGAATAAAATGCAAAAGCAGGCAAAGATCCAAGTGCAGAGCAGACCCATCTGTGGTCCGATCCTGCCTACAGACTTCTCTGTTCTGCTCTTTGACTGCAGTAGTGGAAAATGGCTTGGTCACTCCTTAATGCAAAAGGTCATTTTTTACCCTGGTGAGCACAAGATTTCAACGCACTGCTCAGCATTTCTTAAATTCCCACTCCAGTTTGTCAACAGTGTCCTCCTTTTCCTCCTCTCTCCTTCTCTCAGTGTTACCCCCACTTAGATAGTAACTTTAGAGGCCAGGAGCCTCTGTCCTGATCAAGAAATTCTGCAAAGCGCCATGCACACGGATGGTGGTACATACAGTCATGTAACGATTCAGTAAAACATAATTTGATCTGACACTCCACCTTGTACTCCCTTCAGTGTATGCAAGCATTTTGTGCATGCACTAGTGATCCAGAAGGCCTTCAATGTGTCATTTCCATTTAGGTTTGCTGCTACAAACCCTGACCAGATCCTGTGCAGACTAATTCCTGTTCGGACAAAGAAAACTGTCATTGACGGATGTGTTTGTCTAAATATGCTTTCAGGGTGTAATAACGGCAGAAGACGAGCAAGCATGGATGGCTTCTTATAAGTATGTAGGAGCTACAACCAATATACACCCATACTTATCCACGTTGATCAACTATGCTCAGCCTGTTAAGTTTCAAGGCTTCCATGTAGCAGAAGGTAATTTAAAAACATCCAATTAATATGAAATACAATTTCGTTTTACTGTGTAGCTCAAAGTCTAGCTGAAAGTGTGCCTTTTACCTTGTCGTTTCATTTCATCCTTTGTCCACATGGAGGCACCAGATAATGAGGAGGACAGAGACGAGAACCAACACGAAGGCTGCCTCTGTAGCGCAGCTGTATTTATTTGTGTGTTTTGTTTAACTGCTTTTTCATTTTTAGTAAAATACAGTTGCTATAAATATTTGAATTTTACTCATAATATTCTTTCTTTATACCTCCAAACACAAGCAATGCTGATTTCATGCTATTCTAACTCTCCACCTGGTGATTTTGTAATTTCACAGAAATGAAGCTGATAGTCAAAAGCTCAGAAAAGATATCATGACAGATGACCATGTTTTTATTTTTTATATTGGCTATGCAGTGTAACCATTAGATAGATTTTTATATCTTGTCTTTTGTTCAGTAAGAAACAGGAAGATATGTAGATGTTTATTTTAATTCATTGTAGGCATTGATATTCTATAAATCTATTACTCTCCCAATTTTATGCAACAAATTTCATTATTTTCTTTCTAGAACGCAACATTCATTACAATATGTCCTCTTTTAATGAGTCTGTCGGCCTGGGCTATTTGAAAACACATGCAATTGAGTTTGTGAAGTATCCTTGCCCAGAGAGAACTGTAATGGGGGTGTTTTGTCATTCCAGCTGGGGAGCCAACTCAGTGGCAAAACAATGCACAGTCTTGTAATAAAGAACGGGATGGTCATTGTCTATGGCAAATGTCTTGTGAGTTAAAACATTGCAAGAACTCATAAAGATGTGTGTAAACGATTGTTGTGCCTATATGTTGCTTGGCTGTTCCATTTTCCTTAACAAATAACACAGCTATAATAAACGGCAAATGAGTCGGATATATCCAAAGGGAGGCAGAGTAGATTCCAGCAATTACATGCCTCAAATTTTCTGGAACGCTGGATGCCAGATGGTCTCGCTCAACTATCAGACCCCAGGTAGGCAGACATGTCCATTGAATCTGAATTTGAAAAAAAAAGGCAGCTTGGGCAGAAACTCTTTACCAGATGCCGTTGCTTTTGCCCCTGGCATTCTTGGAGGATTCAGTCACATGGATAAAGACAAAGATGTGTGTCAGAGCAGGCTGACACTGAGATGCAAAACAGTACAAAACATAGTGCAGAAGTTTCTGCATAGCAGTTCACATTGCAGGACCAATCGAGGTGATGGCAGGGATCCCAGCTGTAACCTAGATGATACATATATGGAATCAAAAATCTTAAAAGAAGTCAGTTCCCTGGAACAATTGGTGTGCATCTCTTCTAAATGGAAACATTGGACAGGAGGACAAAACCAGGAGGGCAAGATGAAAAGCATAATGCTGTTTAGTTAGGCATTGTTTATTTGGAGCACAAAGAGCTGCTGCTGGCAAATCTTGGCTTTTGGCTGTAGTTGTTGGAGTATTCTGTAATGGTGGTGACAGACAATCAGACATGGCGCTCAAGTGCTCTCTGCAAAGCAGTGGAATTCAGACAAAGATACGCATGTTTGACCAAATGTTGCTTATGACTGTTGTAGGTGTCTTTCATGTCGATGCCACTGAAGAATGCTCCACTGTGGTTCTGTTCCACCCAGACTTTGCACACATGCCACATTTCAAAGCAACTTACTAGAATTAGCTTGAATCCTTTTGGAATCAGTCATTTGAGTGTCGGCAGACTTCCTCTCGCACTCAGCCCAGTCCTGCAAAGCAAACTGAGCTCAAACCTGTAACACTCACAGATCCCCAGGTGCTCAACCAACAGTAGAGGGGCACTGTGGGTGGGGGCACCCGGCACCATTCCCTTCTGTGCCACCTGCTGCTGCCTGGAGAGGGGAAGAGGGGTGCTGCCAGAGGGCGCTCCAGCCCCATTCCCAGCAACCAGCCTTCTTCCTTGCTTGTGCAGTGCACGGGGCTCGATTCCTAGTAAGCGCCCTGCAAATAAATGCAGGGTGTGCTTGCCAAGATCTCACATTCTGGGCTGCTACAGAGTCCAAGGAGTCAAGCCCAGGGAATTTGATGGATTCCCGCCCTCAGACAGATCCCTCGCACATCCTTGTTACTTAACATAGAAACATAGAAGGGGCCTCCTGGACCATCTAGTCTGACCTCTGGCACCAGCCGGCTCGGCTCACGACATGCCCACCACGTGCACGTCCAGCCTATCCTTGATCACCCGCACCGATGGGGCCTCAACGACCTCTCGTGGAAGCCCATTCCACACCCTCGGGGTCCTGACTGTCAGGAAGTGCTTCCTGGCATCCACATGGAACCTTGGCTCCCTGAGCTTTGCTCCATTGGAGGGCGTCCTGCCTTCCTCTGCAGGGGAGAACAGGTCTCTACCCATCTCCATGTGACACCCCCTCACGTACCTGTATGTCGCCAACAGATCCCTCTGGGTCTCCTCTTCTCGAGGCTGAAGAGACCCAGTTCCCGCAGTCTCGCCTCATACGGCATCCCCTGCAAACCAGCACCGCATGGTAGGCCAAGTTGAGGCAGTCACTGTGCCAGCCAGTGACACCTAGTGTTGGATGCCTGGGTGTTGCTAGCTTCATACTGTCAAGGTAGACCACTGCTGAGTGGCTAACAGTGCCTAACAGAGACCACAGATCTAGGTCATGCTGGATATCTTAATTAGACAGGTGGATAAGAGGCAATGGGACAATTCTGTTTTGCCTTCCACTCATGCAAACTTTGAATCCAACACTACTAGAATCAAATCAAACCTCCTGCTTTGAGATAGAAGAATCACCAAAGCAGAACCTGCTCCATGTGCTCCATCATTGTCCTGACAAGTGTCAGAATATGGTAGAATATGAAAATCTATCGCAAACCTATGTGGTTTTGAAATGCAGGATTAACTTCAGTAGGTTTCAGCATTCTCTGGCTTCAGAACAGGTCATTTCACTGCACACACTGGACTTGAGTTTCAGCTAAACTGGCTATCTGGGGCAAATGATTTCCCTAGGATTAAAAAGTCTGTTCAGCCTCAGCTGTGCATTGCTTAGGAGCAAAATACTAAACTATTTTTGTCTCTTGACAGATTTAGCAATGCAGTTGAATCAGGGGAAATTTGAATATAATGGGTCATGCGGGTGAGTAATGATACAAGCTACTGCCATTGGAAGCATGTCACTTTTAATTATGTGCTGAAAATGAAGAGCAGGATGTAGAGACTAGATTCTGTTATTTAATTTTGTGAAATGAGCTGAGTGACCTGGGCATCCTTAGCCTTGTGCCTTGTGAGGAGGAAGTAGTAGGACCACGTTCGATAAATACAAGGAAAGGCATGAAGTCTGCACAGAAAGGAGTTTCATTCAGATTAAAGGTGATCCTGAGTGGATCAACAAACAACCTTAGGCCAGAAGCTTTAAATATTGGTCCAGTAGACTTGTGGAGTACTTTCCTTAAAATAGGCACCAGATCTGAGATTTCAAACAGGGCTGCATAAATATTTGTACTTCTTAAGGCCACTGAGGCTGACAGCTCAACAGTAAGTGAAGCCGTGTATCCACTCCAGGTTATTTAAATAGCTGACCAGGGTGCCTGAACCTAGCCCATGTGTAGGACCATGGATAGCTCAGTCCATGTTTGGACTAAAACCTGGAGTGGCCACACTGGCACCTGAAATTGAAGCCGTCAGCTCAGGAACACATTCTGCATGGCGCATCAGTCATGTTTGTTCATGTGAGGCTGGAGAAGGTTGCACTGTAGCACCAACAGGGAAGTAGAGGTGACAAAATGGGATCTTTCTCCCTGTATCTTCCAGGATCTCTTCCCCAAGTACTTTTCTTCTAATTGCCTTTTTTCCAGAATCAGAACTAGGCTGGGGAAGGGGGGGAAGCTGGGGTGATGGACTGCATAAGACAGAGAAGGCTTCCCCTCCCCTTCCCCCTAAACCCCTTTTGATGTTATACATTAAACTTTTCACTTCCAGTTTTGTGCTCAGATGGGGCAGATGCCAAATGAAGCTGCCCCTGTTTGCCCACCGAGTTCTCCTCAGAAACCAAGAATATTCTTGGTCCACTCCTTCCTTCTCCCACCCATACACACAGATCTTTTGGTGTAGATGAGATAGGTGGTTTGGGGAATACTTGTAATGGGAACAATAAAATTATTGCAGTCCATTTTGGCTAGTGCTAGCTTTTATACTCTTCATATGAATGGTTTGTTGCAGACTGGGAATAACTTTTCTTCAGGTTCTTTGAGCTCTGGAGCAGGTGGGAGGTTTCATCAAGGGGGATATCCTTTGTAAAAGATGCCTCAAGCCTTTCTTTCATCCAGGTATCTGATTCTCTACCCAACCAGCACAGAACAATCTCTCTCTCTCTCTCTCTCTCTCACACACACACACACACACGCTCACTCACGTATGCACACGCAGATTCCCTTTTATCTTCTTTTTTTGTCCTTCCTTGTATTCATGCTTATCTGAATGATAATAGAATTCTGGATTTTCAGTAACAATGCAGGAAACTCATTTTATTGATGAGATGTTTGGAAGAGATGGGAGAATGTTCAGCCTGGAAAGCTGTCCTTTTAACATGGTCACCAACCCAGAAACATCTTGGAATGATTGGTCTGGCATGGAGTTGCTATCACAACTCTGTATAGCCCCAGATGTTCCTATTATATCTCCTAATTCAAGTCACATTAGAGTGATAAATATGGCACAGATGATTAAAAGAACCTTTTGTGGATCCCTCTTTGCATTAGGGTCAGACTGTAATCAATGGTCAATTGCATTAAGTTTTTCCTGGATGTTTTCATTTTCTTTTCATTTCAGTAGCCAACAACTCAGGGACTTCTTAATGTAAAAGAGAGCACATATGCACACAGGTCTTCATTGGGCCAACCCTTTATGCATTCAGCTTATGCACCAGTTATGTGTATGTGACTTGTGTGAAGTCAGGTCCAAGGAAAAATACACCTGAAGGAATACTGGCTTGGATTTTTGTTGCATGACATACACATTTCAGATAGATGGCGGAGTTGATACTGGACTGCTCTCTCAGCATCAGAAAAGGGCTTGACTCATTTCTGAGCCAACCCAAATTCAAAACTCCACAGCCAAGTGACACCTTCGTCTAGTCCAGGGAGGCTCAGGGTCTCTCTGCTGGGGTTGCATTTACAAAGGGAGGAAACTTGCACCTCCACCCCCAAAACTGCTAGTGGGAGACCCATGCCTGCCCCTCTCAGGTCCCTTGTGGCAAGAGGGAGGACTGCAATCTGAGCAAGGAGAAGCATCCAGAGGTGGATGGTGCTGCCTTTCTCACCAACATCTCTTAACGGCAACCCCCATTTTTGAATGCAGTGGTGAGACAGGACTGTGGCTGTACCGGTGGCTGCCACAAATGCTTCTTCCACTTTTGGTCTCTCTGAAGCATACAATTATACATAGGAATGTCTGTGACATCATTCTGTCATGAAAGAGCAGATTGCAGACAAGTTACTAGTAGCTTCTCTTTCCCTTATGCATGTGTGCACACGCTCCAGCATGTCAGTATCAATGTGCATTGTTCCTGTGTGGACATGACCAGCTGATGTTGATCTGTGTTGGCTTTGGAGTTTTTGAAAGGGATTTTCCATGCCATGGGGAAAAAGATAAGCGGACCATAAGGCAATAAACTGTGCAAAGTTTGAGGGGCATGATCTCCTTCATTAAGATTCTTTGCACTGCTGTATTAAGCAGAGTTTGCATTCAGTACTTAACTGGCAATTGTCTGATATTTAGATGACCTTCCATGAACTGTCAGAAGCTGCAGAAAAGTTGTTTGGAAAAGGTGTTTGCAACTGTTCTGTTAGAGTTTACTAGAACAGCCAGTTTTAAACTGTGTTTATGGAACTGGCTTGTTTTAGTAAACTGTAGTAAAGTTAACTACCCTTAAGGCTTAGGACAGAATGCTAAACTGTTAATCAAAAAAGCAAATCGAGCACTGAGTGGACAATTGGATCTGATGATTCTCTGGCCCCTTCTAACACGATTCTCTGATTCTCCTCGTCATACTGGAGTGGGAGAGAGGAGGATTCTCACTGATGTCTTTGCAATACTAAACAATGGTTTACAGTTACATGTGGGTGCAGGCACAGAGTTAAGACTGAGTCTACACAGTGGAGTATGACTTTAGTGAGGATCTTTGAAATAGTTGTATGCTATTGCCATGAAGCTGTTTGCTCTGCTGATCCCTCCATGCATTGATGCAACATTCCAGCTCTACCTCCCAGTTCAGTCTTTTCAGCTGTAGATGCTTTAGAGTACCACTCCATGAGTGGTGCCCTCAACATTCATAACCACCCAAATTTGGAGGCTTATGAGCCGTCCGGGCAGGGCAGAAGGGATGGTGGCAGTGATGTTCAGCTCCTCATCCTCCATCCTGCATTTTTTGCTACGTGAGCTTTTCTGCCCATCAACCAGGGCGTATCAGAAAGGGAAGGGAGAAGACCTAAGACGCTGCTGGATAACGTATCCTGCCCTCTCTAGTCACCTGCCCTCTCCGCCCATTGAAACACCCCCCTTTCCCTGGTGCAGAGTTCCAGTTCCCCATTCCATGGTTGCAGCACTGTCTCTGCCCTCAGATCAGAGAACCCGTAGCATCCAAGGGTCCAGGTTTGTAGAACTGCCCTCTTGGCCTATTTTGCCAGTCTCAAAGGAAACTGTCTTAAGAGTTAACTTAGACTGATAATGGTTGTATCTGAACTGATTTCCAATTTATGTCTTTTTAAAAGCATTTTCCAGTTTATTTTTGCAATGGATTGTATGCTCTGTGCACAACTTTCACAAAATGAAGTGTAGGGAGAAAGGATGCTATTTTATTACATGCTGCTGCTGTCTCAGTAATGTTATTATTTCTGAAGTTATGATTATTATTTTTAGTATTTTAAAGACAACCCACCTCACGATCCTCCCTCAATATTTCCCACCTAAGTCATCGTCAGGTCAACCTCCAGAGTAATCTACGCAGATCAAAACAAAACTAAAAGCAATAAGTTATAATAATTAAAATTTAAAGAAATGCCAAACTATTGGGGCAGCAGTTGGAGGGGAGGAAAAAAACACAAAGCGTCAGCAAGAAAAGTTCAGGCATAAAATCAGTGATAGTCATATTTAGATGCATCATCCAACCCCTCTGGTACAGGGTGCAATGTACCAGGCTTCTCCAACCTGGTGCACTCCAGATATTTTGGACTACAACACCCAGCAGCTTCAGCCAGAATGGTGATTGATCAGGGATGATATGAAATGCAGTCCATGCATCTGGAGGACAATACCCAAATAAACAGTTTCAGAGGTACCATAGTGCATTCAGCTTCTCGGTCAATGCAGACATCCCTCAAATACACTCATATAAATTGGATGGTTGGGAGGAAAGCCCCCACCAAAACTGAAAGTATTTAAATCAAAGTACATAACACTAGGAATTATGAAATCTATAAGAAAGGAGGGAGGCAAGCTGCTCCTTAAAATAAAAAAGGCTCTAGACCTTATAATTTGGATTTTATAATGTGTGAACTTACCTTTCCACTCAGTCTCATGAGTTTTGGTTTACCAATATAGACAACTATCTAGTGGAATGTATGGACACCAATGCTGACCCTGCCAAAGACAGCATGGTAGCCCAAACAGGCGTGCCATTTGTGGTCATAACTGTATTGGGGCGGTCGCAGGCTAGAAAACTGTCCCACGTGGTTAGCTGGTTAGCTGCATTGGCTCAGTTTTCCAGGTAAAATCGGTGCTGATAATATCTAGAAGAGTATCTCACAAACAAGAGGATACAGGCCTCTGGGTCCAGGCTAAGGAAAGAAATGTCTGAAATGATTAGCAGATGATGTAAGCAACTTGTCCTGATCACTGTGGTTTTATTTTTCTTGCTTTGATGGATAAAATGCACAATTCTGTTCACCCTGAAATTATGTTTCTAAAATGAAAATTCTGCAGTGTATTCTTTTCTATTTATTTCACTTTCTCGATAGATTACCCAAACTAGCTAAAACCAGGAAAAACCAAAAACATTACAAAAACTAAACTACTCTGAAACAATGAAAAAACCAGGCTGACGCTTTGCTGTTTGTTTGTTTGGGGGTTTTTTTTAGGTATCTTCTTAAACCAGATTTCATGCGGAGACCTGACCGAACGTTTGACCCTTTCTCTGAAACACCTGTAGATGGTGTGATTGCAGCAACGTGTTCAGTTCAGGTAGGAAACAGGTGCAGAATAACCCAGCCTGGGACTGCCTGCATTGGCTAAAACTGAAGTATGCGACTTAACAACATGTGTATGAAGCTGCCTTAAATGAACAAGGAAGGGTTATAGCCCTTTGGTGAGGCAAAAACCTGGCCTGCAAAAGATCCCAGGTCCAATTCATGCTATCCCCAGATAAAGAGATTTCCGAAAACCATTTGAAGACTTCCAAGAACTACTCAGAGACCTTTGGAGGGTGCTGAGACCAAAGATGTGATCCTAGGCAAACTCTTGACAGTGAAAAGACTTCTTATCCCCAGCATGTTCCCAGCTGCCTGGGGCAAACTGGAAATTGTAGGCCTTTTTCTGCCTAAACTTGCATAGAACTGCACCCTCAGTGATGGGCAAATCTGCTCTGCTTCTGTGACCTTCTATTTCCTGCAATCAGGTCCATTCCTTGCAGGCTTTGCTATGGAAATTAATTTGCATAATAGAACTTAATTAAGATCCTAGTGTACAAATCATTTGAGATTTTATTTTACAAGAGTGGCACCTGGAATTAGGCCTTTATGTCTATACTGTGCATTTACTGCATAGAGCCTGTGCATTCAATGAACCATTTCCCTCTGAGGGGGGAGTTGCCACAAACTTCAGTCTGGACAGTAGACAATCACCAGTGCACATGGCAGAGTTCAGCCTTATAGTTTAAAAGGTTCTATCTACAATCACGTACTCCAAGGAAAACAGAACTCAGTGCCAATGGAGTTTGTGAATAACTCTCCAGGCTTTCATTGCAATCGGAATTGTAATTAGAATAAATTATCTAATAATGCCCTTGTATTTTCCTGGAAGAAAGTAAGGTATATAATTATCCTGTGTAGAAACAGTTCCACTGTGGACAGAATATGTTCTGGCTTCAGCAAAGCTTTAGACCTCATCTCCCATGATCTCCTGATTAGCAAACTAGCTAAAAGTGGGCAAATGGTACAATGATCAGGTGGATCCACAGTTGGTTACAGTATTGGACTCAAAGAGTGCTCATCCATGGCACCTTCTTGAATTAGGGTGAGGTAATGGGGAACCACAGGGTTCAGTCCTGGGCCCAGTGCTCTGAACATTTTAATAATGATTTGGGTGAAAAGGCGCAGAGAATGCTTGCAGATGACCTTAAATTGGGTGGGAGTGCTAATACCACAGGAGAGAGAAACAATATTCAGAGTGATCTCAAGAGATGTGTTAGCATTCTTCAAGTACTTGAAAGGCTGTCCCAAGGCGGAGGGCCTGCATCCAAGAGTGCAAGACATGGAATAATGGGCTCAGGCTGTATTCCGGCTGGACATTCAGGAAAAACTTCCTGATTGTTAGACCAATATGATAATGGAGCCAATTACCTAAGAAGGTCATGGGCTTTCTCACATGGGAGGCGTTCAAAATACAGCCAGCCAGCCATCTGTTAGAGACATTTTAACTTGGGCTCCTGTGCTGAGCACAGCATTGGACCCAGTAGCATTATTGCCCCTTCCAGCTCTATTATTCTGTGATACTTTGTACACTGGAGCTTGTTGCTGGGTTGGCATGTTTGGGATTGCAGCCTTAGCACTGGAGACAATGCTATTCATCAGCAGAATGGAAACCACTACTGGAACCGATTCCTCCTCCCACAGAACCTGTGGACCCCCCCCCCCCCCAATTCTGCCATTCAGGCTTGGAGGACCTTCTGGATCCCTTGCAGAGGGCTGCAAAGAGGAGAAGACAGGGAGCTCCTGTGCCAGCAGAAATCCACCCATGCAATGCTGGATCCAGTCCATCATTTCCTACTCTCCTAACCCATTTATTTCTTTGTTTGTTTTGGTGGTAGTTTGGAATTTCTGGCTCTCCCTAGTAGACTTCAAAGTAAATATCTCCTCACCCAATAAGCATGTGCAAACACACATACAGGCACAGCAGATGAAAGAATTGCAAAATAACATGGTCAAATGGTGATTTTTGACTCAAATGCGTAACAAATTTTACACTACATAAAAATAAAGGCATGCTGTGAATATTTGTTCTACATTGCTGGCTTTAATCATATAGCATATTTACTAAATAACACTTTGCACAAATGCTTCCATTAAAAAGTTTACATATCAGTAAATCCATTTATTTGAATGAAGCATTTGTGGAGGTGTAGATAAGCACAGAAGACTTGAAACTAAAGACTGAATATCCAACTGACATATCGCTAATTGTTATGCTTCCATTAAAAGGTAATATCTGGCCAGTTTTTATCAGACAAAAAAATTGGAACATATGTAGAAGTGGATATGTATGGCCTTCCCACTGACACCATACGTAAAGAATTTCGAACACGGATGGTGATGAACAATGGTTTGAATCCTGTTTACAATGAAGAAGCATTCGTATTCCGAAAGGTATGGTACATTTCAGAAATACACGGATGCTTTGCAAGCTTTGACTTGGCATCACTTCAATGCACTCATGTTCCCAGACGAGGAGGGATCTAGAAGGAGAAAGTCCTCCTCGTGCGTTCTCTTCCTATATGGCTGCACTGCAGAATGCTTTTTGTCATGGGTCAAGGCTGATTTAATCGTAGGGTTTTTAGAAGGGAAAAAAGGAAAAACAGCAAACTTCTTGTAGCTATCACGTGATTTTTATTTTTCTGTTTGGCTTTTCCCTCCTCTTGCTTCTCTCTCCTCCTCCTCCGTCTCGGAGGAACCCATCTCGTTCGTGGCTATGCCTGTGTTTCAGGTATGCAGTCTGCTCAGAACGAGCTCCAGCTGGTGGACCGCTACCTTCCTTGGAGAACACAACTTCTTCCCTGCCCTGGCAGTGGCTGCTATCTTGCCCTGTTCCTTCAGCCAAGAGGGCAGGTGAGATGCTGCATCCAAAGCTAAGGTCAATGTCACTCCATGGATTTGGTCAGGAGGGCACTGCCCCACGTGTGAGGTCGGCCCCTCGTCCTGTGTGCGTCATGTGCATTTTTTTTCTCTCCTCCACCCAGGCTGTTCTCAGACACTGTTTGGTAAAGCATTTCGAAAGGTTGCTCCTTGGGCATGAGTTTACACGTGTCATTTTACAAAACTTTCTCCTCCTGATGGCAGAAAACTGCTGCCTTTTTCAGGATAAACTGCTACTTCATGTGTCCCTTACCTGTTTTAAATACGAAGCAGATGGTAGGGGTGGTAGAGCAATCTATACGAAGGGTGTGTTGGTGCCATTTCTTAATATCCCCCCTCCTGTCAACTTCCTGCAAGTGGGAGTCATCAGGGAAAAGTTTCCTAGCCCAGCCCCTTCTCACTGTTTTGGTAATTTTCTGCTTTCAGGGGATTTTACACATAAGGAGACCTTTGAAGAAGCTATTCTCCAGCTGCAGACTTGAAATGGCACAGGCCAGTTCTGCAAGTGGTAGCACTTCAGGATTCTACCACCACATTCCCATTGTGGGGCATGGGGGACCTCCCCTATGTCACCATCTGTACAGATAGATTTGTCTGACTCTGAGGAAAAGGTGGAAGGGCAGAGGTGGGCAGAGGGCTTGGCAGTTTCAAGGTTCCTTGGAGAAGATTTTCAGGCAGAGCAGGAGAACTAGCCTGCCTTGGAAAAAGAGGGAGTCATTTCAGAGCTAAAACAGGGAGACATTTCAGAGCTGGCAGGGGAAGTGATGGAGATGGGGTCCCTTGACCCATTCAGGAGATGAATGAAATTCATTCAGGAGATGAATGAAATTCGGGAGATGAATGAATGAATGACCCATTCAGGAGATGAGCAGACCCATTAAGAAGTGTCCAGGATTTCCACAAGAGCTACCCTGAGAGTGGAGCCAGGAGCTTTTCTGAAAGGGAAGGAAGGAGGGGAAGTTTCCATTTGGGTTCAGCCCCTCACATGGGTAGTTCCTTCTCCCCACATCTCATGGAGAACGCTCCTCTCATTTGATAGCGTTCGATAACCAGTTAAGTTGTGATGAAGGAACTGAGCTTCTCAAGTTTCATCTGAGACTGCTGAAGTGGGAAGGAGGGAGGAAGAGGCCTGCATGCGACACCCACCTTGTTGCGAAGAAGACCCTGTTTCATGAAAGGCCAGGCTCAGGCTTGAGCTCCACCATGCCAGGCACTTCTATGCCATCTTTAGGCATAAAAGCACTGCAGAAAGATTTGCCAAAACTGCATGTGTAAATTCACCCTCAGTTGTAATCCACAGCGTCTATGATTCTTCAATCTCCCATTGTACTTTTAGTTTTTCTGTCCACTGGAGTTGCATCCGAAGTATGTGCGTTAGTGGTGGTGTCTTTGACAGTGTCTCTTATCTTTCACTTTTTCTGTTGTCTAGAACGCAGAACGCTTACCTGCTTTTTTCCCCTTGAGTGATGGGTCTTTTGGGCTAGCAGCCATGCCCTTTTTAATCGCCACTGCAGGATAATGTCAAATACAAAAATTCCACGGAGCTTGGCACAAGTTTGATATGGCTGATATTTGGTCTAGCACTAGTTGGGAAGACAATTGAAACCGATCTCAGCACCAGAGCCTGCTAGTGAGCAAAGAACCTTAATAATCCATGAGGCGGTAGGTTTAGGGTTCATCAGAGCCTCTCAGTATAAGCACAAACCTCATGCAAACTATTAGCAGGTAATGTGTGAGTTGTGTTTTCTTGTCCTCCTGTTCAAAAATACAAACGAAACAGCCACTGTTATATGTTATCATTCCACTGTAAAATATTGGTAAGCTGTGATATGATCTTTTTAATGGTTGGTCTCACCGTACTCAACCATGCATGCTACTTTGGGTGTTGCTGAATAAATCAATGATTGCAAAACCAATAAATAAATGGAGCCCTGGGATGCTGCAATGGTTCAACCAATAGCCTGGCTTTCCACAGCTTGCCATTGCACAGTGTCCTTGGTGGGTAGCTGGGTGAAGGGAACACCTGGCCCTATTGTATGGCATCTTAGCCTGAGGGTGGTCCTCGTCCATCAGTGTCCCCCCAGAACCTTTATTATTTATGGAAATGATGGTTAGCCCAGCTGTCAGGGCGTTTTGCATTTACTATGTATTAGTTTTCCCTTTGCTAGGCACCTTGAAGGCCTGTTGTCTGGGGGAAAAAAGACACAAATATTAACACTAATAAAATCCCATTGAATTGTGGTTAGCAGGTTGCTTTCTTTCTGGACCTGTTTTGCACCTGCTGCTGGTGAATGAGCCCATATTTTGAGGTTGGTGATGCTTGTCCATGCAACGGTGCCAGCAGTCAGGTCCATGTTTTGATAGAACATCACCATTCCTGATCTACCTCTGCAGGGAAACTCTTCTGGCTGAGCTTTCATATCCCTTTGATAGAATGTTAATTAAGATCTGGGACAATTGTCCATTTTTGTTCTTTGGAATCGGTTCTGCATATGAGTAATGTGTCTAGCAGTGGAACCATTACTCGAGAGGAAGAGTACCAACTTGTTCTCAGCTTCCACTACAATTTGAGAAGCCGAGGAACTGGCTACCATTTAGTTTCTCCACCCCTTCACAACTGCCACGGATGAGATTGAGGAAGGTGAAACATATAACCTTGATGGTTTCTTTTTGTAAAGGCACACACAGCCCTCATGGTAGAGCATTTCTGGCTGCAAGTGTGGATGAAGATCTGTTTCATCCAGAAGAGATTGTATCTCCTCCCACTGTTGCAGAAAGGGAAAAGGGACATGGGGAGAACCCTGCATTTTTGTTTTGGTGGCAAGGCCCTATCTGAAAGTAGGAGTCCTGTTTTGTTTTCCTTCATGGAGGAAAAACGATTCAAATCCAACTTAGCAAGGTGGCTCTTAAGATGTGGATTTTTGAGGTCATAAGAGAGGCCTGCCCAACAAAAGGGGTCGTCTAAGATCCCATTAGGGTAACCAGCACCTTGGCAGCCTTTCAGGCCAATGAAAGAGAGTCTGAGGAATTACAAAACTTATTGCTATACCTCTGCAGAAGCAGTCTGCGGTGGGAAGGGACTAAGAAAAAGGTGCTGGAGTCTCCCACCTCAGATGGTAGTGCTCTTGAACGTCCCACGGTAAATTGCTTTTTCCTTTCAACCAAGAGGACAAAAATGGACTTAGATGGAATGATGTTTCTTTCTTGGGTAAGCAGTTTGCCCTGCCTGAGTTCTTGGGCTGAGATAGTTGGAATGGCTGCCCCTATGAGGAGCTCAGTATTTTTTAGGTTTGATGTACATATTCAAGGAGATGGTGAGATTGTCTCTTTCCTTATTTCTCTTTCTGGGGGGCAGCGGTGGTGAATGGTAGTTCTTTCTGCAGCAGTGTCAGGAGACTTATCTCAAAACACACTCCTTTCTCTCCACTTTCAAAAAAGTAATTTCACGGTAAGTCTACTTGTTCATTTTACCAGATTATGATAGTTGGAAACATGATCTCTTTCTGGTATTTCATTCCTGCAGGCTTGTTTTGCCTTATGTATTGATGAATGAGAAAGAGAGAAATGCTTTCATCCCTCAAGGGTTGTGTTGGTAGGATTGTCTCTATTCCAAGCAAATTGCACAGCTGAAGAACACAGACATGCGTAGTGGAGTTGGAACCATCTCAGAAAAGATAACACACTGCAACTGTAGAGTGCTGTAAATGCAGTGCTGGGCAGTATTGGTGATATTTCAATATTACATGGCCACATTAAGCCATACACCTCTGCGATCCCACATCTCTTTTCAAAGCCAAAACATTTCATTGATAATTATCTTCTGTTTTTCTTTCCCCAAATTTCCTTACTCTCCAATTTTAGAATAAATGTCAACATCACTAAAATCTAGAAAGATTTTCGATGAGCGATTTTAATAGTTATTCCTCACAATCCACAGAACCTCAAAATATTTTTCTGAAATGGGGCCTTATATTACTATACTTGTCAACACTTCTCTGGCCTGATGCTGTTAGGACTTAGCCATGCCACGAATCCTGACTCCTTCAAAGATGGCAATGAGAAAACGTGCCATGTTGTGAATATCCATAACCAGCTTTGTTCTTTGGTGTCTTAGGTTATTCTACCAGACCTTGCAGTCCTGAGAATAGCCGTTTATGATGACAACAACAAACTGATCGGCCAAAGGATATTGCCTCTAGATGGTCTACAGGCAGGTTACAGACACATTTCCCTTCGAAATGAAGGCAACAAACCATTATCGCTGCCAACAGTCTTCTGCAACATTGTCCTCAAAACATATGTGCCTGATGGGTTTGGAGGTAAACCTTAGAACTGCTGCCATTAATTCTGAAGCTTTGAGTAAGCAAGATACTTTCAGACCCATAATCCTAAGGATGGAAAACTTCTAAACATTTCTTAGGCCTAAATAGAACAATAACTGCAAGTTACAGTATATATTTAAATCCCGTTGACATCAATGAGAACATTTAGTCATGGCTAACTTAAGTTATTGCCTTAATACGGATTGTGGTTTTATGACCAACACCTATGTTTTTGAGCTAGCATGGATTGTATGTAGATAGAGAGAAGCAGGCTTGCTTGATCTTCAATGGCTGGAGTTACCTGGAGTTACCTAAGGACCTTAGTCCCTACCCTATTGGTGGCTTCAAATACATCTCTTTATTTTCCACTGTGAAACTTGATGTCTTCCATTGACTAGAATAGGGAAAATGAAGCATTCCATCTAGGGACAAAGTTGGAATTAAGGCAAAGCCAGAAACTTGATATGGGATGGGGAGCTATGTCTCTCTCCTCCTGAAGGCTTATTTGGGGTTAGTATATTTCCAGCTCATGCTTTCCCCGTACCATTTGCAATAGAGACTAAAGGAACTGGGAGTAGAAGAAATGCAGAGCCAACCCAAGCTAGCCAACCACCCCAAACATTCCTTACCTCCTTTCTTCTGAGGATCTTTGGACTGCAGTCAGTTTAAAGCAATAGCAGTTTTGTATAACAGCTGGCTGGGACTGATGGGCCGTTTCCAACACATCTGGAAGGAATCAAGCTAGGGGAGACTGCATTACAGCAATGGCCCTGGTGGTGGACCAGTGAGAGACTGTTCCACTTCTGCCTTCTTGCCACTTAGTGGATCATCAAAGCAACTGTAGCAAGCAAAAGAGAAGAGTAGGCTCAGATGGGGTAGTTTGCTATGGGAGTGCGGTGTTGTGTGCACATGAGTGTGCTTGGGAATGGCATGGCTCATACTTTGCATTCCTCGGCCATCCATCAAACCTGACTCGTTTTTATCTTTATCTGTATAATTTTGTACATGGAGGAACAAGTTTTTTCCCAAAACATCATGTGGGATGTATTTGGGCTGCAGTTCCTAGAAGGCAGGATGTGTGTGTGTGTGTGTGTGTGTGTGTGTGTGCGCATGCACATGTGCGTGTGTGCATCTGTCTAGCTACATAATGTGCAACCAGATTTCATGCCAACTTCCACCCCTGAGAACATTATTCCTTTCTAGTTTAAAGACAAACTGTTTAAAGACAACATACCCATTGTCAGAACCACTGCAGTAGCAACTTTGCCAGAAGCTCCAGTTATGCATATGGTAGAGAGAGGTGGACATGCTCCATCCTTGAAGAGTGCCCCTCCACACAGGAAGAAGGCAGTGCCCAGTTGATTCTTCCTATGGAAGGGCTCCCAGGCACCCTCCCAGTGCTGGACATACCTCACTTTAGGGAAGCGGGGTTCTGTTCCATTTCTGCAGAACCCAATGAACTGATAAGCTTGGTATATTTTTCTTCCTCCCTCCCTCCCTCCCTGCCCTGCTGCTCTGTCCTAGTTTGACCCCATTATGGGCCATCACCAATTTTAAATGTACCGCAGCTTCCCACATTATTAGTCCATGATGAGAAGGTGGGCACTGTCTGACGGAATCAAGTGTAGAGGCTTTGTAGAAATTTTATGACATATTTTGAAGGGATGTGAAGTCGTCTGTAGCTTGACAAGTTACCCTTTTTAAATTTCCTTTAGACATTGTGGATGCCTTGTCAGATCCAAAGAAATTTTTATCCGTTATGGAAAAAAGAGCAGACCAGATGAGAGCAATGGGGATTGAAACCGTAAGTGCAAAAGAACTGTGGATATGAACATGATTTGCATTTTTGCTTAAAGCATCTTGGAGTAGAAGATTGAAAAGAGGAGGGCAGCTGAGAAGATTGGCCATCTTTTTCTTTTTGATAACTCGAGGTAGGGTCGAACATGACTGCTTTTTGACATGGGTTGACGTTATCCGTTGCATTAGAGTGATGCACGTCTGAATATATTTTGCTGATTGAGAAGCAGTGGCATTAGCTCAGAGAACTTTGGCGGTTGGGTGGTATAGAAACTTAATAAAGTGAAAGTATAGGTCATTTGTGGATCATTGGCTACCTTTCATTTTGAGCAGACACCTCTTAGTTACAGCAATAAGTTGACCAAGTGGGAACTACCATAATTTTTTGTAAATATCTATTTGTTGCTTCTTCCCTCTTCCAGGATACATCATTCCTTCCACGTTCCCATGATATATTATGCCCCTTCCCCTACAGGAGTCAGAGATCCATACTCACTGGGCATGTTTGGCTCTCACTGGGCTGTTAGGATCTCTCCCTCTCTTTCTCTCTCTGTGCATTGTGTGCGCACACAAAACATTGGAGCACAGTTATTTGAAATGGTGTACTTTCTTAGTGGGGGATACTTGAACGGGGGCAGCGAGAAGATCATCTAAAGGTCATCGATGCATTGGTATCGACAGTGGTTTATTTCTCCATGTCTCAAATGCCATCCAAGTGATGCCAAGCCATTAAGAATCCTAGTTTGTGTGCTAGAGGTGATCACTATATAAGGATGCCCGAATGCCTTTGCGTAGCATTAATCATGTGAGAGGAATCGCCCTGTCCTAGTTGTGCCAGTCTCTGCAGTGTCTCTGTTTCCTGCGCCTGGTAAGTGGGACACAAGTGCTGCAGTATTAGGACCCCTTAACCCAACCACCTTCATCCTGGTGCCCTCCCAATGTTTGCGAGCACAGCTTCTGGAATTCCTCACCCTTGACTAGTCTGGCTGGGGCCATTGGGAGTTGGAGCCAAAAACCTCTAGAGGGCACTTGGTTGGAGATGGCTGCCTGAGATCTTGCCTTGCACACATTCATGTACAATTCTTAGAATCTATTACCTCAGATTCTGGATTGTAGGTGGTCTTTAACCACCACTTGTTTCTTGCAGAGCGATATAGCTGATGTTCCAAATGATACTTCAAAGAATGACAAGAAGGGCAAAGCTAATAATCCCAAAGCAAATGTTACTCCTCAGACTAGCTCAGAACTTCGACCAAATGCCACTTCTGGTGTGGGACCTGGAATGGAAGCGAAGAAAGGTAAATGTGTGCACAGAAGGGCTCAGAGATTTCTGACTGTAGAAATAGGACTGATGTTCATTGTATCCCTTTTTGAAGCACAAGTGAAAAGACATTTTGCTCCCTTTGATAGTAATCAGCACACCTTTTCAGCCTATTTGGGTGACTCACTAAAACTGACTTTAAAATTGTATTAATGTGTACATTTCTATTTCTATTTTAGGTATAGATCTTATCCCTCAAATCAAGATTGAGGATTTAAAACAAATGAAGGTAGGTCAGTGCAGAAGCTTAGCAATATCTTTCTAAAATCTGGATTGACTTATTTGTGAGAGCCTAAAATAATAGTGAAATTACAATATTACATGAGGTCCATTAGAAATCCTGCGGCCTTGGTCCTCAAGAGGTGTGCCTCCCAAGGGCAGGGCTTACTGAATAATTAGCCAAGCGAGTTCTCCTTTTCTGTGGCTTCTCTTCAACCAATTTAGAATGCCAGACGACTTTCCATGGCATTTTTTGCTACTGTCTGGAGGTTTTCATTTCGCTGCCTGCAGAACCACAAGGAGACCTTAAGAAAGACTGGGAAGGCAAAGGACTGAAGAGCTATTAGAAGCAGGAAGCCTGCCTCTTTCCCTTTCTGCACCCTTCCTGCCTGTGGCATATTGTTGATTGTGTTTCACTGTGGTGTCCTAACTGGGAAATGCCAAGCGAGACAGGAGTTGCTTGAACAAGCCACGGTTGGAAGCCTGCAGGTCTCCGCTGCAAGGCTGAGGCGTTAGCCTGATGCAGAACACCATTCACTTGTCTCTGTAGCCCACCTAAGTTTTAAATGTACTGAATTTGTCACATAAGTCTGGGATGCAGCACTTTAGACTTGGAATGAAATCTGGCCCTACTGGGATTCCGACCCTTGTATCCAGGGTTTCCCAGCCACGTCTGGTGTTTTCCTGGCTTTTATGCGGGAGTGTTTCCTTACCAAAAGACTGAAGTTGTTCTCCTAAGGCTGCGAGGAAGAGCTCTAAGCAGAGGTTTGCTGGTGCTTTTGGCCTCATCCCTTTTGCCTGTAGCCATGCCCACCATTGGAACGTGGCCCCCCAGAGTGCAAAAGTAGGGTGTTGTCCCAGACTGGAAGAGATTCAGCACCCTTTATGTGATAGGAGCTCTTGGTGGATTCTAATTATTTCAGACATCTTAAAGACATGATAATCGAACTTTTTATTCTGTTTTGCTTTCTGATGGGGAGCAGGCATATATAAAGCATTTGAAAAAGCAGCAGAAAGAACTGAATGCTTTGAAGAAGAGGCATGCAAAGGTATGGTGATTTGAAAAGAAAAGAATTACCAGCAGAGAGTTTTGCATGAGTTTTCTGTTTTCAGGGATGAAAAAAGAGATAGTTATAATAAACAGCAAGATAATTAGGCAGAGCCACTGTGTCTGTGTATGGCTCCATTTTCATCTCATTCCATCAGTCATATGGCGTGCTCGTTGCCAGCTCTAGTTGGGGAAGGAAAGGTTTTAAGCAGTTGCACAACCCATGATGGCAAGGAGGAAATACAGATTTGTGCACTTGAATGAAGAACTGGTTAAGGAGCTGCTGCTATCTGGTAGAAAAATGCAGGAATGGCCAGGGGCTGGACTTGTGGCATCGTTTCCCAAGGTGTTTTTCTTTCCTTTTCCCCTTCACTCTCTCTATCAAGAGCTGTGTCAAACCTCTCTGAGACCTATGGGGCAGTCTCCTTGTTGCCACACAAGAGTTCCATGACATCACAAATGCACAGGAGAATCCAAGGGAGCTTGTACAGACCACCTGGATAAAACAAAGGAAAGAGGATTCCTGTTAGCATGGGTGCTGTAAAATTCAGAAGAGAAGCAGGGCCGGTTGGATCGGGAGAGAGCAGTGAATCAAATGCTTCCAACACGGGTGGCAACTCCCAACTCTGTCCCCAGTCTCCTTACTGAACTTTACTGTACCCACAAAACCACACCAAAACTGGAGACATTATTATATTCCCCTTTCCTCTGGGTACTATTCCTATCTCTCCTTCCTAGTGCTCTTCTATACCGGTATACTTGGGAGCAGTGGTCCAGCTGGGCATGATATGAGCCACGTGGCTCATTTCCATGTGTGGAACTTTTAAAGCTAAGTTTCAGGCCTGGGCAGTGAGGAGGGACTTGATCCAGATTGTGGGACCCCCTGCTCTGGTCCAGGTCTGGAGGGATGGGGCCCATTTGCAATTTATGTTGTTAAAGTCCTGCTTGCTAGGATTGCCTGGGCAACTCACATGATGGGTGAGCTTGCAAGACACAACAACGGGATGGTGTGCTGGGGGTTCCACTCCCTGCACGGTACATTCGTTTTTCAGAAACCATGATAAGAAGCAACAGTCCATTCTATGGTTTCCATGCTTCATCATGGTTTCTCTGGTTATCCAAAGCTGCTTTTGTGGTTTCCGTGGTGCTACCACAGAGCTCCCCATAAAGAGGGGCTGCTGCTGCAGGAGCTACTCCAGCCATCCACCCTAGGATTGAATTTCAGCATGCTGATAGCAGGCAGACTGAGCAAGGGGGGTAACAAGCATGCTAGGGTAGAAACCGCTTAATCGTCTCTCAGGCAAAACCCCTCACGGCATGGAAACTATGCAGGGTTGCTTAGTGTGACATGTGAGTCCAGCTGGAGCTAGGTCTCATTGCTTTCGGTGGAACTTACTCCAAGGTAAGCGTGTTTAGGATTGTGTTCTTGGTCTTTTTCATCTCAGGTATTTTCTCTGTTTTGAGTAGAAGGTTTCTCTGTGAATGTCTAACCTTGTCAGAACTGCATCTGTCGTTTTCTCTAAGTCTTTGCTGTCCTGCTTGTCATCAGCAAGAATATCCCCCAGTAAAGCCGACAGCATGCTGATGCTGCTCAGGTTTACTTTTCCTTTGAATCTCTCTGGAGCAGGAATGCCTGAGCTTAGCTCTCAGTGTCAGTCATAGGCACTGTGTGTGACTCATTTCCCAGTGGTGTCGTCAACTTAAATTTGGAATTTAAGTTTAAACTTTAGCATTTGAATTTCAAAGTGTTTGTATTTAAAGGGAATATGAAATTCTCCTCCAAGATTTGTAAAGGACTCTGCACAGATGAACTTGCAAGTGAAATGTTTTTGCTATCTTTCAAAGTGGTCCTAGGGGGGAAAAAAAGACCTACAATGAAATGTAGAATTAGTACCTTTCTATATTTCAGTTATATGTGTGAGTGTAATGGAAGAAATGGAGCCTAATTACCGTAGCTTGTGTCGGGATATTCGCCATCTGTGATTCCTGACTGTGTTCAGACTTGCACAGGATGCCCTCAGGTTGCCAAATGATGGCAAGATGAGAGTGGTGTAGGGGAGCGGAGGTGAGTGGGGCACAACACTGGCCTGTCTGAGCAGCACGGACTCTGGCATCATTTGCCCCCCACCTCTGAGTTCCCTGTCCCCTCTGAGCTTAACTGCAGCTCTTGCAGTAGCTAGGGAGAAAATGATTTCCTCAGCAAAAGTGTATTGTTCCGTCTTGCAATGCAAAATATTTGGGACGACTTGTGTTCAGTGGGTATTAAGGCCTCCAGGAGGAGATGCAATTGCTAGAACCAAAGGAAACACTGCAGGTATCTGTAGAACTTTCCCCAAGTGTGCCTGTGGTGGGGAGGAGTGGAGCAGCTACTTCCATTGGTGGAAGGAGGTCTGTCCCACCCTAACCCAGTCCCCTCACCCCGAACCAGTTACAACTGCTCTGTTGGTATGCTTATTTATATTGCACTGCTATCCTGCCTTTTTTCCCTCGCCTGAGGAATCCAGGGTGGTTTTCATTGGTGCATTCCTCACAACAACCCTGTGAGGTAGGTTGGTCTGAGAGAGGGTGGCTGGCCCAAAGTCACCCCATGAGCTGCATGGCTGAGTGAGGACTAAGAACCCAGATCTCCCAGGTCCCCGGTCCAGCACTCCAATCACCAAACCACACTGGCCCTGTCGATTTATTCCATCTATATTGCACCTTTGCCCCAAAGTCTCCAGGTGATGTGCAAGGTCTTTCCATCTCGAGGCCATCAGGTAGGTCATCTAAGGTTTCCCTCTGAGTTTGTAGCTGGAGTGGAAGGCTGGACTGGAGTTTCCCAGGCACTTGGTGCATTTTCTTAATAGCACAGCACTTCTCACAATCCAGGAGGACAAGGTGAGAAACAGAGGAAATGAGGGAGTGTAAAGGAGTGATGTGCAAGAAGGTCGCATTTTTTCAGTCACAGACTTCGTTAAGAGCAGCCTTCTCCAACCTTGTGCCCTCGAGACGCAGTGGGACTACCAGGTTGCGTGAGGCTGCAGCAGGGCTTGCAAGTTCGGGGGTCAAACATATGAGCAGATCCAAAGGGCTTTGTTCAGTGTCAAAACACTTTCATGGATAATTTTACAGAGAACCAGAAATGATTTTTCGGACCTTCTTATGTACAGGCTGTGACATTTGTTTGCTGCCGCATGACTCAAACGGCAGCCTGACAACCTCCATTTTCCATTGCAGGAACACTGTATTATGCAGAAGCTACACTGCACACAAGTTGACAAAATAGTAGCACAATACGACAAAGAGAAGTTAGCGTATGAGAAAACCCTCGAGAAGGCAATCAAGAAAAAGGGGTACAGTCTTCCTAAAACGAATTTTAAAATCCTTTTTGATTTGCAGCTATATCTCTTGCATTAATAAATGATTTTCCCCTATTTGTTTCTAGTTGTCCTTCAAGGAGAACCTAGTGAAATTGCATACTTCATCTATAAATTAACTTTTTTATTTCACTGGAAGTTTTTAAAAAGCAGCTTGATAAAGTCAGAAAAGGGGCTGAAATCTGAGCAGGTTTCCTGCAGAGCTGTGCTTTGGCCTAAGGGATTGTCCCCATCTTGGGTCCTCAGGTGTTGCTGGACTACAGCTCCCACCAGCCCCTGCCCACTTGGCCAGTGGCCACAGATGATGGGAAGTTCAGTTCAGCAACATCTTGAGCAGGCCAGGGGGTGGCACAGTGCTTGATGCCATTTTGCGAAGTCAAGCAGCGCTCATGGGGCTCTGCCGAATCTTTCCAAGTGGCATATTATGGCAGAATTAGTGCATTCTGAGGGGCAACCACTTGCACAACTGGTAGCACAAGCATGGTGTGCAGGTGGTTCCACAACAGGTTGCGCAAGTGTAATGCTTGCACAAGCATCACTTCAGTTGGATTCTCCCCTTGCATATAGTTTCAAGCCTAGTTCCCACTAACCTAATGTCCTTTGCACGAGCAGAACACAAGGCCCCTTCTGCCTGGGCCCAATGTCCCTGTTCCGGCAGCGGCCAGGTAGATGCTTCCAGGGATTCCACAGCAAACCAGAATGGCAACCGCCCTGCCTTCTTCCTGCTTGTGCCCAGCTGCACACAGGGGTTCCTTTCAGCCATCGGGCTCATAGCTGTTGATTAGAGCTGGCTGCCCCGTGAATCGGCCTCATCCCCTTTGAAAGTCACCCCGAGCCTTTGCCAGCTGGCCCTTCTTGTGGCAGCAAATGCCATTGGCGAATCCAGCATTGCATGAAAAGTTGTTCCCTTTGGCTCTCCTGTGCACGTGGCTAGAAGTGTGCCGGGGCTGCCTCAGGGTTGCACGTTGGCGCTTGAACAAGGGGGTTCTCTTCTGTATTGCAAATGCCATTATTATACAAATGTGTCTCCATGCAGTCAGCACACTCAAGGATTACATCACGGGGTCCCAGGCATCCGGATTCACAGATCAGCGAAAAGCACATTTCTTCAGGGGGGAAAAGATGGGGAAATAACTGCTAGCTTTTTATAGCATACGCAGGGCAGCCTTACCAGCATGGGAATGGTTGGCTTAGAGCCTTGTTGTATGAAGGCCAAGCTAGATATAACGGAAGCTGATGCCTTTCTTGGCTCATGTGTCTTCCTGGTCCTTGGTGGTCCCACAAGGATCTAGGTCCTCATTGGAGTCCACCCAGAGAGGGGTCTTCACTGTGGTGGCTCCATTTCTCTGGAACAACCTGCACTGGAAGTCAAGCAGGCATCGACGCTGTATCTTTTTTAATGCCTGGCGAAAGCACTTTTATTGCAGGAAGCCTTCTCGAATTGACCAGCCATGCCTGTATTGATTTGTTTTTAAGATACAGTTCTATTCTTTTGCCTGCTTTATTTTTTCTTGTCAATGCTTTGAAATCTCCATTTCAGAATATGAAGTGGTATGTAAAACTTGTAAAAAAAAATAGAATAAATGTGCTTCCTGTTTTATCTATAAAAAGGGGGTGGGTGAGTGAGGAGAACTCAAGCTTCTTCCATCTTACCTTTCTGTATTTTGTCACTTTGTGTACTTTTTTCCAAGCTTCAAACATAAAAAGAGGTTTATGGAGCTGTATCCTCCCTTATCTTCACCTCTTCAGGCATTCTCCCTTCAACCTTCCTCATATCCAGTATCTGGACTAGGATATATTCCGAATTTGCATTACATGTTTCGATTCTCTGCTCTTAGTTAAGGCATCATAAATACTAGACTAATCAGGCTGATTCTGCCCCTGGAGCTTTGTGTGTGCCTTGCAAAACGTCAAGCCCACAGCTGTGTCTGCAAAGCCCTCTCCTTTACCAACAACATCAATTTTTAATCCTCTCAGTAGTCCAGGGGGAACATGAGGCACATCAGGATTTCTTCAAATGTTCAGTGTGGACATCATAGCAAGGAATGTTAGAAGAGAAAGTTTTCTGAGAATGTTCATAAAACAAAACTGGATTTGATACCTAATAAATACACTGAAATTTCATTTCCCCCGGTTGGGGATGGTGCCCATAAACCATTCACACATGTTGCTGATACCATTGCTCAGAACTGCACAAACCGTTCATACCTACACCCATCCAGAAACAAGATCCCTCAATCTCTACTAGCAGGTGGAAGTGAGATGAAGGAGATGGCCACTGGCTGGAAGTGTTCTCTCCTTTCTCTGAGATGAACAAAGCACGGGCCACTCCTAATCTCACTTTCTATTGTAGCCTGAATGGTGGAACAAGCATTTTAAGAAAGAAATAAGAACAGTAAATTCCTCACCTGCTCTTTAATGTGTACTCTTAAGAAAACAAGCATATTTTTGAAAGCATCTTCTATTTCCAAAATACACGTTTTCTTAAAAGCACCTAAGGAGATAGGTTTAACTGAATGGATCTAATTGAATATACTCCATACAATGGAGACATTTTTGTGCTGTATTTAATTTCAGTTATCAGCAACAGCAACCCAGAGAAAAAGCATAATGTGACTGAAATACATTTAGTCATTTGCTTATCTTCCAGTTTTACTAACAAGTTTTAATAAGTGATCTTTGTTTGAAATTTCTCATACGTTTTGTTACAGTGGAAATAATTGCCTTGAGATGAAAAAGGAAATAGAAAACAAAATTCAGATATTAACATCAGATCACAAATCTAAGGTAAGAGAATACTGACTTAAGTTCATATTTCCAAACTGCTATTTCAACAAAAACTCAGTTACCCTTTGAAATGTGGACTTCACCCAATTTTGCAATGAAGTTTGCTGATTAAAAAACATGCAGACAAAATATTTATATTGGGGAAATAATGTTTGCAAGTGCATTATATTAGAAAAATTGCCAAAATGTATACATTAGCCATACATTGTATATAAAAATGTGTGTGTTAGGAAAAATACGCACAACATGGATTTTAATGCAAAATTTTAAAAAATTCTCAAAGTTCAGGATGAAACAAAAGACTGGAGAAATTCCCAAAATTTCCCAAACTTAAAACTGGGAAAATGAAAAATGACAGAAACTGAAATTGGTAGATTCCCTTCCTAGTGCTAGTGGAAGTGATTTCTGCTAGCACAGATATATAATTGACTAAAAGACTTTTTTTTGTAAAGCAGATCACCCAAATCCATGATCTGGATGCATTCCTCAAATGTTTTCATGTGTAAACACATGAATAATAAAGCTCTGGAAACGTACTTTCAGCAATGGTAAATGGCATATTAAAGTAAATAGGCAGAAAGAGAACATTCCCTCACTTCTTGCCCTGTTCATGCCAACTGTTTTCCTCCGTGGTTGTTGTCTAGCAGTGTCTGGTCTCTGCTGGAAAAATTACTTTCTGCATTTGTTTCAAGACTGCTGGACAAACAGTCAATAGCCTCCTTTCAAAGGGTAAGCCTCAGAATACTGATCCAGCCTTCCTTCCTCTCCGCAAGGTAAAAGAAATTGTGGCGCAGCACACAAAGGAGTGGTCTGAGATGATCAACACACACAGTGCCGAAGAGCAAGAAATACGTGATGTGCATCTGAGTCAGCAGTGCGAGTTGCTGAAGAAGCTGCTGATCAACGCCCATGAGCAGCAGACTCAGCAGCTAAAGCTGTCTCATGACAGGTGAAATCTCTTAAACCCCCCACCCCCACATCTGAGTATCGGCATTGCCAAAAGCTAATTGGCTATTTTCCTCTCAAATGCTAGATGAATCATGAGATTGTGAAATAAAGTTGCACAATAATTGGTGGTTTTATGTGCCCATTATTATTCCAATAGTAAAACTTACCAGCGCAATCTGATACGTGTTTCCTCATAAGTGAGCCTAACTGAACTCTGTGGGGCTTAATCCCCGGTCAGTGACTACAGGATTGTAGCCTGAATTCAAGTCTTCGATACTTGAGGCTAAAAGTGCATTCGGACAGCTCATCTCTTTAGGACGGCTGCCTCATTGCTTTGTAACGTGAGGGCCTTTTTCTTAAATGGAGGGTGACAGCGGCTGTCCATCTCTCCATGGGGGAAGGGAGTTTTCTTATGATGAGGTGACCACAGTGAGAATGTGCAGATTTTCCTTGCCTGAGTCTTTATGCCATGTTTTCCATGTGTGGGATTCTGCACTTGCCTGTGAAATAGGAACACTTCCTGCTGAGAAGCAAGGTGCCCATTCAGGCCAGCAGAAGCCGATTGTCCCATGCAGACTCGCTGTGGCATAGAGGCTGAGCAAGAGAAATGCTGTGCATTTAACTAACAACAAAGCTGGTCTCTCCCAAGTGCAGCAGTTTGCCTTTTTCCACATGGCCAGAAGCAATATTTTATCACTAAACTAATCCTTGTCAATGCAACCCTATGCATGACTGCTCAGAAGGAAGTCCCACAGAATTCAGACTGCTTGCTTGCAGGTGGTTTTTGCAAGGGAACTGTTCGGACCCCTGCTGAGAGGCATCTGTCCCTCCCCTTGCATGCTGACTTGGCCATGCCACCTTTTGGTTCAGGCTCCACCCATGGCTGGCATATGGGCTGCAGGAAATTACCCTAAAGGAATGCTGCCCTCCTCAAAAAAAAAAAAAAGGTTACCCAGCCCAGTGTATAGGAACTAAACTTAATTGTCATTATTTCTCATCTGTCTGTCTGTCTGTTGTTAGAGAAAGCAAAGAAATGCGTGCCAACCAAGCAAAAATTTCTATGGAGAACAGTAAAGCCATAAGCCAAGACAAGTCTATCAAAAACAAAGCTGAAAGGGAGAGGTAAATAATGCATTCCATTGCTGTTGGTGGGGTAAACTTGGACAGTCAGTCAAAGACTATTTGTGTGTCTTTTCTTCCACTTGCAGTTGCAAACTTCCACTCTCACTTTGACTTTATATTAAGGAATTGCCACCAAGTGGGTCCATGGATGGGCCCTTCTGGGACACATAATTGTGGATTGTGTGCCTGGCGCATAACAAATTGGAGCTTTCACACATGTGAAACTAAACACAAATATTAATGTTATCAGAGTGATAGCAGCAGATATGAATAGAAGGAAGGGAATGATAAAAAGGAGCAGACAACAAATTGGCTAATGGAAGAAGTGAAGAGTTACATTTGAAATAATGTGGTCTGGTTTCTGGGGATTTAAGACAGAGCCACCTTCTGGTCTCTGCTTTCTACCAGAGATGATCATCTGCAGCAGGATGCCTCTCTCTGTTGATTGAGTTTGCCCTGTGAAATGGGCCACTGTGGTGCCCATTTTGCTGACGAATACCCGCAAGAGCTGCTCATGTTTGCATCTCCCTCTGTCCTCCGAGAAGCTGAGAGTGCCATTTGACTCTCAACAACCCCTGGGTCTTACATTCCATTTTATATCCCGCCTGTTCTGTAAGGAGCTGAAGGCAGCACCCATGTCACCTCCAACTGTATCCTCACAACCACCTCGGGAATTAAGAGGAGCTGAGAAGCAGAGGCTGACTGAAAATCCCTCCGCCAGCTCCAGATCCAGTGGTGAACCTGGATCTGCCTTGCTCCCATCCAGCCATCTAGCCACCAGACAGGTTGTGGTCCAGGATGGCCTGTGAAGGAGACACTCCCCAGCTGCACGGCTTTCTGCAACATGCTGCCGAGCATCCTCTGCACCACCCTGCCCTCGGCTGCTGAGTAGGGATTTGTTCAATGGGCCCTGCAGCAAGACTTTGCAGTGGGGGGTGTTCTTCATTTAGGATTCCTTCTGGCTCATTCCATTCTCCCGGACTCCTGGGCTTCCCATTTATTCTGACACCCACCCCGCCCCAAACAGCCAGAAAATAGGCCGCTGAGTATACTTAAGCCTCTTTGGGCTGTTTACTTGGGAGTGCCCCAGCCCACTGCATAGCTCTCTCTTCCCTTTTTCCTTTTCACTTCTGCAGACCCGGGGGCTTCCCAAAGTCTGCTGAGAATTAAGGTCGCCATGGCATATGATAGCTGTGTGATACCAGAGCTATCATCAGATTCAGCCTTTTCTCACTGTCAGTTTATGTCTTTTTCTAAGTAAGCTGATGATATAGTGTTGGAAATGTCTTTTCTAGGCGTGTCAGGGAACTGAACAGCAGCAATACCAAGAAGTTTCTGGAAGAGAGGAAGCGGGTAAGTGGCACATGGCCCCAGATGTCATCAGGATCTATACCAGGCAGACCTCTTGAGCTGTGTGCAGTTTGCCCATTGGGCAAACTCTCCTGGGTGCGACCACAAAATGACACCGTCGGAGGCACAGCAAAGGACTGGAAGCCCAGTGGTGCCTCAGCCCACTAAACACACCAAGCAATTCGTTTGAATCCACCTTTTCAGAGTCCTCTTTCACAGCAGGCCCAGCCACTGATAAGAAAAGGTTCAGTGGGTGAAAGTGGGATGGGTAGCACACATTGGTGGGTGCAAGGAAAAGTGTCCCAGGATACACTGGTACTTGTAGGTCCCAAGTTGCCTACTTGCAATGCTTCTTGAGTCATGGTGCTTCTCAAATAATTCATCTGTGTAAAAGCATAATACAGTTTATGAGGATGTCTGCCATGTGCAAGTTGTTTGTGGCATCCTTCTCCAGCCGATAACTTCCAGATGTGTGAGACTGCAGTTTTCAGAATTCCCAGCTGGTGTGACTATTGAGCATGTCGACTGAGAATTCCAAGGCTTACAGTCCAACACATCTGGAGAGTGCCAGGTTAGGAGTGGCTGCTGTACGGCAGGAAAATTCTTCCAAAAGGAATCATTTGGGGAGAGCCTGCATAGACACTGGGAGGAGCATTTAATCTTGGCCTTGGTCTGTTTTTTGCGTATAGTTGGCAATGAAGCAATCAAAGGAAATGGACCAGCTGAAGAAGGTTCAACTTGAGCATCTAGAAATTCTGGAGAAACAAAATGAACAGGTAATCATGTGATATGCTTACATATGTAAGTGATCAACATTTCTTCAAAGGCTTGGCTAGAATCTGTTGCTCTCCCAGTGTTGCTGGACTCCATCTTCCATCAGCTACAGCCAATATGGCCAGAAGTTGTGGGATTTAGAGTCTTAACAGCATTTGGATGGCCACAAATTCCCCAGCCCTGGGTAAAATGGATTGATGAAAACTGTGCCACAAAATAATGAACCACTGTGTGTGTGTGTGTGTCTGTGTGTTCACTAAACTATTTGTAGTCCTTTGGGCCATTTTAAGGTTGCTGGTGCCATCTTAAAAAGCCACATTCTCCCTTCTCTGTCAAACAGCAGGGGATGCCTCTGCCCAGACGGTGCCTACGCTAAGGCATGAGAACGCCATGCCATACCTTTTTGCAAACCTATATATACTCAGTATCTTCTAAATGTATATAGACTTAGTCAATGGATGAAGGGAGTAATAAGTAATTCAGGACTGATTTAATCGAATGACAGACCTACTGTGTTTGATTCCCTACAGAATCCTTTCTCACAGAACTTTTCTACACAAGGCATTTAGTACATGCTCATCATGTCCGGATTGCCATTGTTGATGGGTTCTTAAGATAATGTTGCAACATTCCAGTTTCACTTCTTTTTAAACAGCACTTCCTGTGAGTTCTTTTAGAGCTGGGAGATGTGATATTATTTAAAGAGAGTGAATGAAATTACGACTTCCAGTGATTTATTTGCATTTTTCTCCTATACCATGGTCCCATGTAGCAGAAAAGCAGGAATGGAAGCTCTTTTCACATAGTGCTCAGATGACACTTCTATGACAAAACCAAATGTAGGCCCAGCAGATCAACCAACTTATGCGGAAAAGCTCGTGCTGCCATTTTCAGTCGCTTCTCTGTTCATTTTAACAGCCTCAGTGTTGACACAAACTGAACTAAATAGATCTGTATCCATGGGTATCTTAGCAGTTGATGGTACTGTTTAGGCTGACATTGGATAATTGTTATTATTCGTATTATTGTTATATATAATGCCAGGAGGGGATTTGGAATGGGAAAGTAGTATTTCATAGATCCAGTGCAGCACAGGAAGCTATGGCTACTGAATAAAACAAGGATCAGAAACCACAGTTTTATCCTGGCTTGTTGAACTGACCATAATAAAAGCAAACACAGTCCCTCAAGCAGAGACATTGAGAGTTACACTTCATTTCAAAGCAAAAACAGATTTTTTAAAAAAATTTGGTTACCAGTTTCTCCCTCTGCAGGATACGTAATCCAGGTTTCACTTTAGATTATTCTCCTAGCAGGAAGCTATATTTCCTGTCATGTCCAAACCAGCCCTTAGTTGTTTTCTGTTCTAAAAGAGATGAGATTCAATTGGTGTGAATTATACATCAATATGAATTGCTTCTTGTAGTTCCATATGTTCTTCTATGATTCTGAAACCACTTAATTAACTAATTAAGGAAGAGACTGCAGGATTGATACAGTTAAGTGCTGAGACCTATGGCCTGATTTGTCTGCTTTAAAATTTATTTTGTCTCATTTAATTTGACTTTGACTAAGCACAGAGGACATTAATGAAGAATTGAAGCCATAAATCAGTGTTGTAGCTATGTATGCTCCTATGAAAGATTAAATGGTTGTTTTTAATGCAGATCTTTAACAGTGCAATCCTATGCACACCTACACAGAAGTAAACCATAGTAGCCTTATGGTAGGTTGTAGAAGCTGCTACTCAGGTTTGGGTGGCGCAAGAAGTGATGACTACCCCCACTGGGGACTGAAGATTCCAGCTGGCTGCTGGCACATGTGAATCAGCCCAGTGGGACTTGCTTCTGAGTACACATGTATCGGATTGCACTGTAAAACTCTTGCAGTACCCTCCAGGGGAAGATGGAAATCCAGAAGTAAAAGCATACATGGCCATTGTTGCAAGCATATATAGCTTTCTTTTCTCTTGCATGTCTTTGTCGCTCTCATCTCGATTTTCATTCATTTTATTTGCCTCTGTTATATTGCTCAACTTTGACGTTATTATTTTTGTGCAAACAGCTTTTGAAATCCTGTCATGCAGTCTCTCAAACTCAAGGTAGGAGTGATCTACACTGAGCAAATTACCACAGTTAGTGTACTTTCCTCCTGGAATAAATTGTTTATTGTTGAAAAACCTTCCGTAGATGTAAATTGTGATGGGCAAGCTCCCCTCAACTTGAGTTGGGATTGGCTCAGATTTTACAAACTTTCTTCCATTTTCAAGAGTCCTAACGTTGTTCAAGATATTTCACGTGTGCTCAGATGTCTCATGGCACACACACATGATGTGATTTCCCTTGCAAGCTATCATTTGGTTTGGTTCCTTTTGTGTGGTTGACATTTCTAGCGAGATGAATTAAACACAGCCAGCCCATCCCTCCAATTCTTTGCAGCATGCAATCATGCTATTAACCTCATACCTGTCTAGAGGTTATAACTTCTCAGCAAGCAATCTGAGTTTCGTCTAGGGAAAAAAATGTAGCATGAATAAAAGCCCCCGAATGTAAAAGTGTGTGCATTGACAAGGCATTTAGCTTGGCATCTGGTCTCACTGCAAGCACAGTGCCCTACATAACCGTCTGTGCTAGGGAAGTACATTTGGGGGCAACGGTGTTCTGTTTCTGCAACAGCTACACGTCACGAGTGAGACAGGCTTGTCTGCTGCACCAGGCAATCCAAACATCGGTAGCATCAGTAGATGCAACCACTGGGAAGTGTCCTTTGCCGAACAAAGGAAAGGCAATATGAGCACTAAGAAGGGTGTGATCCAATCAAGATGTCTATGCCTGAGGATTACAGGTACCCCGTGCAGGATGAGAGAAGCACAAAGGTAAACCAACACCTCCGTGTTCCTCTCACCTTGCAAAGGAGCGAGTGAGCCAATTTTTCATCTAAGTGCAGCACCTCAGGCTGGCAGGGAGGGAGGCTGAGATGCTGCCAGAATTTTTCCAGCACCAATTTCCTCTCTGTGGAAGGAAAGTCATACCTTACTTTGTTCACACTGAGAGATCTCCATAGTCTTCAGTAGCAGAATCATTTCGCTGGAAAGCTGTTTTCGTTCTAGCCCCTGCCAAAAAGAGGAAAGCAAATTCTTTGTGCTATACTGTTTTGCCAATAGTCAGTGGTTCTTTTTGGACAGACGTAATAAGCACGCCAGTGGGTGAAGACAAAAAGCAGTTTATTTAGCAAGAAAACAGGCCTGTTGGAGCCAGAAAGTAACACCATTCCAAATAAAGAAAGCAGGGGGGAAACATGACGGAGGAGATGAGATGCCAGAATCTGACCTGGAACGTGGCAACTGTTAAAGTATATGTAGAGATCAGCATTTCAAAAGAGGCTGTACCAGCTGATCCATGCATTATGTTTCCATATTTTCACTTATTATTTGTTTCCATTAACTTCTGACTTGAGATGTCCAAAACAGGAAGCAGTGTCATGATGTTTAATTTTTGTGTCACTCAAAATATTAAGATGAAAAATTCCATGGTATCAACAAACAGCCATACTAACAGCACCTGCCCCAAACTTTTAGACTTGCATGGTAGAGAATAGATGAATCAGCCCGGGTGTGTTGAGTAGCTATTTCCGTGCATAGCAGTTCTGAGGAGCACATAGAGAGTTCCTGTACAAAGAGGGGTCCCTCACTTAACTCTGGGTGTTGGGAGTATCTCTGTGCATTTATTCAGTCTGCAACAACACTCGCTTCAACCAGGAATCATAGCTCAAAGTGCATCAGATTTATAATCTAACTCCACCCCTCCATTTCAGTCCTGCTAACAGTACCATTGGTCCTGGTTTGCAGGCAAAGGAGATGCAACAGATGGTGAAGCTAGAAGCAGAGATGGACCGCAGGCCAGCAACAGTGGTGTAAAGCTTCAACACGCAAACTGAAGTCTGAAACCCAGTATTTTTTTGTATTTCCAAAGGTAACTCACTGAGGAGTGGAGCCACCAGCCTCCGACGGGATGGTGGTGCGTGTCTCTTCCACTTAGTGTCAAGTGTAGCTACGAATCACTGATAAAAGCTTGGAATATTTTGTAACATTCAGAGTACTGTATTTTATTTTTGTCACAATGGACCATGGTTATAAACAAACATGTGATTTGAAAATCCTGTCCAGTTCAGAAAGCTGCTCTCCTTTTAATGAGATGTGTCTTTATTGGGATTACAGAATGAGACCAGTCTAATTCCAGAACGTGCTCTTTTTGTTCTTAAATAATCTGCACCTTCCTGTAAACAATAAAACTTGCTTGGATTAGTATTTTTGTTACACTTTGCCTGGGCATCCTTGGCTTTTGACAGCCAGGCAGGTGTCCCTGTAACTTCCCGGGAAACACTCTGCATCTCTTTTTTAATTAGACACTGTCCATAAGTATCTTTCTAGGAGAAATCTGTCTTTTAACTTCTTGGTCAGTTTTGTCATGAGGACACGCTGGAAATACCGCAAATTTAAAGCACGTTGAAATTGCACAAGTGAGACCTGCAACAGAATGTCGCAGTGCAGAAGTCTCCCTTCTCGGGATTCCTGCCATGCCATTGTTCCCCCAACAGTCAGACTTCCATGACCGCAGGGTATGTGAGTTGTGAGGGTTTTTTCCTAAGGACTTCTGCAAGCCCGCTGATGCTTCCCCCTTGTGCCTCGTCGATGCCATTCTGGCTACCTGAGGACTGGCACTTGGAGAATCAAGACCATGGTTAATATGTATGATATCAAAAAGTAATCTCTAGAAAATCAGTACTCTGATTAAGCAGGCAGTACGAAACCTATGTCTGTATTTCTGCATTCAGACCTATGTCACTGGCAAGTGTCATTTTCCAGTTGGCCTTGACTTGACTGAAACTGGCATTTTGTAAGATGCTGCTGGAAGGATCGTCAAGTGGCAGGAGGCGGTCTTGGTGCCAAAGCTGCTCATGGTAAACTGTCAAGGAATTGTATTATAGGCACTTTAACCGATGTTTACATACTACTTACCGGTAGCATTTTGATCCAGTTGTTACCAGTCCCATACACTGCAGTTCGCTGTATCTTCTAATTTGTTAGATAGCTGTTGGGAGAGAAGGGGAGAGTTGGTAGCTGTGACACTGTAAAGTATTTATACACATGCAATCACAATCTTGTAGATGATCACATTCCTATGGCAACATCAGCAACAAGAATAAAGCAACATTCTGTTTGCATGTGGTACAAACACCAAGTCCAACTTCAGTGAATATTGTATGACTGCACAGTCATTTTCCTGGTAAATAAATACAGAGTCTGTGTATGATACAGAATATTTGATTATATGTATACTTATATATATATGTGTATATGAATTATGTGGGCATTCTTACTATTTCAAGTTCTAGTTGAAAAGGAAATATGTTAATTTAATTTTACACAATATATTTATGCAGATTTTCAGACTTTCATATCAGGAACAACCCTTTTTATGTCTGTTAGATATCCAAACAATTTGCTACAGTATTAATGTGCATGTTCTTAAAACCTGCTGTAGTTACAACGCAGAACAGTGCATGCCAGCCACCTTCTCGGAGTTGTCTGTGCTCCCGCCACCGAAGAGACTGTGGGGAACTGGTAGTTTAGAACAAATCAGACAGCTGATTCCAACAATGCTCAGTACCAATCATGTTGTTGTATATGCTTGTACAAACTGATTCTACATATTCCTATAAATGACATCAAATAAAGAAATAATTATGTAACTGTCCTGAGAGATAACTTTCAAATTCTCTAATGAAAAACCCCTCCTGTATGAATGGAGTACCTGGCCACGAGGATCAACCCAGGCTACCTGCAGTAAAATTCAAGGTGTGCCATAGAACAGATTCTTCCATCTGCCCAAAGAGAAAAAGTCACCTGTGTCACCTGTTCAATCTTACCTGAAAAATATAATTCAGAATGAACCCTGCATTTATATTTGCCAGTCTCCCTCCCTCCCTGGCTTTAATTCTTCACCTGCAGGTATTTTCTAGGGGGCACATATTCGTATTTCTTGGTCGCTGCTCTCGCCTCCTCTCTTATGGATCAAGGCCTTCAGTCCCGCTCTCTGAAGCAGCACATGTGCCTGACAGAGTTCTGGGCAAGTTCAGCTTGCAGGTATCCCCAAGCAACTGGACCCCGCCGCCCCCACTTCCATTGTGACATCACTGTACTTGCTATGTTACATGTTATTTGCCTACTTGCATACTGGAGCAGCACTTTTCAGATTAAAGGGCTGAAGGCCTTACACCTTCAACACTGCCATAATTTGGGTATGATCAACAAGTAGGTTTTTCCTTTCACTGATGCTGCCCTGGAAGACTTGTTATGTGTTCCCCTTTCTTTCCTTGCATTCATAGTCCTGGAGGTTTACTTAGCCCCTGTTTTGAAGTCCCAGCAGTCTTCACAAAAGTGCATTTCCCACTAACATTGATTTTATTCATAAATTTCAGCCCAATAGGAAAGCTGCATTTCAGCCCAAATACAGCTTCCAAGGTGACTTACAGTTAAAACTGAATTTGAAAATCTTAAAAGCAGGAGAAAATCTTTAAAATGAAGCTGCAGCTGGACATCCACCTGAGAGGGAAGGATTAACTTGGAGGCCTGCATTGCGCAGGAGCTTTCCTGACTGTCTACCTTGCTGCTTCCAGCTCCATTACTTTATGGTACTATGTAGTGTGGAGCCAATATATTTAGAATACTAATGAACCCTGCAGGACAAGACTTGTTCAATAGCCCTCCTGGAATGGGACAAAATTGGGGTCAGCCTAACTTCCTTTGGGGAGTAAATTCCTTAGAATATACTTCCCAAAGGGATGTTAGCACAGAGAGGACTGTGTTTCTGTCCCATAGAAACTTAGAGGGTCAGAAGGGGTCCAGTCTTTCCGTGAATGCCCTCACTGATGCCCCCTCACCTCCTGTGGAAGCCCATTCATACCCTAGAGGTCTAACCATCAGGAAGTACTTCCTGAAATCCAACCTGAAACCTGGTTCCTTGAGCTTGGTCCCACTGGATCACATCCTTTCCTCCACCATAGGGGAGAACAGGTCATGATCCTCTACCGTGTGACACCCCTTCACATGCCTGCATGTCACTATAAGATCCCCTCTGAGTCTCCTCATATGTCATCCCCCTCCCTGATCCAGGTACCTTCCTTGTGACCCTGCACTGAACTGATTCTAGCCTAGCTACGTTTCTTATGTTCCCAAAGAAGACACAGGCTTCTCTTTGGTTATCCAAAGAAGATCTAGGCCAGTTCACAACAGAGGAAGTGGATCGCTTGGCCTCAAGCCATTTATGGCCATATAGGTAAGAAGTAGCAACCTGATTCATGACTGGGAGATTGGCATTAACACAAGGCGAGTATCATATAGCCAGCAAGCAAACAGGCCACTGCATTTTGCACTGGTGGGAGATTGCAAGCATTCTTCAAGAGCAGCCCCACATCATAATCCAGTCCAGAGGTGATTAAGACACAGATCACTGTGGCCAGATTTACCTTTTGCTGGAAAGGGCATGCCAGTAGAAGCTGGGCAGAGACACTTCTGGCCAGAGCAATGACCTGCACCTCCAGAAGCAAGGCCAGGTCCAGAGAAGCCACCAAGCCACACTCTGATTCTTTGGGGAAAGAGTCATTCCCATCCAGAAGGGGCCATGCATCCAGTGCTATATTTGCTTTCCCACTGACTGACAGCTTTTCTGTCTTGTCTGAATTAAACCTTGATCTTTTGTTGCACATCCAACCTCTCACAGTGCCCAAGTAAAAGTTCAGGATTCCCTTGGCCTCTGGTGGCAGCGACACTAAGCTGAGCCCATCAACATAGCTACTGCAGAGCAGCATTCAACTGAGCTCCTGTTGATTTGTGTAGGATATAAATTCATAAACTGGACAGGATTAAATCATTGCAAGTGTTTGACCTCCATAGCTCCAAATCCCAGCTTCATGTGTATATTGATGGAATCTGAGCATCTGATACGGATCAGGACAAGGCTTGTGATGTGTAGCTCAATGAAATGTTGGCCCAGGGTATGTCTTCCATGAAAAAAGCAATTCTGCATTGGGGATGATTAGTAAAGGAGCTGAAAAAAGACTTCTAAGAAATTGCATTTACACAACTGCACTTGCCATTGTTCTTGAAATAATACAGTGTATGGTTCAGTCACTGCACCACAAAGCAGATATTGTAGAGCTCAGGAAAGTGCTGGAAAGGACAGCTAAAATGGTCAAATGGCTGGGACAAGTCCTCGAGGAGGGAAAGGCACAGCATTTGGGTCTCTTTGGCTTAGAAAGAAGGGCAGTGAACTGGAGAGAGATGTATGAAATTATGCATGATAAGAGCCAGTGTGCTGTAGTGGTTGAGAGCACAGGACTGGGACTCAGACGATCTGAATTCTAGTGCCTGCTCAACAATGGAGCCACCTGGGTGAATTTTGGCCAGTCACAGACTCTCAGCCCAACCTTCCTGAAAGGGTTGTTGCGAGGATAAGATTGAGAACTGGAGGAGGAGAATGATATAAGCTGCTTTGGGTTCTTTTTTTTTTTTTTTTAAGTGGGATTTAAATCTAATAAATAAATATGAAGTGGACAGGCATGTGGTTTTGTCTCTCACCCCATGAGGCAGATTGGTGGAAGACTCAGGACAGACAAAAGGATGTACTTCATCACACTGTGCATAATTAAACCATGGAATTCACTACCACAAGATACAAGGGTTGCCACCAGGCTGGGTGGATTTCACAGGGACTTAGATGTCATTCCTGAATGGTAAGACGATCCAGCAGCTTCCTGTCCTGGCAACTGCTCTCAGAGACAGAACCTCACCACGCTGGCGGCTTGGCATCCACCAAGGGAACCAAATGCTGAATTTGATAGGCCTGACCCAATGCAGCAATTTTCATGTTCTTGTGATTTCCTTTTTTAATTTTTTAATTTAAATTTATTTACAAAAACTACACAACAAAATGATACAAATAACATAAATTACATAATACACAGACTAAAATTATGCATAACAACATAAGCTAAAATATACATAACATCATAAACTAAAACTATACATAACAACATAGTGCTCCCATCACCATTGGGAGTAAAACTTACAAAATATCACCAATATACCCCATGTCTCTCCAAAAATGCAGTGGATCTTTTGCTTGATATTTCCCTTTGTGCTTCTCTAATACATAAAGTAAAAAAACATTCCGTGTACTTGTAAAATCATTTATTTTCCTTTCCCCTCTCCTAATTTTCAGATCACATGTTAATTTATCATTAATGGCTAAGCTCCACATTTTATTGTACCAGTCAACAATGTTGATTAAATCTATACCTTTTCCATTTTAGCCATTAGTAATCTGGCAGTGGTAACCATAATAATAATGATTTCTTCTTGCGGTCTGTCTAGTTGCGAATCCAAAAAAGTATACAAAAGCACATTAATTGGGCACATCAAAATCTTTCTATCCATAATATCACTAATTTCCTTAAATATCGTTGCCCATTCTTTCTGTTTAATTTTGCACAACCACCACATAGGATAATAAGTCCCTTGTTCTTTTTTGCACCTCCAACAAAGAGGGCGTTGTTTCAGTATGAATTCTGTTTAACCTTACCGGCGTATTATGCCACTTCCAAAGTACTAAAACAATTTTCCTTTACTCTGATCGACATATTCTTTGTAATTCTATTATTCCATAGTTTCAACCAGTTTACTTGACTGATAGCTTTACTCATATCAACTTGCCAACTTTCCAGAAGTCTACATCACCCATACTGCCCTTCTATTAGCATTTTATATATTGAACTTGTAATTCCTTTCCTATTACTACTACTTTCCTTCTCTGTACTCTCTACCAGTTCTTCAAATTTAGTTAATTTTCTTATTTCAACCAAGTGTTTTCCTCATTTCTACTGCACACTTTTGTAACTGAATTGTCTTCCAATCCAAACCCTTCAATTCTGCACATATCTGATCTATTTTCTCTTTATTATCCAAAATTTTTAACCAGTCTTTCAGTCTAAATATGTTCTGTTCTCTTAATATTTTCCATAACTCACCTTTCAAATTCTTGGGAAAATTCTTCATTGCAATTACTGAAGTTAATGGAGAAATTATGGGGCTTAAAATCTTCCTACTGTATCTCCACAATTTCAACATATTTTTAGAAATGGATTTTCTGTTTTCTTTGAATCTAGAATATTATCCTCCCTAAATAAAATATTTTCCATATGAATATTGATTTATACAATATTTAAACTTAACTCCAAATCCCATATTAACTATCACAATTTTTAATGTATCCCATTCCACCAAATCAAACACCTTAAAAATGTCTAATGCTAAAATCCCAGCTTTTAAACTATTTTTCTTTGCTAGATGCATAGTATTCAGAAGACATCTGCCATCTGTCTATTTTTCAGGAGGCCATTTTGATCTTTATTAATACATTTTCCAATAAAGGTGTACAATCTATTAGGTTTGTGGGGTGGGGGGAATGCATCTTGATTTAGCAGGGAGGTTGGTTTATAAGAGCCCATATTTACTGCATCTTTTCCAGGCTTCAATATTAAACAGTCAGAGGTTCCTTCATGATGGGGGATCTCCCCACCTTCTAAAATTTTATTCATCAAAATTTTCAATTTGGATATCATTATTTTGTGAAAAACTTATAAAATTCAGGGCCTAGCCCATCTACCCCTGGGGTTTTACCAATTTTAAATGTATTTATTACCTACCACTTCAATTTGATCATCGGCAGTTTTCCTTTCCATTTCTTCTTTATCTTGTATATCAATCTTCTTTTTCAAGTTATTTTTCACATACTCTATAACCTTATTTGTATCCACCCCTGTGGCTGTATACAATTTTATATAAAATTCTTGAAATGCTTTTAATTTCTTCTTCATTTTACTACATCTTATTCCTTCTTCATTCTCTATCACTCCAATATTACCCTTCCTTTCTTTATGTGTGAGGTTCATGCTAATAATTTAGAATTTCTATTACCATACTCAAAAATTGTCTTTTCAAATATATTGTTTTTTTGCACCTTTTCCATATGTATACCTTCTAATGCTTGCTTGCTCTTTCTTTCTTTCTTTCTTTCTTTCTTTGGCCTGAATTTCTTTTCTAGTTGAATCATCTCTAGTCATAATAAATTCTTTTTTTTAATTCGTTTAAGTTGTTTTCTAATTCATTTATCCTCTTAGATTGTTGCATTCTTACCTCATATCCAGCTTTAATTGCTAGGCCCCCTGATACCGCCTTCATAGGATCCCATATCATATTATATTTTCCCTTTCCCTGTTCCTTTATTTTCCAGATCTCCTCTATGTCTCTCTGCATCTTATCCAAATATTAGTATCTAATCTCCATCTTTTGGCTTCCATATAATCTATTTTAAAGTCCAATTCCATTTGCACTCTAGCATGATCTGAAATCTAAACTATCCCCATTTCTATGTTCTTAACTTTAGTTATTGCATCATTAGATATAAATATGTAATCTATTCTTGAATAGGATTTATTAGCTTCTGAATAAAAAGAGCACCTTCTTTCATTCTCCTTTAGCTCTCTCCAGACATCTTTCAAATCTGCCCTATTTATCATCTTATATAGTTTAGTGTATCTATTTTGTTCTTCATTTTGTTTCCAAGATGATTTATCATTCACTTTATCCATTACTATATTACAACCCCCTCCCAAAATCACAAATCCTTTCCTAGTTTCCTTCAATTAAAACCTTCTGCATAAATTGTTAAATTGTTCTTGATTAACATTTGGAGCATAGATATTCCCTAAAGTACAAATCTCTCCTTTCATTTGCCCCTGAACTATAAAGTATCTTCCTTCTTGATCTTTAACTACCTTCTCAACTTTAAATTCATATCTCTTGGATACTATAATAGCTACACCTCTGGATTTAGAAGTTCCAAAATATTTTTCATAAACATCTATCCAATTCCCTTTAATTTCATTCAACCCGTCCCATTTTTTATGAGTTTCCTGTAAAAACACCACATCATTCATATTCTTATTCAATACGTTCTATATTTTACTTTAAAAAAATATGTCTCTAGGCCTTTCACATTCCATGTTAGTATATTAATCTGTTTAACCATTTTGATTTCTCCAACTCTGTAGCTTCAATCCTGAGTGTTGTGATCCTCATTTAATATTACCAATACATATAACATAGAAAACATAAATCAAACAATAAACCCACAACTTCCCCTCATCCCTGATACATCTGCAATCTTTCTTCCCCCTTGAATTACCGCCATTCCGCTGCAGCCTTCCTGTCCTTAGGCACAAGTGGGAGGGGAGAACGAGCATAACTTCCTCCAAAGGAGAAAAGATAGACCACTCACCTCTTCCTTATCTTGTATAATTACCTAATTTACAAACTTTATTATGAATTTTTATATAGCCCCTTTATTTACAATATCCTACTCTATTGGGATTAGCCCTTACATTCTATATATAATCCCTAAAGACAAACTTCCATATTAAAACTTACAACATCTTATACCAATTCGCTATGGGATCTCACTATTTTAAATATGTCTTGTTGCCCATTACTTTATCACCCGCACTTTCCCATCTACCTTGCCTCATATATTAAACCTCAATTTAGTTCTAGTGCGTCTAAATTCCTTTGTGTATAAGGGATCCTACGTAGCTTAAACCCTGAATGTGTAACAATGAATATGTTTTACCCTTTACAACACTTAAGTCCGAAGCAAAAATAGTACAGTAGTATAATCTCCTCCTCCTGGTCCATACAAGCTCCACCTAGAGCCTACCTTTGGGGGCCAACCATCATTTCTAAATAACCATTCTATATTTGTTTTACCCAAACAGCCCAAAGGCCCGCCTTCACATCAGTTCATCATTTCTTCCCCCTCCATTTTCTTGGCAGTTTAGGGCTCTCCTGTTTTGATCCAGTCCCTCTAGTATTTTCCTCTCCTAATGACTGCTGCTCCAATGACCTGGGAGCCTCCCTCTCCGAAGTCTCCGACTCTAAATTGCCTACTTGTGCCGGTTTGTCCATATTGTTGTCATATTCCCAAGCTGATAAAAAACCATAATCTCTCAACCATGTTAAAACCTTTTCCGGGTAATCTTTTTGGTAATACTTCCAATTATGTTGGATCCAGAGAGCTGCCCACCAAAGAAGCAGGCAGAACCTGACTTTCCTGCTTCCCTCAGTCTCCACTGCCAGTTGTCTTTATGCTGTTTAACTATCCTCTTGATTCTGACATATCTGGAACCCAGAGAAGGAGATAAAAATGAGAGCCTGCTTGTCACAGATCATGTTACCCAAATTGCTTCCCTCACTTCAGGTTCCATAAAATAAGACCCTGAATTTTCAGAGGCTGTTGAAGTCCATGGTGGCCTTGTATAATGTTGCCCACATTCTTATTTTATTGCCATACCCATATGCAAGGGTGTTGAATGTCTTTCTGCCTAAGAGCCTAATTCTGTTTTGTTGAAGCTGTTGGTAGGTGGTTCTTTCCACCAAGGAAGTGAAAGGATGGGGCCAATGTATCCCAAACGCCAGTGTATTTGAACTTCAAGTTCTTACTGTCAGCAATAAAGAGCATTTCTACACAAGTATGTATCTACTTTGGTTTTGTCACAGAACTGGGATCTACATGAAGACTTCTTTCCTATGTCTGCACTGTATAACCTCTTGGCATCACTCTGCTTTAGCAGATGATTGCAATTAGGAAAATACTAAAGTAGGAAAATACTTTTTCTTTCTCCTTTTGAAAATTTTCCTGCTCTTAAAAATATCCCCAAGAAAGAAACAGAAGCAAAACTGGAGGACTGCAGTGATATCTGTGCTCCCCATAAATACCTGTGAATAAGGAATCACAAACGAACAATAAAAGCCTTGTGAAGAAGCTTTTCACATGGGTGGACACTGCACAAATCCAGGTGACTAACTGATGATTGATGAAAGAGGAAACAGAGAACGGGAGTGGGGTTATCTACAAACTGGAATGGGACCCCCAGAATGCCAGATTTGCCCCCAGATTTGTGGCCTTCCGTGTCTCCCTTAATCTAAAAGATGTTTTGTCCACTTTTCGAAATAAAGGGATCTCTACTTTAACCCACTTCATTTCCAGTGCACATGGCTCATAATGCACACAGAAGCGAACAGCTTTCAATGAAACTCGTAGAATGCCAATAATTCCCTGACAGCCAACCCTTGGGGTCCCAGGGCTCCCCCATCACCTGTTCTATTATTTCCAGTGAAAATACCTGGAACTGAACTTGGACAGATGTTATCCATGGATGAGTCACACATACAAAACATGCTCTCTAGCACTTTGATATATTTCTCCGCCAAGCGCTTTATCAAATCCAGAGTGGGAATGGGAGTCCCTGGGCCCAACCGCGGTCGATGCCTGTTCTTGCCTACTTGAAGATGAGATTTTAAGAGGGCATATTTGGAGGCTCTGCAGTGGCAATGGGATGATTCAGAGAAAGCTGCCTAAACTGTATGTTGACCCGACGTAATAAAACAGGGAAGGGGAGCATGTGAATCTGCAGGTGTTGTTGAACTTCAGCTCCCATCAGCCTTAGATAGGATGGCCCATGGTGAAGCCTGATGGGAGTTGCATTCCAACAATGACTAGAGGGCCATATGTTCCCCATGCCTGTAATTAAGGGTTTCTAGTTTGGTACCAACTTTTTTGTAAATTCTCTTTGATTCTTCTGATAGCCCTTATGTTGATAATCTCTTGTCATGTCGGTCTTCAAATATTTTAAAGTATATACCAAAGATTTAAGCATCTTTTGATATTTTTCTTTATCACTGCTGTCTTTTATCAAAAATGGTCCTCAAGGACACAGAAGGTTTAACCAGCAGAGATCTTTAGATACCTACAAAAAATAGCTCCCCAATTACCCCTCACCCTTCTCTCAGTCAAGTTAGCATTTCACCTTTTAGAACAGTGTACTGCAAATGAGCAGAAATGCAAAAGTTTGAACATAAGCCTGAATGAGAGGCTGCCCTACAAATTCCTTATTGAGCAGGAACTATAAAGGCAAAATTAATGCTAGTTTAAAGCACAGTCCAAATCACTGATGTAGTTCAAGCAGAGATTATTTCGATACAGGAATAAAAAAGGGAAATCATCCGGTAGAGGGTTAGATGCTGATGACTCATTTTTGTGTATAGTCTAGACTTCAAAGGGATTTGGCACAATGCACGGCATATAACGTTTAACTACCACATCCACCAATGAAACAAGATACTTGTTGCTATTGTTGTTGGTTTTTTAAAATCCAGATTGGACATTCTAGCTATCTCTGATAACTATCGACTGAAATAAGTGCGTGTGTGTGTGTTCACGGGTTAGTCTATGAATATATTCAGTAGAATTCTCTGAATGTATAGTCATTGTAACAAAGTGGTGTGCATCACAGTTTTGTGCTGTTTAACTGGAGTTGCCAACTCTGGAAGCTTCTAGGTGCACTTTGCCATTGAGGAAATGATGGAAGAGACATGGCTAAATATCAGTTCTTCACACACATAAGTGCCCCACTTCTATCTACACAAAGGAAGAAATGCTACCTGGAAAGCTCCTCTGTTCCACTTGAATAGCCTTTCTCAGCCTGGCTCCTCTCCCAGAAGGCTTGACCATTGACTTGGCTTGATGAACTCAAAGTCCAAAACATCTGGGGGACAGCAGGTTCATAGGAGCATAGAATAGTAGGGTTGGAAGGGGTTAAGAAGGCCCTCAGGTCCAACCCCTGCTGTTGCAGGACACTAGTTCACACCATCCCACTCTGATAACTCTCCAGTTTCTTTTTGAAGGCTTTTTGAAGGTCGAGGAAGGCTTCCTGATATTTCCCATCTTTTTCACCAAGGCATTTTTTTCCCTCAGAAGTCTCCTTCCTTCCTTTTCATGCCTTCTTGATATTCTGCTTCCCCCTGTCCCTGCCACATAGTAGTGAAGTGTTATGCAACGAAGGCCACTGCACTGACCCACTGATACTCTCATTCTACAGATGTAAAAAGCCACAGCAGTTCCACTAAGTGGCAACATTAACTTAGGGACGTCACGTGTTAAGGGTTTTAAGACGTGATCTTCCCTATGCTAATTTGTGGCATTGCCAGTGCTGAAGTGCACTCTTTTCTCCAGCTTCTCCGGGCATGGAGACTTCAGTTCCGCCCCATCAAGTTTGGAAATTACCCCGTAAATCAAGGGTACCTTTCAATCAATACCCTTTGTTTCAACTGCTGCATTAGCTGAACTAGGACTGCTTTTCTTTCCTTCTGCAGACCTGAAAGCTATTTTGGAATTAAATGGCCATTTTGGAAGTCACCCACAGTGGGCAATATGTTCTCTCTCCCAGACATGGGAGTTCAGATAGGGAGTTTTGTGTTCCAGGTGCCAGATTTATCATGTGCAAGTCAAACGGAAGTTAAAGCCGAATGTGACAAAGCAAAAGAAGCAGCAAGAGCAGAAGAAAAAAGAGAAGCAACGAAGGAGCAGCAGCAACTGCTCTGTGATGTCACTTGGGCTTAAATCTTTGGGAGGAGACAGGTTGCTGCTACACATAATGTGCACCGTCTGGTACAGAGGAAGAGCAGAGACATCCTGCTGTGTGGGGTGAAGCACAAGAGGGCCACTTTGCCATTCCATATACAAATGCCAGCTGAATTTTCTCTCCAGCCCTGATGATGGGAGGGAATCCAGAGATCACTGGTTACTGGGAGCTGGGAAAATGAAATAAGAAGAAGAAAATTAAAAGTAGCCTGGTGATGGTGAGGCCAAGTTGTGAGGCAGAAAGGTCCCTGGTTCAGAACTCTGCCGTGACTCACAGCAGTGCCTCAGGCAAGCCACTCACTCTCCGCCTCACTACTGTGGTCAGAGTCTGTCTGGATGTCATGGTACAGCTTGGCGTTCTCCAGCAGCCAGGAAAATGGGGATCATAATATTGACTCAGCGTGCCTTGGCCTAAGGGTAACACTGAGTGGATGCATTCAAAGCGCATTGAGCATTGGATAGTGTTAATTAAATGTTCATATTGTGTTGCTGCTTGACAGCCAGAGGTCGGTGCAGCACAGAAGAAGGATGAGTTATAGCAGGGGTGCCGACTCATTTTCAGCTGCCAGAGCACTGATGCCAATTCCATAGACACTCTCAGGGGGCACATGGCCTTGGCAAAGGAGAAGAGGGGAAAGCTTGAAGGGGGGAAAGTAGGGGCTGCAGTACCAAGCACACCAGCCTAGTTACACTGCACTGGGAGACGCATTTCAACCTTTAGCATGACACAAAAGGAGGAAAACACGGGGAGAGGATGGCTGGGATTGGGAAAGGGGGGTGGTGCCTGGGAGGTGGGAAGGGTCTGCACCCCGGAGTTAGAGGTGGTGCAAATATGGTCCTCATTCCAGAGAAGGAGATGCAGAAGTCCTCTTCTTGACGACTGGGAGACTCCATCACAAACTACAATGTCACGTCCAGACAGGCATTCTGCTCCAAATGACGTCCTCGTCAACATGATGATAAAAGGCTCACAAGCGTGCATCTTCCTCTTGCAACTGTGATAAAAGAAATGAGAGTGGAAAACGTACTGCATTTGATTTAAGGAAGAGGGATAAGCCACGGCGAAATGCACATCATGTCGTCCATCTGTTATGCCCAATAGGACAGAGTGGCAACGCTTTACGAGTGCGCGTGATGGAACTGCCTTTCATTTGACCTAGCAGCTCATTTGCTAGGTGGGTTGGCACGCAGTGGAGAGCTTGGAGGGCAGGAGGCAGCCTTTGAACATCACGGCGCCTATCCATCCCCTGCTTCTGCAGCAGAACGGTGTCTCCCCACCATGTGTGTGCCCATCCTGTAACCATACATGCATGCACTCACACATACATATGTATTCTCTCAATGCATATGGCTGTTTTCGATAGGATCAGCTGCATACTGTGTGGAAGCCTCTTTATTGATTAAGTAGGACAACCTAGGAGTCTATGGAAGGTTTGCTCTCCCACCACCCGCACCCTGTGCTTAGCTTGCAGTCTTACGCCCAGGGAAGAGAGAATTTCTCCGGACTTCCCAGCTCTGCACATCCGAGCATTTGCTTCTGAGTGACACATTAAACAGCTGCTTTGCTTAAGCAAGATGTCTCCTGATCCACGGACAGCTCCCATATCCCTGATTGGTGCAAAGGACCTTCATTCCCTGCACCAAACGCAGCCATAAACTGCCTTGTTTTATTGCTCGGCTTCTTCCTCTGATGGAAATGGATTCACTCAGGGAATGGTAGTATACTAAAGCATCTGCTGGAAATGACAGTGGAAAAAGGAAAGGGAGGCTGAATGCAGCAGCATGAAAGATACCCAGGCTGGGTTTTTAAAAGGCCACCCCTCTAGGAAATTAAAGTGCTTCAACAGTCGATTTCACTTTCATAAATCTGAATGGAAATATATTGCAACTGTGCCCATAACTTTAGTTTTTAGCTCCTTTGCCTGCTTAATTCCAACTCTGGAACTTGGACTTTAAAAGCCATCTTAGATACTTAATGGAAAATCAGAATGAAGGTGCTGCTTTTTTACTACTTAGTTTGCCCCATCACAATTAAACCTTTTCTGAGTGTTGCACATTAAAACTTCAGTTTTATAGACACATTTCAGCTTTGACTCTTCATAGAGAGAAAGCCAGGCCTGTGGGCTGCAGTTGTACGCGTGCAGAGGACTTTCCCAATCTTTCTTTACTTGACTGCCGTTCTTCCAGCAGGCAGGGAGGTTTTCAGTTAAGCAGCCAATTAACAGATAAGCAGGTCTGCTGATCTGGAGGATACTTTTGTTCTTTTACTGTTGTGCTTTTATGTGCTTTCAACACATTTGTTTTGTTTTAACCAAGCTCGCTCGCTTGCACTCTCTCTCTCTCATTAGCTACCTTGAATGTCATTTTCTTGATGGAAAGGCAGAATATGAACCAAATAAACCAATCAGTAAATAGTTCGACCCTTTCTGTTGCACCATTCATTCCTCCATGAGGTAGGAAGGCACATTTATCTAGGCTTCAACAGCAGCCCCTCCACAACTCTGTTTATGTTCAGGAAAGCACTTCTCTGCTTTTTAAACATTTGGCTGCATGTTTGTTTCTGTGGATGGATCCAAAATAGACCAGCCAGTTTGGTGTCATTCCAGCATTGCACAAGGCAGACCTGGGTTCAAATCCACCCACCGCCTTCAGCTTGAGTGGCCCTCAGGGACCCTGCATCTGTCATTCCCTCCTCCTAAGCCACCCCGTAGGTTTACTGGGAAGATCAAATGAGGGAATCAATTATGTGTGTCATCTAAGCTACTCTGAGGATGCATAACAGGAATGACTAAAAAGAGCAGATGTATTTTGCTGACCATGATCTGGACGTGCTCTCTGTGTGAAGCACTTCAAGCAGTCAAAAAGTGCTCTAAATATTCAGATCTAAACTTAAGTGCGAGGGGGTGGGATAAGTGTGTGGCTTCAGTTTTCCTGGTTTTCCTAATGAGAAGAGTTGTCTGAGTCATCAGATTCCCTTCCAAGAGCTGAAGCGTTCAGGCTAATTAATTATAGTATGTTACAGTCATGGATGTCCTTTTTCTACTTAGCCACAATGGAGTATGAATTCCAGTGGTGCTCAGATGTGGATCTCCATGCTTAATTTACTTCTGCCCCATTTGATGTACAAATTGGCATGGCTTTAAGCATATCAGCTCCGTCTACTCTGGCACCCTCCCCGCTCCAAAGCACTCAGGCGTTAATGATTAAGGAGGACCTCTGGTTTAGCACATGGCCATATGGGTTGTTCAGCTTTCTCCGTTAGGCCTTGCTGATTTGGGTGCTTTACTCTTCCAGCATGTGTTTGATGTATTTCTGTGAAATTGTTCATTTTAAATTGTGGAACTCTTTCATGCAGAATTGCAGGGGGTGGGCAGTAAATGTTCTTACCTGAGCTTTTAGATATACACTCTCCCCCAATAATTGAAATTAAACAAGAAAATTGTAAGCACTGTTTCAGTGCTGAAAGTATTATGGGTGATGTATCCTATTTATGCAGCCCTATTCAATGTACAGAATAGGAACATTGCACGGAGAAGTAATGACAATCCAAAAGTACGTGTTCTATGCCAATGTGCTCTATCAGCCGGTAGTTTTCTCTAGATAGGTTTTTTTTGGTAATAGTCCCACACTGCTGTATTCACTTGGAAACTGCATTCAGTAGATCACTTTTTAAAAAATGGATAGGTTTTCCCTAAAGGAAGAAAAATATATAAGGATCAGCATTGATTATATGCTACGGAACAATTAATTAATTGATAATTTGCCTCCTTTGTCTCCATAGCAAGTAATTCTAATCTATACTTTTTACAGAAGGGGTCAATGAGCTTGAAAATGTATGGAGTTGGAGCAGATGCCTCTACGGCAGCTGCACAATGCGGCAGGAGGTGACAGTTTCCAGTTCGTGTCTGCAGCAGCAGCATGGAGAACAATTGGCTCAGTGGCTTAACTCAGGCAGAATTTGGGTTGCTTTGTTTAGAAGGAATAACTTTAGCTTCAAAATTCTCTATCTTTGGACTTTGGGATCTAATTCTATCTAACAAACAATATTTAATATTTAGGCCAATTTTATTTTTAAGTGGTCATTTCTGTGCTAAATTTGATGACAACGTGTGTCCCTATAGCTGCTGTTACTTTCCTCTGATGTCCTCTACATGTCAAGGAACTCTTTGTTTTGCTCTGGGAGTTTTTATGTACTCACGGATACTTTGCAATGCAGTCAGGGGAGGCATGCAGCGCCAATGTCAGAGGTGTGGTGCATCTACTCTGGGTTTTGGATGGAATGTTAAAGAAGGTATTGATGGGGCTGAATCTATTTTTGTTATAGGGTTTGGCACCATGGAGAGAGCCTTTAAAGTACAGATTAGAACTCAAACTAAACGGTTCCACCAACATTTGGAGCCACCAACCTCCACAGAGTGCAGTCTTAGGCATTTCTAGTCCAAACAAAGTCCAGTGGTATTTCATGGGAGTTAATCCCATGTAAATGTGTACAACCTAACAGTTTGGTCTAACATGCATCTACTCAGAAGTAAGTCCAACAAAGTTTAGTGGAGCTTAGATAAGTATGCTTGGAATTGTAAACTTAGACAATTACATTGGCAGAGCTTGCTTCTACATGTGCTACATTTTCCATTGGTACTCAGAAGTCCCACCTGAACTGAATTAATTTTTTAAGTCTAGTTGGTAGCTTAATATGCATCAATTGTCAGCATTAGTTGATTGAAGCCCTATTTATTCTACTGGATCTATTCTAACTATAACTAGTGTGGCTAATATGTGAGATCTGCATAAAACTGAGCTCTCCTATCAGCTGTTCTACAGTGCAAGCCTTTTCATGTCTCTTGCTTTACTATGACTCTTTACTCTGAGGTTTGTATCTGGCAGCTTCCACCAGAAATATTTGATGGTGGCATGGAGACAAACCAAAAGATAGCAGCCAGTCTAGTGCAGCAACATTTACAGATTATATGGCTTGCTTGCTAGCTATCTTAATGTAATCTAATGCTTACTTGCTTGTTTGCTTGCTTGCTTCTATCCATCCATCTATATCTATGTATCCATACCCTATTTACCAGAGATACATGGAATCTGCAATTCAGAATACATATTATTGAACTCAATGGGGCTTTCTTCTGTATAGATCCATATAGGATTGGCAATGTAGATATTCCAGTGGAGTACATTATAACTCTGGAACAAGGTTTAAGGATTGCAGACCCAACTTAAGTCCACAAATTCCAATTACTAATGAGTGTATCTCATTAGTAATTAGCAATTACCAATGTAATTGCTTTGAAGACTTAACAATGAGAATGTATCCCAGCCTTTTGAACTACAATTCCCACCATCTCTCATCATTGGACATGCTGGGGTGGATGGTGCTGAACTCCATGATAGCTGGAGGATAACACTGGATCAGGCAGATGCATTCTTTTCCTGAACTCTCTCCCCTCCACTCTCTCTCTCTTTCTGTGTGTGTTTGTATGGGAAAGAGAGAGGGATTTAGTGGGGAACACCTCGCTTCAGTTGGTCTCAGCTGAGTCTTTTATTTTCCTAGCAACCCCCCCACCAACTGCTAAAGCTTTGTGCTTTTCCTGTTTCTAAGAACAAGTATTCATGATCTGCATTACCAGATGATATAATCAGTTAGCTCTGAAGCCCAGCAGCTTCAAACATTCGGCTGAAGAATGATCTGCTGATACTTTTGATCCTAAGAAATATCTACTGATCCCAAGAAAAGCAGGAAGCAAACACTTTGCTGGGGCTACAATAAATCTGCTCCACTGATGCCCCCTCCTCCCTGACAGGTTTTGAACCTATCCATGTCTGCGAGTGATTTCTGATCCTAGCAGGTGAGAAGCAAGATTTTAATTACTCCATGCGGAGAAAGAGCTACCCCCTCCTCTAAACAGGCTCATGGAAGGGGAAAGAGACATAATAGACTTTGCCCAGCTGCTGTGCTAAATGCCTGGGCAAGAGAAGTGCTCTTGGACTTTTGCGAGGCCGCCTGAGCTACCCAATGAAGGCAACGGTTGGCGTGAGCGGGAGGGAGGGAGGAAAGGGAAACAACGACATAACACCCACTCTTTCCCGCAGAGATTTCAGTCCTAAGTGGAGGGATCTTTGGAATACTTCCTTGAGTTCAGCCTTGCTGGCTGCACGGACGGCGACTTGGGACAGCTCCCTGACGTGGCCGGAGAGCGCCTCGCTCCGCGGCGGCAGATCAGCACCGAGAGCCTTGGACAGCTCCAGCCGGCGCCTTCCGGGCACCCGCCGCCGCCGCGCCGCCGCGACCTCCGCGCCTCGAGCCGAGCGCCCGGGCAGCCGCGCAGCAGCGCCGCGGCCAGGAAACCCCCCCGCGCCGGCCGCCTCCTCGCGGGCTCGGGCTTGGCAGCATGGACCTGGGAAGGCGCGGGAGCCGCTCGCCCGGCCCGGGACCCCGCGGGCTGCTCCTCCTCGCCTGTGAGTATAGGCGGCCGAGGCAGATTTTCGGAGCGCGCCCCGCGCCGCCTTGCCGTGCCTTAGGGAGCCTCACCGAACTTGCCCGCCCTTAGGTCGGTTCTGTTTGGTGGTCTGCTTGAGAAAGGGAGAGAAAGCTCCACGAATTTCCTCCCGGGGGCGGGGGTGGGTGGGCTGGGGGTGAGAGGTGAGTACAGTTACTCCGCTTGAGTCTTCTGGACTCAAGGCTAAGTCGATCAGCAGGCGGGGATTCGTAGGCTAAATCCCAAGTAGTGTCAGGCTGTTTTCCCGCAAATGGCACGGAAAATGCCCCTTGGAGAAAACTCTCCCTCCAGCTTAGCTCGCAAGCCACGCGACTGACCCTGCAAGTCGTCCGTCCCCCCCCCCCACCCCCCTCCCCCTCTCCCTCTCCCTCCCCCCCCCCCCCCCCCCCCCCCCTCCCTCCCCCCCTCCCCCCCCCCCCCCCACCCCGCACCAGCAGATGCGCTAGCCAGCGCCGTGGCAGAGCAAGAAGTGGAAAACCTCTCTGGCCTCTCTCCTAACCCCGAAAAAGCCATCTTTGTGGTTCGTGAGAATGGGTCCATCTGTCTCATGGCAGAATTTGCTGCGAAGTTGATTGTCCCCTATGACGTGTCGGCCAGCAACTATGTGGATGTAAGAATTCTTCGCTTGGTTTCCCCTCGCCACCCACACCAGTCCACCAGTTTGGCTTGTTTCACCCTCGAAACGAGTGAAACAATTCGGGTTTAACATTCTGCAAAGGTCTGTTGCCTGAAATTGCTGGCTGTGTGTTATGTATATCCGTGTGAGTGTGCGTGAGAGAGAGACAGGAAGAAAGAGGGAAAGAAAATAGGAATAATCCAGAACATGATTCCAACCACGGTCCCTTAGTTTCTTTATGTTGCCAAGGTAATGCAACTTCTTTCTCTCTGTCTCTCTGTCTCTCTCTCTCTCGCGCGCGCAAACGCACACACAAAAACCTACACAGACACTTTAAAAAAAAAATAACCTACTTCTAATTTGTAAATACTTAAATCTGAAGTGAGAATATGCTGCCCACTGGAGTATGAACGCCCCCGTCTCCACCCCCAGCCCATTGTTTTCCCGCAACGCTCGCGCGCACCCACGCCTCTCTGCATCTGTTTGTGTGAATACGCGCACACAATTTGATTCGTTGCTTAAGTAAAGTGCATCTAGTTGGGGGTTTGGAAGGAGAGGGTTGCATTTTGTTTTCCGTGGGAATGAACAAGTGATCTGGCAATGCAGTTATTTATCTTTTAGCACAGGCAGCTGAGGGGAGACTCTCGTATACGTGGTTATTATCCTGTGGGCTGTTTGCAAAATCCAGGCTTTCCTTTTGCATTAGCTGTGCTAAGGAACTACGATCCTACGCATACCTTTGTTCATTTTATCTGTTCTGCGTTGACATTCCACAGCGTTAGAAAAAGAAATGGCAGGGGAGACTCTATCACATTTCCCCAGATAGTGTCCGTGGAAGAATTGCAATCTTCTATCAGATCCTTAATTTTAAAAAAGTATTTGCGGTTGACACTGATCATGTGTGTATTCAGACGATCCCAGAGCAAGCCTATATCCCGCTTTCTCGGGCAGCAGAAGAGCGAGGGAAATGCGGCAACAATGAATCCGAGCTCCAGATTTCGTGGATAGATAAAGCGTACACCCTCCGACTTTTCTTCGTCAAGGTAAAATGATGGTGATCGCGCGGTGACAGCAGAACTTTAAAAAAGAGAGTAGAAAGAAAAGGAAAAAAAAAAAAAACAGGGAAAGAAAGAACTCAAGAAGAAAATCAGGAGGCCAGGGAGAGCCCAGGAGACAGTGAAGGAATGCGACCTTAATAAATGAGAGTGAGAAGCAGAATATGTAGAATAAATCGGAGTCGCCTGTTCGCCAAGGAAAGCTGGCGAGGCGCTTCTTTTGCCCTTGCAGCTTCCCCTTGACCCGCGCCAGTTTCAGGTCTGGCCGAAGCAGGCGCCCCAGGAGGGAGAGCCCCGAGTCCCCGAGCGGCGCCTCAGCCCTTTCCCGGCGAAAGGGGGCGCCGACGCCGAGGGGCAGAGGGTGGCGCAGCGGGGCCGCCTTGACCTCGATCCGTCACGGCCCTTTCCTTGTCTCCCTCTCCCGCACTGCAGGAGAGTCGCAACACAAGCGCCGGGCCGGAGGCATGGTGGAAAATGAGCAAAGTCCAGTTCGTTTACGACAGCTCGGAGCGCACCTACTTCAAGGAGGCCGTCAACCGTAAGCGAGGGCCCAGCCGGGGCCTAGCCTCCCCGCTGCGGGCGGGCACCGGGGGCGCGCTCGGCGGGGGCCAGGAGCCAGCGCGCTCGGGACTGGCCAGGCCGCACAGCGGGGCTGAGCGGCGGGGCTGCGTGGCCCAGGGGGCCGCCCGGTCAGGCTGGCCACGGCGATCCGCGGGCGCGGCCGGGGGTGGCCCGCATCGCCCGCCCCGCTCCCGCCCCGGACTTGCCCGGCCCTTGCACGTCGCGGATCTCCGCAACCTCCCGCAGCCCGCACTGCGGCTGAAAGCGCAGGCCTGCGCTGCCCCGACGGCCTCGCCTCCCCCGAACGCCCCTTCTTGGGGGAGTCTCGCCCTGGCGGCCTGACCAGCGGATTGGGGTGGGTTTAGGCTCGGGATTTCTCCCTCTTCGCTGCTCCGCCCGGCTGCAGCTTCCCCCCGTCCCGATCAAGTGCGCCAGCCTGGCCTTTTCCTTCCCTGAGCTCGGCAGCAACCACGATTCTGCTTTTGGCTTTCCTCAAGACTGGCGCGCAGAGGCCAGGATGAGGGCGATCCGTCAAGTTAAGGCGGCAAGCAGCAAGCTTGGACGCATGTGGCCCTCAGGCGATTAATTCCGGTCTCCTGAGTCAAGAGCTGAGTCAGCGGCAAGGAATTGTGCTGCTGTCCCCGCCGTGTTCCGAGACGTCGGGCAGAAATCCTACGAGCTTCCCAGGGAAGAAGCCCCTTGAACGCAGTCGGACTGACCTCTGAGTCGGCAGCAGCAAGCCCCGCTCCCTTAGGACGGGGCTGCCCACAGCGCGATGGGTCGGCCCGAAGCAAGCGGAGAGTCGCATGGCGATATTTAACGACACGCAGCACAACATCCTCCGTAAACCTGCTTTGCAGGGATATGCGCAAAATGGCCAGGGAGAGGAAGGAAAGCTTCCGCTCTCACCTGCAGGAAAGGCCATCTTCCCTCCTTTGCGCTCAGCTCTCCAGCAACTCTGCAGGACTAAAGCAGTGTTTGTGTGTGTCCCGGACTCTCAGAGCTGCAAACAGAACCGCTCTCCCCTGCTCACGACTGCGTACCCAAAGCTTTACTTGCTGGGTCATCTATTGCCTAAATTGGCTCAGTCTTTTAGGCCCAGCTTATGGGTTCCTGGTTTTCACAGAATCGGTTTACTGTTGTGCCTGCATTTATTGTGCGGTTCTAGGCACTTTGGATTGCAGCTCTTTGGGCTCTATAGGACAGTTGTGGCCACTGAAGCACAACTAATAAAACTTCCTCCATTTTCTTATATTCTTTGTCTGAATTTTAAAACCAACACTGTCATCCTTTAAATAGGAAAGGGAAAAAGAAAAAAAAGGGGGGGGGAAGCAAATCCAGTTGTCTCCATTTCCCCTTCACTACTGAATTGCAGCTGAAATTGTAGCAGTTTCAAGACACACACAATCTTGTTTGCATCCAAGTGAAATAAAATTTATTTTTTTAAGATATTTATGTACACATTGTTGATATGCCTTTCATTTTTAAAAGCACAGTGGAAGTTATTGCATTTCATTTATTTCATACCTTGTCGGCAAAAGCCCTCCTAAAAGGCATTTTCTTGGTGTCGGTCCTTGTTGCTGGATGCCATCTGCAGTGCAGAATGTTTCCAGAGAGAGTGTCAGTATTGTCTGTTGTTGCAGTGAAGCAAGTACAAAGCACCTGCAGTGTTTAGAAATCCCATGCCTCCTAAATATTTCCTGGAAACAATTCCTGATATTTGGAATCTTTAACTCTGCCTTATAGCTTTCCCTGCTGTAAGTGTAAATTGTGGAAAAATTAATTTTGGATTAAAATACATGTATAGGGAAATTATTTGTGCTTTTTCGATATGGTTTGAAATGCACCAGTCCTCCTGGTTAATAGTTCATTGGGATTTTTCATCATAGCTTAGCCATACTTTTAAAAAATGTGTTACTCATCTTAAAGACTCATAGTGCAATCTTAGACATGCATACTCAGTAAATGGACATAGAATTTCTGCCTTAAGGGTTCAGTCCACAGAGTCTCTCAGCAGGATAGCAGAGTGTACCTGAAATCCCACTGAACTTAAGGGAGCTTAATGCTGGATAGACCTGCATGTGGTTGGCACTGTAGAGCCTACTCAAATACTAGGAAATGTTGTCAATTGCAAGCTTTAGGAGGTGACACTCATTCATTGACACTTCTGTTCTCCTGGCAGCTGGGAAGCACACAGTCAGCACACATCACCTTTCAGCTCTAGTCACCCCAGCTGGGAAGTCCTATGAATGTCAAGCGCAGCAGGCCATCAACTTGGCCTCCAGTGACCATCAGAAATCTGTCGTCCTCTTGCTGTCTGAGGTCCGCCTTCAGCCCTTTGACATCAGCTCTGATTACGTCTTCAGTGAAGGTAAAGACCGTCCAGGTGCTGGGGGAGGTTTAGGTATCTTCTGGAAGGAGAAGGCAGTGGCCCTTGACCAGGACAGCAGGCAGGATCAGTGGAAAGTGGGGCTGGAGGAGGACTGCCCAAAGCAGGGAGCGGCATTGTGCTAAAATGGGTGAACATTTTGCCATGGGGAACATGCACACATTCTGGTTATGAGCCATCCTGAGATGGTTAGAAATACCCCAAATAAATAAATGAATGAATATTGGATTTTAAGCATTGTGTTCCTATGTGCTGACTTTGGAGAGTCCTTGCTGAGCTGCTTTCCTTGATACGGTAGAGTATTTGGGAGAAGGGGAGTTCTTGCTGGCCTACGAGTATCAGGAAGGAGCAGAGGAATGTCTCCTGTTTGTCATTGAAGGTGACTGGCAATGCATGATGAATAGCTCTCGAGTGGCAGTAGTGGAGTTCTCAAAATTCTTGGGTCATGATGGTGGTACCTGTAGCATCTGCATTATCTTATACTGACCTCTTATACTGACCTCTGCCAAGTCAGAGCACTGGCCCACCAGTTCAGCATTGCTGATTCTGACAGCCTCTCCAGGGCAAGTGTCTTTGCTATACTGACCTGCAGATGCTCAGGACTGAACATCTTGTGATGGTGATGGTCCTGTGTCGCACTGACTTGGATGCTGCTCTCTGGGGAGCTGTTCTTGCTTGGGTCTTTCCAGTGGTCCGTGGATTGTGGGGCTTGGTCTTGAATAAGCTTGCTAGAAAGCAGGCGTGTTGAGTATGTCTGTGGTCAGGAGGGAGGACCAGAGTCTGCAGTGAGCCTCCTCCTTAGAACAGGATTGAGCAGCAGTGTTGAACTTCTGGGGTTGTCTTCCAACAATGCCGTGAGCAAGGATGGAAAACGGGACCTGGTAACAGCCTTCAACATTAAAATACAGCAGCTTTACATGTTACATGCCATGTTCCCAAGAGAGTACCCCCAAATGACTTGGACTTCAGCTACTGCCAGCCTCAGCCAGGAGGGTCAATGGTCAGGGATGATGGGGGTCGTGGTCTAAAAATATTTGGAGGGTACCACATTGGAGAAGGCTCTTAGATACCCAAGACAGGTGCATTTCCTTGCCATGCCTGGGGTTTGTCAGTTACACTGTCCTGATGTTCCAGTATCACTAACTGGGACTTTTTCTTCATGACCTCAGCTAGTGATGGCGTTGTCTTGCGGGCAACCCCTCCCTGCTTATGGCTCCATCCCTCAGAAGCTGCTCCTGAGGGTTGGGAGCTGCATCAGAACAGTCCTGGGACACGGGGTCACAGTCACTAGAGAGGGCTAGAGAGGGCAAAAACTGAGCACCTCAACTTGAGTAGCAGAGGCGATTTCCAGTCAGGTGAAAGCAGTGCTGCACACAAGCTGAAGTATTTTGAAATGGCAATTAAAAATTCCTCCTTTCAAGTGCTTATTGTGTGGCAGGGGAGGATGCAGTAGCTCAATAATAATTATTCAGAACTCAAGTCATAATTATTCAGTGAAATACTATAAATATCTGAAATACTATACTATAAATAACTGAAAAAAGACAATGTTGAAATGCTTTTTATAACTCTCTTTGTATCACTTTGTCTAGTTCTTTTCTTAATTTTCTGAGCAGAAAAAAAATTGCAAGTTTTTATAGACCATTCCCTTTCTTATATAATGGATATTCAATATATTTCACTGGCACGTACAACTTGTGTGACCAAACTGGGAGAGTTGCAGCTCTATGGAATGCTTTAGTTGTATGTGCCACTGTATATAAATGTGTACATATGGATTCTGGATCCCAGAAGGATGCAGTTAGTCACTTATATATTACAAAATGTTTCAGCTTGGACCTTGTGCAGCTGCTCTATGTGAATCAGATGGTACTATCATCATGTGACACACATACCCTGCATATATGCATTATCAAATACAGATTAAATAATGATTGGCAACCCGTATGAGTGCCAGTCCTGTATCCATGGATAGCAACAAAACACAACAGCCTTGCTGGACTAGGCCAAGAATCCTAAGTAGTCCAGCATCCTGTGGCCAGCCAGATGGTTCTTAGAATCCCAGATAAAGGGCATGAAGATACCACTGTTGTTTTGAACCCCAAAACTCACTATTCAGTGACACTCTGGCTCTGAACCTGGCAATTTCATTTAGCTAGTCAGGACACTGTCAAACTGGAGGGGGAGAGCTCTGGATGTCATTGTGTGAGAAGCCATTGAAAGAGTTTGGGGCATTTAGCTGGAGAAGGGAAGATTAAGGAAAGATGTGATTAGGACCTTCAAATACCTGAAGGACTGTCTGGCCAAAGATGAAGCCAGACGGAGTGAGAGCTCAGCTGGAGCTCTCTGCTGCACTGGACAGCGCGACTGGAGAACCAATAGGCAGAATGGCAGGGATGCTGATTTTGGCTACGACTTGCTCATGGCAGTAGCTGCTTGCCAGTGGAATGGACTGCCTTGCGAGGTTTTGGGTGGTCCTTTTAAGCAGTGCCCAAATGGCCATCTCATGGCAATTTCTAGGCAGCAACTACAGGGTTGCCTTCGGGCAGCATTCTGCGCATGCTCAGACAGTACAAGCCCTACAACTGGCTGGGAAATGCTGAGGGCTTTCCTGTGCCTGACCATATGCAGGATCGCCTGTACACTGAGCTGTATCCTGCTCTGCAGAACCTGCTTTGAGCAGGAGGTCGCTCTGGGTAACCCTGAGTGCCCTTTTCAGCTCCGTGATCCTGTCATGGCTAACCGCCACTAACAGACCTTTCCATGACTTTGTTCTACCTGCTTTTAAAGTCTTCTAAGCTGGCGGGACCCACAGTTTAATTCTCTGTAGTAGGAAGAAATACTTTCTCTTGTCTATTTGGAATCCGTTGAACGAGCACTTCTACAGGATGACCCCAAGCACCCATCTGCAGGCTGTTGAGGGAGAAAATGTTCTCTCTCCCTTCATGTCTTGTATTAAGGATAGGCTGAACCTCGTTCCTCCTCCCCTTAGTTACCCACTCCCCAAAAAAGAATGATCTGACTCTTTTGGCTATTCTTTTCAGCACCTTTTCCAACTGCGTTATACCTTTTTGAGATGAGCCAAGCAGAACGGTGCGTAATCGGCCAAGGGAAGCACCACTGCAGTACAGCCATGATCATCCCCAGCATGGGCTCTCCCTGCTTTGACTACTCTCAGGCACTTGCTGATGTTGACATGCAACCATCCATCATGATCCCAAGGTTGTGGAAGATGGGATAGAGCAGAGGAGGGAAGGGAAGGGAAGGGAAGGGAAGGGAAAGGAAGGAAGCCAGAGAAGCCTTGAAGGGAAGGGAAAACCTGTTGGTACAACAGGGAGGGTTGTGCTGAAGGTCCAAACAGTCAGATGAGCCGAACAGATATGGCTGTTCCTCTCTCCTCACCCTCTTCCTTCCTCCCTCCCTCCCATTCCTCCATGCAGTATTCCAGGGGACACAACTGGGAGGAATGAGGCTCCTTTCTCTGACAGCTGCAAGAGGAGACTTTGGGGGCCGGATCCATCGTCACGCACAAGTAGCTGTGTGGCCCTGCAGAATGGAGCAGCGTTGCTTGGTTGATTCCTTGCTGATACCTGGGAGGCTTCCTCCAGAGCAGGAGCAGGGAAGAGGGAAGCTGCTGCCTTCCAGCATGTCCCCACCCCTTGCGCCTGCACCCCTTGGTGCTCCTTGGGTGTCTGGGGTGAAGGAAGAATATCAGCAGCTGCAACTTGAAACCAGCACAGCAGTTGCTGCATGCATGAACGATAAGAGCCTGTTGCTATCTCCTCATAGAGGCAACAACACTCCATCCTTTCCTTTCCATGTCCATGTCCCCACCTGCTGTTGCCAGATCTTTTGACGTTGGTTCATAGCATTGCACGGGCACAGGTCACTACTGGGTGATACTGTGCTGTCAAGGACAGCTCTTGCCTGATAACACAACAGCAGCAGTAACACAGATTGTGTGCATGGCATGTGACATGGCAGAGAAGGGTTTGGAAGGGTCTGGGCTTGAAATGGCTAAAGCAGTGCACAATCTCTCAAAATTTTCCACTTTATTTATGAGCAGATAAAGTGTGTGTGTGTGTTGCCGCCATTGTGGGATGGGGGAAAATTTTGCAACAGTTCTGTAGAGGAAGAGAAATTCTCAATTGTTCCTCACCAGTAAGGCTCACCTCTGACTCACCGTTGGCAGGGCTAGCAACTTCTTCTTTTTTTCAGAAGGTCTCCCTGTTTGTTTGTTTTGCAATGGTGCCGCTAGAAATGGCAGCAGTATTGACTCTATTTGGCAGGCTGACCCCAGTTTTGCATCCAGCACAGGGGCCGTATGGTGGGCAGCTGCAGGGGAGAGGTAGGGCTAGCCCTGAGCCACACTCTGCCCTCCAATTTCCTGAAGGCCCTTTCCCTGCGAAGGAGGCTTCCATTGCTCTGCTGCACACTTCACATGTTCTCTAATGCATTTTGTGGGTTTTTGAGCTTACCTAATGTGTGCAGGGCAGCTGAGGGTGCTGTGGGTTGCTTTCTTCACAAGCAGCACTTGTGAAAGGGACCTTGGGGTGCTGGTTGACTGCAGGCTAAGCATGAGTCAGCAGGGCGATGCGGTGGTCAAGAGGGCGAACGCCACCCTTGGTTGCATAGCCAGAAGTGTGGCTTCTAGATCGAGAGAGGTATTACTGCCACTCTACACGACTCTGGTGCACCCGCAATTGGAGTACTGTGCTCAGTTTGGGGCCCCTCATTACAGAAAGGATATAGCCAGATTGGAGTCAGTGCAGCGTAGGGCCACAAGGTTGGTGGCTGGTTTGCAGGGGATGGGGTATGAGGCAAGACTGAGGGAACTGGGTCTCTTCAGCCTGGAGAAGAGGAGACTCAGAGGGGATATGCTGGTGACATACAGGTATGTGAGGGGATGTCACACGGAGGTGGGTAGAGACCTGTTCTCCCCTGCAGAGGAAGGCAGAATGCGCTCCAACGGAGCAAAGCTCAGGGAGCCAAGGTTTCGTTTGGATGCCAGGAAGCACTTCCTGACAGTCAGGACCCCGAGGGTGTGGAAAGGGGTTCCCCAGGAGGTTGTTGAGGCCCCATCGGTGCGGGTGTTCAAGGATAGGCTGGATGTGCACATGGTGGGCATGTTGTGAGCGGAGCCAGCTGGTGTTGGAGGTCAGACTAGATGGCCCGGGAGACCCCTTCTGACTCGCTCTGTTTCTATGTTTCTATGTTTCTTCTAGCCCTGTTCTTGTGCAGCCTCCCAGGCTGCCTGCACTTCCTAATCTGACCAAGCTCCATGGGAAGAATTACCTCTGGATGTCTTTCCTTGGCTTTAATTGCAGTGTGGGCAGCGGAGGAGCCTTTCAGAGAGATTCCTGCAGGATAGTTTGCACCTCCTGCCTTAGCCACGTTATAAGTAAGACAAGGACAAGAATCCATACACCAACCCAGGAGCATCTCCCTGAAATGTTCTCCTTTGAATGCCTTTTTGAAAGCAGTTACTTTTCCATCCAACTGAATGAGAATGGTTGAAAAGGTTGTGTGGGAGGCATTTTCCGCAAAGTGCTAGAAATGGTGCAAAGGTCAAATGGCAATTCGGTTTGCCTGGTTTGAACTGCTCGATGTGCTCCCAGTGTCCACACATCTCCAGGACGAAGGAATACCACACCATATCCCAATCTTCCTTTTGCTTGGCTTCTCACAGCGGTAGCCTGGCATAGGAAATGGGCACAGAAGCTCAAGCCCAGAGGCCAAACCTGACCTGATCCAGCCATCTGGGGGTCTTCAACAGGCCAGGTGTCTTTCAGGGGTGGTTGGTGTTATCTTTGGCTGGGGCAGCGTTTCTCCCATTCTAAACCATTGAAATGTCTCTTCTAAGGCTTTGTTACTTTGTTAAGAGCTTCAAGCTGCAATAGAACTGTATTTTGACCCCATGCCTATTTTCTTAGGTCCACCCCAGCCTGCTGGGGTCCAGCTTTGCCAGTTGGCATGAATCCCCTGAGAGCTTCTACAGAAAAATTATAGTCCTCAGTCCAAAAGGGGTTCTGCACCCCTGACTGGAAAGCGAACACTGGATGTGACCTGGGCTGACTGAAGTGCCATTGGCCACAGTGCTCACCGGGGGAACCAAAGTTAGTTAGGGCCAAATCCCCTCCCAGGGACTTTGTGAGGACAATATGGGTGGGGAGTAAATATATTGTCCTAAATCCTTTGGAAGAACCCCCCTCCCGGATCTTTTCTTTCAAAGTAGGGCTTTATATGCACCTGTCTGCAAAATAATGCTCTCCCCCCCCCCCCCGACCTTTCTCTTTTATACATTGCAGGACATAAATGCCCAGTGGACCAGAGAGAGCAGTTGGAGGAGACCCTTCCTCTAGTTCTGGGCTTGATCTTAGGACTGGTTATCGTGATAACCCTTGGTGTTTACCACATCCACCTCAAAATGACTGCAAATCAAGTCCAAATTCCACGGGACAGATCTGAGTACAAGCATATGGGATAGCTCACCCAGCGATGGATCTGCTGAAGCAAAAGCATGTTCTTCCTGCAAGCCGGGGGCTTCCCCCTGATCAAACAACTGACTGTATAATGACCAAATGGAGAGGGCAGGGTGGGTGTGGGTGGGAAAGAGCCATTCTTCAAAACTCAGTGCTTGGAGCAGAGGAGATGCCTCTGTCCCCTTGGAGAACCATCAGCGTAAAAGCCATCTTTGCTTCTGTTTTGCAAACTCTCTTCCAAGCCATGCACTAAGGGGAGACCTTAGCATGAAGGCGTGTTCTTTGCTGTGAGCAGCGATCACAATGGAGATGACGATGCAGTATGGCAGGAACAGAGGAACCTGTGCCACTCCCCTCCTCGGATGTTAGCCTGCTACTCCACGCATTCCTATCTAGCAGCCATGCTGACTGGAACAGATGGAGTCCAGAAACAGCAGGAAGGCCCCAGGTTCCCAGTACCTGATTTACTGGGTTGGAGCCAGACATCCATGAGTAGAGGTCTGCTCCTGGAGCAATAGTCAATGTCACCTGATCATAGGTCATATTGTGCTAGTGTAAGCAACCTGTAGTTCAGTACCAAGAAGCATTTTAGCTGGCACAACAGGTTTTCTGGGGAATTTGTGCCTGCTAAGTGATTTGTGCCGAACCAGAAGACCTTTATGTTAGCACAACATAATTTATGCTACCCATTGAATGCTCCCTACTTATGGAAGTGTCTGTGGGGGGTGATTTGGCTGATTCTTTCCCCTTGCAATGCTTTGTATCCCCTGAAAATTGGGTCGGAATGAATGGGGAACCCTCTGGAGTTGTGTGGCCACACCAGGGGAGAAGGAATGAGCACAACCCAGCCGTACCTCTTCCATGAGCAGGAAGTGTTGACTGGATTGCAGGGTCAAGCAAGCTCAAGGGCTCCTTCCGTTCAGCAGGGCTGCTCTAACTCCAGGACATGCTCCTGAATTCCTAATGCTCCAAAAACATTCCTGCGGAAACAAAGGAATGGGAGGGGCAAGGAACTGAAGATAGCCCTCCCCAAACACACATTCCCAAAGGAATAATGCCACTTTGGAGGGGAAACAAAGAATACCCGCCAGCTCTTGCTTGCCTGATAGGAAGTCATTAGAGTTCCATTGCAACTTATCTCAACTTTAGGACTATTTTGATGAGATGAAAAAGCCTAAGATTCATGGTAGTAGCTTGAAGAAAATTTGCTTTCGTTTTGTTTGCTCATTGGGAATGTTTTAGCATCAGAAAAAATGTTATGGCTGCTGTGACTCAAATCATAAAGAGTGTCATGCTATTGTAATAAGCCAAGTGAGAAATGATTCTGGGCTGGATACCTTTGCATGTACTGTGATTGAAAAATGCCTACTGCTACATGATGACTTCATTAGACTGCAATGACAAAATGTTTGTCTTACTATGCAGATACCTTCAGGTCTTATAAATATATAGGTGTAAATATATATATGGAAAACCCCTATAATCCTAAATTATGTTGCTGAATGCAAACTATTTTTAAAAACTTATACAAATATCTATCATATTTTATTGGCATTCTTATTCATTTGGAAGAGACCTCTGCTTCTGTACAAACAATGAGATGCAAATAAAATGTTGGAGGATTGTATAAAAGTGTACATTGTATTAGTGATGTCTCTACTGGCTGGAAGAAGGGCAATTGTTGGGAGAAGCTGACCCAGGTCATCACACATCCATTGCATGTGGGGGTGGTGCCTAAGGTTGCAGTGCTGGATTGGTCACCTGGCAGTAAGCCCTGCTGAACGCTTTGAGACTTACTTCTGAGTAGATGTGCTTAGGAATGCATGTAAGAGGAGGTCCATTCTCATCTGTGTCAGTCACATCTATTGAGCTGAGTGGGTTCCAAATGAACATTGAATGCACATGAGTAGGAAAAGACACCAAACTTAAATGCTTACTGGAAACAGAGGTGAGACAAGGTGTAGATATAAGCTGACATTTGCAATAATAATATTTAATATTTATGCAGTGTTTGGAGGTGTCCAAAGTGCTTTGCATAGGTTGCCTTGTTCTTGCCTTCCAGCAACAACCGTGTAAGGTGTGTCGGCTTCGTTCCCACGCCACAACTGGGGTGCCACTGTGCATGTGCCTTGAGGGCAGAGGGGCAGACAGCAACAGCGTTGGGGGCTTGGCAGAGTTCCCTGCTGGGGTGTGCTCCTTGGCAGATGTCCAGTCATGCTGACCCATGAAATCAGCCTTGAGCAGGAGGTTAGGCTAACACAACAGAAGTAGAGGAAGGTGCAAATCTGAGAGGAAGTAATGATCAGGCTGTGGCACTGGAACTAAGCTGCTGGTTTATCTTTTCTCCGGAGCCTTTGCACAACACAGACAAATACAAGCCAAAGAAGTGTATTTTTGCACAAAACATGCAAACTAAAGTCATTCATCGCAGCAGTCATGTTTTTATTTGTACATGGGCTCTTCCTCACAGAGTTGTTTGGTGTGCACAAAGCTTTTCAAAGATGGCAATGATGTTGAGTGGACACCATGGACCCTGCTAAAACCATGGATCAGAAAATAGTAGATGTCTGCACACTTTAAATTTTAATATCTGTTAACCATTACTTTATCCAATGATCACAGGTTTTATTTTGAGCTTCATGGTCATACTTTTTAACATGACCATCTTTATTTTCTAAAAGGCTTCTTGGCAGAAACAAACATGAAGTACAATCTCGTTTAGAAATAAATCCACCTTGTAAAGGATACTAAGGTGGGGTGGAATTCTGGGTTAACTTTACCTGGTGGGAGAGGCTGTAGCTCAGTGGTAGATTACTTTTGCTTTGCAAAAAGCAGAAAAGTTCTTGTTGAAGAGCCATGACAAATCAGAGTGGTAGACCTGAGGTGCATTCCTCTTTTGGCCCCGAGGACTGCATCGCTCAGTGCCTGGAAGACCACATGCATACATTTGCGTGTGTGTGTGTGCACACACAGCAGGTCTTCATCAGTGGCTCTTTGGTGAGAGATTGCAGATAAAAAAGAAGGGGTTCCCTTGCAAACACTAGCATGGGAAATGCCAGGTATTGCTGCCGCCGCCACCACAGATGTGGAAGGGGGACTGGCGGCTGCTAGAAATGGCTTGGTGAGCCAGTTTTTACACCCTTGGTGTAGATGACACTGAGTGAGGCAGACTGGTGGACTGACTTTGGCCAAGGCCGCTTCCTTGCTAGTCTAATGGTAAAAGATTTCTGTTTGGGTATTATAAATTGTAGGGGACGGGAGTATCCTTTGATGGCATGTGCAGCAAGAGTGATTTGGTGCTGAAACTAAGACTGGAAGGAGCCGTGAGCTGACTTGTTTGCTTCCAGAAATGCTATGGCACTGGGGCTTCCCCTGGAAATTGGATGAGTAGCAGGAATCTGTTCAAGTGCTCTCACTCTAAACTGCCATCTGATGCGTAGCCTCTACATAAAGGTATCTTCTAGAGCAGAAACATCATTTCTGCTTCCAGAGGCCTCTTTCTAGGAAAACCAAATTGGGATAAAATGCTTGCCTGCCTGGAGTCCTCAGTACTTGGGAAACTGAGGTGCAGAAATTGTAATTGTGATCAACTCAACCCAGATTGAGGCTGGATATGAGGAAAAGCTTCCTCACTGTCAGAGCAATACAGCACTGGAACCAGTTGCCCAGAAAGGCCATGGGCTTTCCCACATTAGAGATAATAATAATAAAAAAGGAAAGCCATCTGAGTGGAATGGTGTAAACTGATGTCCTGCAAGAGCAGGGACTTGGACCCGGTGGCCTTATTGGCCCCTTCCCACTTGCTATTCCGTGATTATTTGGAGGAAGGTGAGTGACTCTAGTATCAGCAGGCTGGTAATCCCGCTCTAGGCAGGCCGGTTTGGGAGCTGTCCGTGGTCCTGAAAACCAACCACTAAATGCATTTCAGCACGATGGATAACTCCTTGACCGGTCTGACTACTGTGCATCCAAAAATGAAAATACAGCCCCACTGCCATTGGAGCCATCAGCCTTCCCTGACAGTCTGAACAGTGGCTTGTTTCCTGATAAAAACCAGAAATGGCAAACACAAAAGATATTCTGGTTTTGATTCATTTTTCTTGCACCTTAGTTGCAATCTGAGGAAGCCCATCACACGCCAAGCAACATGGCTTCAGTTGGGATGCAAGCAAGTAGAAATGTAGGCCATCTATATTTATCGTATTTGGGGAACAGGGCCCCTGATTAGTCTTGAATCCAGATACACTCATTCCTAAAGTTGGTCGTGATTATCTCAGTTCTCATTGATTTCAGCATGACTAAAGCTGGACCCAAGGGCAAATAAATGGATAAAATACTGACTCTCCAAGTGCTAGAAATAATATCGGTGCTTACTTTTACATGTGAATGACTTGATGCATCTGTCTAACTACGCTTCACCATTTATCTACACCATTTGTTGCATGCTCTTGATTTACGGGAGAAGACTATGCTGACTTTGATTCCTTGCAAACAGAAAATTGGTGGAGCATAAATGCAGCAAAGGATAAAATGCAAGGGATCTATTTCTGTGTGAATTCTGGTATTCAACCGAAATTCACACTCTCAGATTTTGTGACTTCTAATTTATATTTTATCTTCCAGGCTCTGGTGGAGGATCTTGGGTTCTTGCAAAAACCAGGACAAAACAAACAAAGCAAAAAACACAAGCAAGACAAAGTAGATTGCACAAGCCTGCCTTCCTTGGCAGAGCATACTTAACGGGTGCTGCTCTGTTGGTGTTCAGTCTGAAACTTGGTCATGAAGTTCAAGGTCTGTTTCAGTGGCTCATAAAATCAAGAACTTTATTCTCAATGAAAAGCATTTGTAGGTGAGGTGTAAGACTGAAAATCAAAATGAGACTCCATGGGAAAATTATTGTGTAACCTCAATAGCCAATGGATATACGTACTTCTCTGCAGCCTTACAATAATTTAAGACAGCCTCCCCTGACCAGGTGTCTTCCAGATAATTTATACTTCAACTCCCATCATCCTCAGGCAGCATGATCAATGATCAAGAATGCTGGGAGTTATAGTGCCAACTTAGGGGAAGTCTGATCTAAAGCACCAACAGCACAATCCTACACATGTCTACTCAGTAGTAAAGCCACTGAACACTGTAGGACTTACTTCTGAGCAAGTAAGTATGCATACAATTGTTCTGCTCAGTGCATGATATGCAGATTGAAACAGTCTTATCTGGTGGACACATGCCCTTTTGGGCTGGATTATCGTCAATTTTAAAACACGCTATATTTGTAATGAAATCAAAGGATGAGCAAATCTGTCCAAAATCAGTAGCCTTCTAATGTTTTGCCTCTCTTTTATTACAATAAGTAATGGCCAACTGATTGGTAAAAAGGAAACCCCTTCACAATTCAAAATGATTAGATAGTGATTAGATAAATGATTAGATAATGATTAGATTAGATAGACCAGATAGTTCATTTTAGTGTCGGATTTTTTTCCAGTGAAGTCAGTAAAAGCAAGAACAAAAAACTTGGCAAATACATGGCTTTCATATTAAGCTTAATTAAAAATAAATAAATAAATTCTCCATCGTTGAAATAATCATGAAGCACTTATAAAGGCAAATCTCTATAGGCCTATGGTAAACATGCAAATTTATCCAACAAGCAACACAAAACTGGTTGAAGTAGTTACTGCTGAATTAACATTCCAAAAGAGTTTAGACAGCATTTCTCCCTGTATAGCAAACAGTTCAACATAATCTTACAATGCCTCAATTCAGATTTTAAAAAATGCCCACTCACTGTCTGGACTTTCTTGGACTTGCTGATTCAGTCTTTGCTTTCTCAAGCATGGATATGAATAATGAGGACTAATGTTCTGGCACGGGAGTTAGCTCAGACAAAAATGAACACATGTCCATATTGCTAGCTGAGAACAATAATTAACCCTTCTCCTGGAGTTGAACTTGGCATGTATCCATCAGTGATGTGAAAATGGAATCTGTGAAGTGTGTTCCAGGTTGCTCTGCATGCGACTGGCAGGTTTTGCATTCAAACAGAACTGCTCCTAAAGAGCAATCCACACACAGTTTGGAACTACACGACTTGGGCTGGAGTTGAGATCTGCTGTCCACAGGATGAAGGGAAGGCCTCCACTGGCAGAAGGTCTCCTCCATCTAATCCTTGAGATTCTCCCTTCACACAGGTCACCCATTCAGCAGAATCTCTTGCCTATGCAGCATCTTCTGAAGGCTAAGGGAAGGAGGAGCCCTCTTCCAGCAGCGCAGTTAATTAAGTGCTCATCAGTTCCAACCCCTGAAGTGTGTCACTCATCAAACAGAAGACGATCCATTGACTGTGTTGGATCCTGACTTAGTCATAACTAGAGCAGACCCATTACAATCAAGGTTAGTCGTGGCTATTTTACCTCCCATTGGTTCCAGAGGGCCTAAGAATGAATAAGGGCTCAACCCTAAGTATAGTTAGGCCAGAAGAGAAGTTCCAGAGGCCTCAGCATTCCCAGCCAGCCCTCTGTATATTGTGGCTTGCAATGTGATTCATTATCTCGTTTCTACTGATTGCCCATTTTGGCACCACCCTGTGAGGCTCTTGCCGTGTCCCCTATTGCCATGCAGAGCCCTGACTGGGTCCAAATGAGGGAACTTGGCAGGGAAAGGTGTCGCTCAGCTGCAGTGACTGTTGACAATATTCAGGACTGATGCAGCACAGTCCGGGCGCAACCTGATGCATGCTGAGAAAGGAAAAAAGACCTACAACTCCCAGCATGCACCCGCCAGTGACGCCTAGCTGTTGTCCGAGGGGAATGCTGGGAGATCTCTGACTTTGTTCTGTCTAAAAGTGCACAGGATTGTGTTCTTTTAGGTGGATGTAGCTCTTAAATATCACATTTACCCTGACCAGCAAGTCTCCACAGTGTTCTTTTTGTGGCGGCTGATCGTTTGCCACCACTGCCCATGAGTTGCCCTCTCCATCTGATAAAATCAAGATATGTGAGGCTGCCTTTGACAGCAGCACCGGCATATACTGGTACTTACCGCTTCAGAACAAGCATTGCTCCTGCATTATCTCAAGGGGAAAAGGGATCCAGCATTGCCAGCAAATAGAACATTTGCAAAATGAAGATGTACATTAGACTGGCACAGCTGAGAAGTTTTTGCCAACATTCTGAACTGCTAGGATATGTATGAGTGTTCCTTTCTCTTCAAAAGGGATAAAAAAGTAGGAAAGATCTTGCTCAAATGCTTGCTAAGTTACACCTATCACTTCTATTAACACCATCACTATGACATCAAAGTACTGTAAATTATCAAAAGCGATGTACAGAAAATTACAAATTCATTTCAAAATACATCATGCTGCTACCACTGAGATAAAAAGTGCTGCTTCTTCTTTTACTTTTTTGTCCTTCTGAAGTAGAAGTGCTGTTTTACTCTGATTTTGAATATGATCCTGGTGTTCCATCCGGGTTGTGCTGTGAGGTTCCCTGCCCAAACCTCTGCAAGTGGGTCTTGGAAGAACACCCTTCTGCCTTGGACATCACTAGGTTGAAAGCAGTAACTGACCAAGGGAGGAGCATCTCATGAGCATCTCGTATGAGCCATCAACACGTCCCATTTTCAAAGCAAGAAACAGCTTCACAAACCTGGAGAAGTTTCCTGCATTGTGTACAGAATCATTTCAGCAGCAGCAGTTGATTTTTCAGCTCACTGGGGCTTTCTGCTTAGTCAGCAGCTTCTATCCAGCCTCTGCGCAGACCTCTCCCCAAAATAATCAAAGCTGCTGGATTCAGTGCTGCCGGTACTGCCTCATGAGAGGCACAATGCAAGAAGGAGGCCCAGCCAGTTTCAGAAAAGGGTGTCTTAAGAGTTCTTGAGCTGTTCCTCTTTGCGAAGGTTCCCTCACCAGCATCAAGTCTAAAAAGCCGCGCAGTACCGATGAGACCTGAAAAAGCCAACATGATCATTCATTCATTCAAAACTTTTCTAGACCACTCCTTATCATCATCTCGGGGTGGTTTAACAATAAGACAATATAAAATAAAATAAAACAAAACACAGTGTCCTAATATAATGCCCAATCAACAATAAAGCTCCAATTAAAACAATCAAATCTTAAAACATTGGGAGAATAAAAAGGTTTTAGCTTGGCACCAAAAAGAATAAAGTGACGGCACCAGGTGAACCCCTCTGGGGAGCAAATTCCACAAATGGGGTGCCACCACAGAGAAGGCCCTTCTTCGAGTAGTCACCCTCCTAATCTCCTTCAGGGAGGGCTCCCAGAGAAGGGCCTCTGCCCCAGATCTTAAGGGGTGGGCAGGCACATATGGAAGGAGACACTTTTGAAGAATGTAGCAAATAAATGATCAGCTGAAGATGAATCTAGCTGCAGCTGTGTAGCTGAGATGAACTTTAGTTGAGGGGTGTTACAGTTTACATAGCTGGCCATTTGGCTACTAGCACTCGCTTGATAAAAGTTATAAATTGGGCCTTCCCAGCCTTGTGCATTCAGCCTGTTCTGGACCGTAGTTCCCAGCACTCCTCACCATGGACTGTGCTGGCTGAGGCTAATATACGCTGTAGCCTAGGACATCTGGAGGGTACAAGGTTGGGATAACTGCACAGATAAGTATGAACATGATTGCATCACTCAGAGAGAGGCACTGATGAGGATGCTTTTCTGTGAGTAAAAGGGCAGCCCCTTCCCTGTTTGGCACTGGGTAAACATGACTCAGAAAGAAAACCAGTGCAAAGCGCTTCCACTTCCACTTCCACCAGTGTGTGGCTGCCGAGGCAGAATCGAACAGGGTGCTTGCACCCCCACCAAGTCCTTTCTTCAAGTGGGATCTGCCACCTGTGTATGAGATTTACTGCTTCCTGGGAGAAGCCCTGACATGAGAGCTCTGTTAACCTTCCTCCTTGCAGGAATAAACAGTTCCACTCACATAGTGCTGCTCTGGAAGTGCTAAACTGCCATTGTGCAAACAGTGGGGGATGCTTGGTGGGGCAGAAGAGAACTGGCGGGGGCATATCTGGAGATCTCTTTGCCCAAGCAAGGACTGGAGGAGAAAGGCATCTATCAATGTGTACAAGAGTCCATGAAAAATCTCACCTTGTGCAGATCCTTTACTCTTGGTGGTAAATTGTCTCGGATTCTGCGCATTGCCTGGAGAGGGGGCTCGTTGAAATACGGAGGCTCTCCGTCGATCATTTCTATTACCATGATGCCGAGGGACCAGATGTCCACCTGCAAAAGAAATGCACCTGTTACAACAGGAAGGAGAAGGCAGCCAGCATTCCACAGATGCTTAATCTTCACAGGGACGTGTTCCTCTAAAGGTTTTAACAGAAAGAGCCGTGGTTGGCTTGCTGGATTGGGATCTTCCTGAGGAACCGATGGCAAGGGTGAGAGGCATTTGGCCATGATGATGCTGTTGTTATGACCCCTCAAGTCATCGCTGACTTATGGCAACCCTGCCCTTGAATGCCCTCCAAAACATCCTTGGCTGCCCTGCTCAGCTCTTGTGAACTCAAGGCGGTGGCTTGCTTTCTGGAATCAGTCCATCTCGTAGTTGGTCTTCCTTTCCTTCAACTGCCTTAAACTGTCCTGAGCGTTATTGCCTCTTCCAGTGAGTGTGGCCTTTTCCAGTTACGATGATAGTTCATCTCAAATCCAGACTGTGCCTTTTTTCCACAGCCAGCACTAGCTATCCCATTGAAAATATACTTTCATCAGCGTTCCTGCACGGAATTGCACTAGGTAGTATGGTATGGTGGATAGTATGCTGGGCTGGGGACCTGAGAGGTCTGGCTTCCAGTCCTATCTCAGCCGTGAGGCTCACTGTGTGATTTGAGAAAATCACTCAGTTTCAGCCTAACCTACCTCACAGCGTTGTTTTTATGAGGATATGATGGAGCAGAGCAGAACTAGGTAAGTTGCCTTGGGTTTCCCACAGGAGGAAAAAAGGTGGGATGGAAATGCAATGCGATGATGATGATGATGATGATGTACCATTGCCCATGCTTGAACTATAAGCACCTTGACCCAAGAAATCCTCACAGAAATCCTGCTAAGCCAGTGGTTGAATTTACTTATGGAATTAGTACAGTTCTTTTACTGACTGCCCCTAAATTGCAAGTGAGTTAGATCCAGATGTGGTCCTACTAGGATGAGAGCTGCTGAATGACTAAGTCATGACTAAATGAAGCCCCATCAGTTTCACTGGGCCTGCTTCAATGTGGATCCAGCCACAGTCATTTCCTTTACAAACACCTGCTTATCTTCATTCCAGCAGCAACTTCACTGGAAATCTTACTCATGCTTTGCATCCCCAGGATTGCCTGGGCAGAGTGTGGCAGGCCCCATTTGCTGAGCAGGTGAGTCACTGTGGTTGATTCATAAGGCGTGTTTCAAGCACAGCCAATTGGCTGATACCTGATTCCCACACCTAACAACCACCGGGGCCCCATCCTTCAGCTTGTCCCCTTTGGAAAGGCTTTTGGCTGAAACTGCCTGGGAAATTCTCTCCCCTTTGGATAGAATGGTACTTGCAGGTGGTCAGTTGATAACTATGGCAAGCATGAACAATATTTTATTGCCCTCTGGTAGTTGTTTCACTGATAACCTGCTGTGCTATCAATACAACAAACATGCATTTTTAAAGCAAGAATAATCTGACCATAAAAAAGCCCAAATGTAGCTGAATCGTGACTCTGAATGATGAATCACCAGATTGTGATTTATTCTGCAACTCAGAAATGGTAGGCCCAGCAGAGAGAGGGCCTTGTTACCCTGCATGCAGCTGTACTGTGTGATGCATATTTCACTTGCATGCAGTTATCCATTTGGTTTCCAGTGCAAAATACAGACATAAAAATACATCCAAATGGCATATGATGGCAAAATGGTGACAGCCGAGAGCGTGTAAGTTAATCACACTGCTATGAGTAAAGATTGCTATTTTGATGCCTTTACAGTCATCCTGATTTCATGCTCAGAGTTTGCCTATTTTCACCATCAGTTCCTCCCTCTTCCATGTATATCTCAGTTGCCTTCTTTCCCTGATCAAATGAAACTGAAATGCATTGCAGGTTCCTGATGTCATACATGGACAATCAAGTCCAGAGACTGGATAGCCAGCATACATGCAGTTCAGGGCTTAGGTGACTCGGTGGGTTGGATCTAGGTTTGTGCTGGATAAACTGTGCTGATGGTAATGGACTGCCCTGCCCTCCTTGCCCCAGCAGCCCTACCAGGCAGCAAAGAGAGCAGGGAGCCCTGCTGCTCTGTGATGGGGGGGGGGGGGGGGGGAGACAATTTGAGCCTTGAAATGGACTTAAGAGAATCTCAGCAAGCTCCAGCACCCTTACCTCTCCCATCCCTCCCCGCTGCCAGTCTTAGCACTAGCAGTGTTTGCAGGCAAGAAGCAGACACCAGTAACTTTTGCAGCAGGAAGGCTGTTGGTGGGGTTCATCGCCCGTTGTCGCTTTTACTCTGAGCTTTACAGGTGCTATCCATGGTGCTTAACGCTGGCCAACTGCAATGAATGAGGATTCCCCCTAGCACAGCAGTCTCTAGCCTGCCGTGCCTCCCAGGAGGACCCCCTAGAAGATCCCCTGACTGAGAAGGATGCAGTCTTGGAGGAACCAATATGCTCAGCCAGCTTTCACGCCCACCCACACATAGAGCTCCATTCCTGCCAAGATCTCCATCAGGATCCCTGGACAGAGAAAGCCTTGTGTCCCAGTGGAAGCCCAGTTTTGAGCTGTGGTGCTTATTACTGCGGTGCCAAATTGCTCAGCCAGAAGTCCATCATGGGAGAAAGAAGGCAGCCTCCTTGCAAGTGTTGGATCAGGGCCCTGATGTCAGGCCAGGAAGGGATAGGGCAACAACACAAGGCACAGGTGGGCTTTGCTGGGGGTGAAGCTGGCCTCTCTTGAGCCTCTGAATCTCTGGCACACGACATGGCTAGCGGTGAAGCAAGGTTTCCAGCCATGTGGAAAGATGGGAGGCATGAGGCTCGACTCTGGGGCGGTCCTTATGGGGTTCGCTATTGGTGGTGATGCCACTGCGTAGGGTGAAGTAACATGTAGGCTAGTCGTTCATTGTTATTCCTGGGGAAGCCAGTTTTGCAGGGAAGTAGCAGCCACACCTTCTGCAAAAGACCACTGACTCACACAACACTTTCTTCCAATGAAGGATTAAATGTGCCACGACATTTTGAAGCCATGCTAGTATTTCAAGGGGCTGATGATCGTCGCTACTGGAGAGGCCATGATGGGACCAAAAGTACCGCCAGTGGAGACTGATGGTCCGAGGTGAACGGGGCACATACCCGCACCAGCTCACGTGTGAAGTCCCCTTGTGCTGGATCCCAACCGCAAAACAGCATCGGAACCATGGCTAGCTCCTTTAGAGTGTGGATAATTTGCTTCATTCACACGGGAGCCACCAGAGAGAGGGGGGAATGCAGAGCCAATCCACCTGTCCTCCTGAAGGATCAGCTCCATCAGGCTGTGCCCTCCTTCAGCTGTTCCCTGGCTGCAGCGGTTCCAGCAGGCTACGCAAAGGCAGAGGCAGGCCTCAGGAGCACTGCACCCGCAGCTCTGCGGGAGGATCACCTGGCTCCTCCCCTCTCTGAACTACGTCCATCCCACCTGCTCAGTGGAAGACCTGCTACGTAACTGTTACAAATCACGGCTCACATTTGTTTTCTTCTACCCACTTTATCCCTTTTTCCTTTTGCATCCTGTCTTTTAGGTTGAAGTCTGTGGGCAGGAAGTATACTGAATATTGGCCTTATTTCCATTGCCTTTTGAGCTAAAGAGTGGGATTAAAGTGCTATAAACAAACAAACAAACAAACAAACAAGAAGTACGGGCCATGACTCCACTCTCACAATCCAAATAAATCTTGCTGAATGGTGTAAGGCACAGGTTTTACTTACCTCCGTTCCATAAGGCAATCTAGAAATCACTTCAGGTGCCATCCAGTATGGGGTTCCAACCAGTGATTTCCGTTTTGGAACATCCTTTGAAACTTGAGCACAGAACCCAAAATCTGACAATTTTATCTGAAAAATAAAGAACACATTGGGAAAAAAAAAATCAAATGGGAAGTGAATGTTGTTCATACATCTTAACTGTAGAGTGTAGAACAGAGGTGGGAAACCATTTTCCTGTGAAGTGAAATTTTCTAGTGGTAGCAGGTCCAGTGCTGGATGGCACACAAATATGAACTGGGAAGAGTTTGCAGCCTTCAGGATTTCCTGGGTCTTTCTCTTTGTTTACCAGCTCATCCCTTGCCAGTACATTCCCTGCACACAGACTGGAGGAGGGCGCAACTGCCAAGGGGGTGGTCCGCAGAGCAAGGGAAGGCTTGGAACATCCAGACAGTTGGATCACACCAAGGAGCACAAGGGATGAGGCTGCACTTTTTCCTTGGACTTCAAGATTCCACAGCAGGTATAGACACTGCGCCAGTTTAGCAGCTTCCAGAGGGGTCTGACAATTCGTCATGTATCTGACAAAGTGCATAGTGTCCACACAATTTTGGAATAAACGTGTTGGTTTTTAAGGTGCCACAAGTCTCCTCGCTTTAAGTGATGCTCTAAGCTTTCTGAATAGTAGTAAGTATGGAAATTACACAGTCCCAAAAGAAGGAAAATTGTTTAAGGTTCATCCTGCTGAGGGAAAGGCCATCAGCTCCATTTTTATACAGTCTCGGGGTAGCAATGTAGTAATTGGGAAAAGAAGATTAAATGTATTGCTTCCCCCCTCAAAAAATAGCATATGCTAACTTATATGTAATTTAGAAATTATCATTTGCATTTAAATAGGTATATAGTGCATCTCATCTTTAGGACGAAGATTGTGGCCAGATGACCCATGTACATAACAGGTCACTGTCTAAATGCTAACTGTAGATTAGCAACAGTTCTGATGCTTTATTTGTTTAGTTAATTTACATATATATCACTTGATTTCATCAACTCTCTAAATGGCTGGCAGAAGAGATACATAAAATGCAATATAAAAGCTGATATAAACACACTATCAAATAATACATTTGTTAAAAGATTACAGGAACTGAGCAGTGCAATTGCAAGTCAGGGAAAGTCTGAGTAAACAGGTCTGTCTTCAAGAGGCATATAAAGTCGACCTGAGCTTCCAATTCTCAGATCACATGTAGGGGAACTTTCTATGGGGGGGAGTGTCACTGCTGAGAACCCCACTTACATGTTAGTATTTGACAACTTGCAGTTGGTTGGGGAATGACTGACAAGGCCTCTATGGAAGATCTCAAGGAACAATTTGGTCTCAAGGATTGATAGGAGAAGATGGATTGCTAGGTATTCTGGTCCTGAGTTGTTTAGCATTTGGGCTATCTTTAAATTTGAATGGGACAGGACAGCCCTTCAAACAAAAGGCACCTTGAAATAGAGGACAGTCCAGTGAAAAAGAGGACCCACAGCCACCTCACAGGAGTCCACAATTAATTTTGCATGCCTTCTTTCATCTTTCAGTGATGGATGATGCTATAGATTGGGACCCACTGAAGTCCTGTTGAAACTGCTGTACCAAAGTTTACCTCTGCCCTTGTTTGATGGGGCTGAATCATTTTTCATCATCACTGGAACCTTTCTGTCCCCACTGCCCACTTTACGGTGATAGAACACATGTCTGGAAATAGCACCACTAGATTGGATTAAGTCAGATTTGGTATTAATATTTCAGTTTTAACTTCATTGTTGGGGTCTGGGAACACACAATTTGAATTTTAACAAGTATCTTTTGTTAGCAGGTGTGGGCGGGGAGGGAGAGTTGGCATCATCATCATCCAGGGGCACCCGTTCATTCATTTATACATGGCTGGAGGGGGTCCATGCAGGGAAAGCCCTTGCTCTCTGTGGAAGAGACGAGTGGAACAAAGGAATGACCACAGGGGTGGGGGAGCAGTGGGGCAGGATGCTTTGCTTCGCACTGGGGGGGGGGGGGGACTCAGGTAAGGCTGGGTTCTGGCAGGCCTGCTGTGTCCATGAGCCGTGCTGAGTTGACCGGGCAGCAGTGCTTGAAACGGCAGTGCATGACCGAGGGTGGCTGTCTGCACTGCACAGCGCACCATGCAGTGATGCTGCAGCAGGGGCACTGTGACAGCTATGACAGCAATGGCCAGCTGTCCAGCGGTGCCTGAGGGAGGGGGGCGGAGGGGAGTGCTGGGGCCCCAGCACTTGCCCAAGGATTGGACATTGGCACCCCGGAGCTCACCTGGGGAAACCACGAAGTGGAGCATGTAGGGAGAGCAGATGCTGAAGGTTAGGACAGACAGGTACAGCAATGGCAGTGACCAAGAAGAGAGCCTGAGGACACAGCTAATGGACCCAAGATGTTTGGAAGTGCAAGGAAAGGAGGAGCCAGGGCAGAATCTGAGAAGGGGATCAAGAACTGGTAAGTGCTTAAGGGTGCTTGAAAAAATAGTGGAAACAAGGAGATTAAAGATGACAATGATGTGCAGAATAGAAGCATTTGGGAAGTGATAAAGGAACTGGCAGTGTCTTTGAATTTACCTCAGTAAGAACTGATTTGTTTTAGAAATTGGGAAGATTAGGGGAGTTAGTAATGATGGAGGGATGAAGAAGAAAGAAGAGAATGTAATACAAGAGAAAAATTCACACTGACTTTTATTAGCCTTCTTAAAGAAAACCTGCAAAATCTTCAGCAAAGAGATCTTTGCCTAAGAAAAAAAGAAAACAAGCAAGCTGAAGGCCCACAGAAAAGGGGACAGTAACCACATTTTAATGAGCATCCCCAAGTGGGCATAATGGGGGAGAACAGTAGATGTTAAATTAGAAAGTGAGAACTGTGGTCCCCACATGTGTATCACTATTTTGAATCTATACAGATACTAGTCCAAACTGTTGGAGGGAGAGAATCACCCCATAAGATTCTACAAGATACGGTGCGAATATGATGAACTATTTGGTCCATGGTCTTTTGTGGAAAAGAATGTGGAAAAATACTGAATGCAAGGCGCCGTTTGGATCCTTGGTTAGCTTTGTTAGCTATATTCCAAATCAAGGTCAAAATTCTACTGCGAAAAGCAGTGCTTGAATTCTTACTGGTTGCTGTGCATCAAAGCAGTGTAAAAAATTGAAAGACTCATTTACACTTGACAATAGGTATGTGGTACACTATGATATGACACCCTATTTTCAGAGAAGCTCACTAATCGGCTCAAAGTGACCAGAACACAGCAAGGAACAAATGAGTATGGGATGACTTGGTGTTACTTTATAAACTTTATAAATGACAAAGAGCATTAAAAAGAGTCACAAACTAACTGTGCTACATCAGAGAGATATACTTTTGGTAACAGTTCAGACTTCTTTGTATACTCAAGTCTCAGCAATCAATTGACTAACAAATCCTCAGTGATTCCTGGTCCAATTTATATTACTTTTGTTTACTGTTTTATTAAATTGCGTATCAAATCAATTAAACTATCTTTAAAAACAAGAAAAAAGGTGTTCCGTAAGTGGCCTAAGGATTGCAGAGACCATCAAATCTTTGAATCCATTCTTACAGAACAGTCAGTTCTTCAAGAACACCCCAGGGCTAAAGTCAATGCTGGATCTCCCCTTCCCCAGCTGTAGACAAAGCTACAATTTAGGAAGGGGTAGAAATCTGAATGAGCATTTCTGCCCCCACTCCCGGTCAGCGTGGAAAGCACCGGGATGCCTCTTTTTCCAGTCACTGTTGCAACCTTGGGTGAAGATGAGGCAGCTGGAAAGCAAGCACCCTGGGGGGTGGGAAGGGGGGAGACCACAGCGATGCTTGATCCGCAAGTGATCTCTGGCCACTGCCCTTCTCCAGACCTGCCTCTGTCATTCTTCCTGCCTTTTTCGGCAGGCCAATGGATTTCTGAAGCACTTCATCCTCCATGCCGGACGCCCACAGGATTCCTCTGCCAGAAGGAACAAGCGCATACGAATGCACGAGGCAACTTTCCGCTCTTGGCTGTAAGCTGCTTGGATCATAAGGGAGCAGTGCAGTGATGATATGCTCAGAGCAAAATAAAGGGGGATTCTCTGTCAACTTGCAGCAATGGCCATTTTGCAGAATGCCATTGTCCCTCCAGGTAACACCCCTTGTAGCATCCTGAGCGGAATAATCAAGGGACGCTGACAGAGCGCCGAGTCCTGAATTTCCACATCTGAAATGCAGCTGATCACCAGCACATTTGTCATGTCAAGCTGCACTTGGGAATTGAGAACAGGAAGCCGGCAGAAGAGTGAATAAGGAAGCTTTGTGCCTTGTTGTCTTGTGGAGATGAGCGCCGCATTATTGGCAAGGCCAGCCTTCCTTTGGCATCGGCGCAGACATTACTTTTAATCAAAGCTTTCTCGCCCCTTTCTCTTGCTCCACAACTCAGCACCAGGGGTGGGATGGAGAATGGAAATAATTGTTTCTATTTATAAAACAAAGCTCAAGCATGGCAAACACTTCTGTTTGTACCATGAATAATAGACAGAAGAAGCCATGCTTTTTTGGGTGCCAGATCCATTTCCCTTTATGGTGGCATGAAAAAAGCATTTGCATCTCTAGGGCTCCTCTAAGTATATAGAAGCGGCTTCTTAAAATAAAAATGAGAAAAGAAGAGGAAAAAAATAAGATGATGGAACCTCCAGTGACAAAACATGCATTGGAGATAATAAGCGGAGGAATAACGAGGAACTGTACGCCTATCTGCAAAGCAGAGAGCAGAGTGCTTTTAGCAGGGCTGCTATCAAAAAAGAATGTCCCCCCCCCCCATGGAAATAGTGGTGGGAATAGTATGCTTTGCCCACTCCTTTATTAATGTAGATCTCTCACCAGCACCAGACACAATGGAGAAACTCTGCCAATGGTAAAGCGTGCCCTTAGTGCATGCGAAACATGCAGCTGATCAAGACTTCAGTAGGTGGATGAAATTCCACTGAAACTGATGGGATTTGGGCAAGCAGCACTGAATGTAACAGAACTGCAGCCCCAGCCTAGCAGGAGAACGATACGATAAAGCATGACTTGGGGTTGATCCCCATGTCAGTAGAGGAGACCCCCACTGAAGTTCATGGGACTTACATTAGCCACAACTAACTTGCCCTGTTCACTTCAGTGGGCTGGCTTGAAGTAAGACTAGCACGGCGACCAGTGGCACCCCTGCAGCAGGCTCAGCCAAATGCTAAGCAGGTGGCCAGCCTGATCAGACATGCAGCTTGAGCTGGTTCCTGGCCTCCCATGGACTTTCGACCATCGCAAAATGAAGGTGGACTTGAACAATCTAAGTCAAAGCCGCTATCAGACAAGCATGGCAGATACTGCTGCGGATCCATTTGTGCAGCCATTTCCCTCACCCACACACATATCCCACAGACAAGCTGAAATGCCAACAAGTTGTGTTGCTGTGGCAGGTGCAGAAGCCAATGGCATGAGTGGAGGGCCAGAATTAGCCAACTGAATCTGAATATTATGGGCATTTATTGTGCACTCAACATTCCCAATAGTTATGGGCTCTTTAGACAATGCCATGACCCTCCAGTATTGCTTCTGCTTGTGTATATGTTTTAGAGCAGAGAAAATGCAGTGTTATATCTGAAAGTGAAAGAAAATATTGTTTCCACTTGTGAGTATGTGCTTCTTAGATTTATATCCCACTTTTTCTAACTAACTCAAAGCAGCTTACACCATTCGCTTCCTCTTGCTCTCACGCTTATCCCCACAACAATCCACAGATCACTGCTTGTCAAGAAATCTTTATAATGAGTATTGTACTTCCTGATAATACCAGTCCCTGCAGTTCCTCTGCACCACAGAAAGACACATAGGGTTCTGTGTACAATGGTAGAAGGGTGGAGGAAGGAAGACCCCCCCCCCCAAAAATCCCAAATCCTTCTGCCATTGATTGCCTTTAGTTTGCATGTTAGTTCTAACACTTCACTTCCTGAACTGCTTTGCTGCATTTTCCGATTTTCAGTCTCACTCTGCTTCTGTGCTGCTTAATATTTTAGCTCTGTGCTTTCAATGGCTTGTTTGCAAAGCCCACAGAAGGGAAGGGCATTTACCCCATTTTTTTACCCCAAATCTTTTTGCTTCTGTGCTTTAATGAACAGAGGATGCACATTCCTTTGGCCACTGTCCGGAGATGCAAGAGCCTTTGCTGATCCAGGAACACATTCTGGTACTTCCAGCTCAGCTTTGCTGTTTCATCCAAGCCACAAATCAATTACTAAGAAGAGCAAATTTAGTGCTGAGTGAACAATGGCAGTATACAGAGCTTTCTGTTCCATTATAGATGTTTTGTATTGGCCTTCCCCAACATGGGACTCTCCTGATGGGTTGGACTTCAACTCCCATTGTCCCCAGCCAGAATGGCCCATGGCTTCCCCAACTGGTGTCCACCAGATGTGTCAGACTATGGGGGTGGGCGGGATAGAGGAGTGCCAGGCTAGAGGAGATTCGCACACCTTCCTTGAAACCCTTGAGTGTAGAACTTCTGCTATTTGAGGGTGAGGGGGAATTAACAGAATAGAATAAACAACACATTGCTTTTCTCTATGGCAATAGGAAGGGGTAAAGCGGCACTCCAGTAAGGAAGGACACAGTAGCCAAGACAGGGCTGGGATCCAAAGCACTGCAGGTGAGGTTCTGCTTCTGCTTCTGCAGGAAGGCCTTTTCACGCTCCCCCGCTGGCGGCAGCTCCCCTGCCAACACGAATGCAGAAGCCCCTGAGGGGTGAAGCAAGAGTGGGCAACTCTGGGGGCACCAGAGGCCATGTTTAGCCCCACGGAGCACGCCCACGGCTGCACCGCACTGCTGTGCCCTGCCAAATGTGGGCAGCAGCTGTGGCAAACCCTTCCATTGTTTGCCACCAAATCCTGGCAGCAAACCATGATGGAGACCTAATTTAACTTTAAACCAAGGCTTTAAAGTGAAGCGGGACCTTTCTAGGCCACTGGGACAGTTTGCTGCCAAAATTTGTTAGCAAATATGGTTTGTTTGCTACTGGTGGCAGCAGTGAATACAGAAGATGTGGTGGCAGGAGGGACACGCTTCCAGCTGGGAGGCTGCACAAACCTCACCCCTGATGTAAAGAAATCTCTCCTGCTCTCTAGATTCACAAAATCTGCTTCTACACGGGCACATGCCGATTCTGGTCCGTGTTCCAAGGAGGCATAACCCCCCTTCATGAGCACCATCTGAAATCCATGCCAGAGGTAAGGCCAAACACTTACTCTCCCATCACTTGTGAGAAGTATGGAATCACTCTTGATGTCCCGGTGGATAACGCCTTGATTATGAAGGTAGGACAGAGCTCTTAGTACAGACAGACAGACGGTAGCAATCTGTTCTTCATTCATTCTGGAATTAAGAATCCAACATATGAAAACACATTTTGCAGTAATGATGGGTTGTATCTAAAAATACTCTTAAGTTCCATGCATTTCAGTGGGTCTACTTTGAGCAACAATGGAGACAGCCTATTACTGTTTGAGACCCCCCCCCCCCCGCAAAAGCACAAGGTTCACAGAAGATCTTTTTATAGTCTGCTCAAAATACTGTCTTGGAGTGGAACGTTTCAGTTTATAAGATTACCATCGCCGTATGTGCATGCATAGGCTTTCTGGATGTCTGAGAGAGGTGGCTGTGGGACAGACAGGAAATGGAGCTGCCCAGGTTGCTGCGGCAGGAATGGGGGGCACTTGCGAGGGCCTGAAATCCATGAGGCTGAGAAGGGGAAGGAGCCAGTGTCTGGTCCACCAAAAGGAAGTCAGAGTGTGAGCTGACCAATGCTTCCAGGGTTCCTGCATCAGGGAATCTACTGAGGCGCTGTCCATGGTCCACTCATCTGGTGTGATCAATCTTCTTGCTTACACTGTTTATGTAAATGTTGCACACACTTCAGTAACATCTTAGAGGGAAGGTCATAAAACATTCAAACAACAATTAAGGAGTGTTTCTAATGAATCCAACCCTAATGACAGCACTTAAGAGAGAGTTTTCTGGAAGCATCTGTTTGCAATTAAATGCCTGTCAAAATATTTGGCATGGTGACTAACATTTCAGAAAATAGCTCTTAATGAGTGCTGAGAGAATTTTTAGTATGTGGGTTGAAGCTGAACGTAAAAATAGCCAGTGTTCCAATGAGACAAAGTCACACAGCAAATGAGACAATGCCATCATTCAGAACCAGTCACTGTGCAGGATTTGGCATGCCAACTTCCAGGCTGCACAGAGGTCTTCCTTGAGCAGGGTGTTTGGAGGAACTCAAGACAGAATGGGCCTGTGATTTAAGTGACTAGAGAACTATGGAAAGCTTTAACTTCCATATGTAGCTTCTCAGGTAAACTTAAGACCAGGGTATTTAAATCACATGGCTTCCTTGGCCATGATGGGAGCTGGAGTTTATTTATTTATTTGTCTGTTTATTTATTATATTAACATCCCACCTTTTTTCCTTCCAAGGAACTCAAGGTGACTTATATCCTTCTCCTCCACCACCTCTCAATCCTAATCCTCACAACAACCCTGTGAGGTAGGCTGGGCTGAGAGCCTGTGACTGGCCCAAAGTTGCCCAGCTGGCTCCATGGCTGAACAGGGACTAAAACCCAGGTCACCTGAGTCCCAGCCCCAGGCACTTAACTATGACACCACACTGACTCTAAACATTGTTGGAGGGTGTTAGGCTGGGACGGTTATTCTAAACCATGTGAGAAGTTATGTAACACACATTTGCTACACTTGGAGGCATCTGTTTCACAGAGCAGAGAACAGGTGCTGTAAACACCGCCCTCCAGAATGCCCATCCGCCTTCCAGAAATGTGATGAAACTCCTGCCCTTGGGCTGGGTCCAGGATCTGCCATCTGTGAGAGGAAGGGCAGCATTCACAGAGGTTCCCTCCAGCCATCTCTAAGGGCCCCTCCTCACCCACCGCATGGCGGCTCAGTGCATTCAGTAGGATCTCAGGCTTCAGTGGGTTTTTTGTGGTGGGAGGGCTGCCAAGGAATGGGGCGAGCCTGGAAGGCTCCCCACAGTTGATCCAGCAGGAATCTGGCTCTGACTCTTTGAATCTGGGACAGGTACATATGGTGAGGAAGTGAGACTACTTATTAAATCTCTGCTGCTTAATTTGGGTTTTTTGGGTGGTTTAGAAGAGCTATGCAATGTCAGCCACCACTCACATGGCTACAGATGGAGGGAGGTTTTAAGACTGCAGGGAAAAGGGAAAAAATGGATGTGAGAAATGTTCCATCTTGTAAAGAAGTTCAAGGAAAGGGATACTTCTGTTTCACCTGATGGATAAAGGAAGGCAGGAAGAATACCCTGAGCGGCAACCCACATAATAAGCACACTTTGCAAATCCTGTTCAAAAGCTTTGCTTTCACTATGAAGGAAGATCGGCAGGCTTGGCTGGTGAGAAGAGCCAGTTGCATTATAAATGGCAAGCTCTTCTCCTCTTCTTCTGATCAGCTGCCTTTCCTTCCAGCTTAAGACTTGCAGCAGACTTAAGGACTGCTTTTAAAGCTTTCCTAATGTATGTAGTGTGTGAACCTGGATCTGAATCCAGACAGAGACAACCTAGAGAGGATCTACTGAGATCCATGGACTTGGGCTAGCCCATGGCCAAGCAGGCTAAGTTCTACTGATCTCACTCCTCTACTCTAAAGACAACTCATGACCTTAAGGCATGTCTGTCCCTAGGACTTACCTTGCTGCTCCAAACTACTCCTCTGCAGGTGGAGCGCTTACTCTGCCCCTCCACAGTGCTTGAGGTAGCACTTGTGCAAGCTGATTCACATTATAGAAGTGGGCTAGCCCTTCAGGTGCTAGCTGGGCCCCCTGTGACTGCCTGTCACTGAGACTGATGCTGCGTGCCAGAGCGCATTCCATTGCACAGTCAGGTTTGCAAACCAAACTGGCAGTACAGCATGCATCCCTGCTTCACTACTTTAGGGATATATCTGCACAAGCTATGGTATGCAGTTCCCAGGTTGCCATAGAAACAGTGAGGGAAATTAATAGGAATTAGTGGTAGAGGATGAACCGAATTAGTATCCACTCCTTCATCTGTTCTTCCATTGTTACTGCTAGTGGCAGAGTGGCATAGCAGCACGTGCTTGTTCTTCTCCTTGACACCAGCTCATCCCCATTCCCCTAATGCAGGGTCTGGTGTCCACCCTGGTGTGATGTGGGCAGGGCACTGCCTTTCCATAGATGCCATGGTAGGATATAAGTGCAATAAACAAACAGACAAAAAGATAGGCAGCTGATCTCAGTTCATGCCAGTTGGAATGAGCTGGGAAACCCTGCCAGGAACACGGCAAGACGCCCTTCCCTGGCCCATCTAACCCAGTATTGTCCACACTGACTGGTAGTGGCTCTCCAGGGTTCGGACAGGATTGGTTCCTGGCCCACCTGCTGCAGACTGAATCTGGGACCTTCTGCATGCGAAGCATCCTGCACCCTCCCACCCAGTCAGGGTCCTTCCATAATGATGCGACAGCCCTTTCTACAAATTCAGAAAATGAGCAGTTTGCTCCCAGGGGTTGGTCTTCTACCAGGGTGTCCACGCCAAGCAAACCAAGCTCACCTGGTATGAGTCACTATGTCTGTCAAGGCACCGCCTTCCAGAAACTCCATCACAACCCACAGCTCATCACCCACAAGGTAACTGTTGTACATGTCGACCACGTTTTCATGATGATAGTCTCTCATTATGACAACCTGGAAGAAGATCAAAGACACCCGCCCCCCTGAAATGAATTTCTGGCTTACATAAACTCTCTGCCTCTCTTTTCTCCACCGGCACATGTCCAATTATACTGAGCTTGAGTTTTATCCAGATTTATGCTGGCTCAGGTGCCCTGGCAGAAGCGGTCTTCCCCACCACATCCCTTCCCAAGGCAGACCTGAAAATGCAGCACAGAAAGTAGGGGAGCTACCGAACAGGGTGAGTCACTGCCTGGGGGTGGAGGTGGAGGAGTGACGGAAATTCCCTTCTCTGCAACTCTCCGTGCACCTGCTTTCCAAGTGGATAGGAAAATAAATACCTGATGTTTGCTGGTCTGAAAATCCCATTTGGTAGATTTTCCTGCTTGCTGTGTTGAGATTTGCCCTGTGGTGTAACTGCTATTTTAATGCAGCTTGTACAGCACCCTGTGATTTAATCACGAAGGGCAGTATGCAAAGAAGAGCCTGCTGCACCCGCTTCCCTTGCATGCCTGCCTTCGAAGTCACGACCAGGTGCCTGTGTAGGAAGGCAGCAGCCCGGGGTGTGTGTGTGGGCGTGTGCATTTCTGTGAGGAGCACGCGAGAGAGCACAGCCTCGCCTGTCTTCACGGACTGACTCCTGCAAGGCAGCACGCCGTGACCACAGCCAGAGCTGCAGCAGGCCTCCTTGCTCCAGCGCCAGCAGCCACGTTCTGCTCCTGCTGCAGTGCAGCCATGCCGGGCAGGAGCAGCTTCAAGGAAGGATGCAGCTCGGGGGCCGGCACCTGCTTTGCATGCAGGTGGGCCCACCGGGTTTGAGGGCAGGCATCTCCGGGTAGGGCTGGGGAGAGTCCTGTCTGGAATCCCTGAGAGCCGCTGCCAGCGGTGTTGTCAGGGGCTGGCCTAGCAGGGTTGGAGCCCTGAATCTCCAAGGTGCCCTCTGCCCCATCCCCATTGGAGATGCCTGCTGAAATAAAGATACAGGGGCCTTGATGATTTCTGTTGCCTCTGAACATCCTGGCCTTTTTTTTCTTTCTTTTGCTTGGATGTGCTTCAATGCCTGCTGCTCCCTTCCACCGGACTCTTTCTGCCTCATTTTTTCTCAGATCAAATGGCCTCCTCTTTGCTGCCCCTAAGCCCCACTTTGCAAATAGGGGTGTCCCTAGGAGACAGAGTCCCCAACACACATGCAGACTTCAGAGCACACCTAAATGAGCATAAGCACATCTGCATGTGGGTGGGCCTGAGCCCTGCTTCTCTTCAGTCCCCTGGAATGGCCCTGGCTGGTGCCCCCAAAGTAGGGCCCACTGAGCTGCATGGGGGGGGGGGTGCAAGACAAGTTGCCCTGCACTGGAGGAGGGGAGGAGAGGGCCAATCCGTTCTGGCTTCTTTGATGTCGCCGTGCTGGGCTTTGCCCGCTTTGGCTTTCGGAACTTCGAAGAAGAATGGCAACTTCTGGGAACAGGCGCTGGAGAGTGATGTCTGAGGGACCGATCCTCTAGGGACCATTAAGTGATATCCTGTCACCTGGAGTTAAGAGGAAGCTGGGGTGAGAATGCTCCTGTTACAAGAAGGTGGAAGCATCAGGAGAAGGGTGAGCCAAGCAGAAGAACAGCTTCCTTGTGTGAGATGAGAGCACAGCTTGCAAAGCTGCCTATGAAGAGTGCAAGGGAAGCCAATATCACAATGAAGTGGATGGGGGACAGGAGTGGCTTTGGCTGTAGGATGACCATGTGTCCTACTTTACAGGGGATAATCCTTTGCTTGAAGAGCTGCCAGTCCAAGCCCAGTTCAAAAGGAAGAACCACAAGAAGGGAGAGGACCAGAGGCCTTGAAGATGCCCTGTCTTGGTTACCACCTGGGCAGAAGACTGGTCACCTGGTCACAGGCTCCCCATCATGGCAAGTTATACTCCATGTATTTGACTATATTTAAATCCTACCTTTTCCCCCACAAGGAACCCAAGGTGGCTTGCATAACCCCGCCCCCCTCCTCTGCATTTTATTAGAACAACACCACCAGGAGGTAGGCGAGGCTGAGTCAGTGACTGGTGTAGTTACTCAGTGGGTGTCATGGCTGAGTAGGAGACTAGAATGTGGCCCCAGTCCAACATGCTGACCCACCACACCATGCTGGCTCTCTATTTCTATTTGCACTTTAGTTCTTTTCATGATATTTTCTAGATTTGCTTTTACACACATGAATTAGCATATGCACATTTTATGCAAAATATGCATCTTCCTGTGTGTGTGTGGTGAAGGGGGGATGCATTTCCTCTTTTTCAGCAAGATTTAAGTGGCCACCCTTATTGGATGATTTAATTCCCTAATGATTGTGGAAAAGTTCTGGTTTGAGTGCATGTAGTTCCCTAAGAGAAAGGTCTATAGGAGGAGTAAGGAATGTGTGGCCTTCAAGATATTTTTGCTTACATTCCTCATTAGCCCCAGCTAGCAGAGCCAACTGCCTGCAAGAATTCAAATGGCAGGAGAAGATGGGACCAGAGATTCTAGTTCTGCTGGAGACACAGGCTGGAAGAGTTTAGCAAGAGGGCCATGAACAGAATAGGAGTAGAATGAACAGAAGCAATGCTTCCTTCTACTGCTGGAGCATGCCCAATGGCAAAGGGAGGATTCCCAGATCCTTGAGCTCCCGGGCCTGGTTAGCCGAGGGCTTGCTCAGGACACTGGAAGATGTCTGTCCCACACACACACACTTTCTCGTGGCTTAGCGAATGGCAACATGCTGGTGGCCATTAGAGCTGAGTCTAAGATGAGAACTATTTCAGACATCTACAAAGCACTTGCTGTCCTATGGTCTTCTTACCTCTACAATATTGCTGTGAGACATGGGGCACTCCGTTCATGATTTTAGCAGTGGGAAAGTGTGGTGGGCGCATACGTATGTGCGTTCCTCCCGTGGCTCAAGCTTTCCTCTTCTCTGAATCCTGGTCCACGCTATTCGTAGAGTGCTCTGCTGTCTAAACTAAGTCAGCGATGGCTGCTCCTGACCATGTTTTGCATCCAAAATGGGATCTGGAACTATGGAGAGTTTCTGATAGGATGTAAACTATGGTTAGCAGTAACTGCTTGGTTTGGCTGTCAAGCCCACAGTGGTTATCTTGAACCAGGAAAGTGGAGGAGGAAATCAACATACATGAAGGAGCATGGGAGGAAGATGAGATGCACAATCAACTCTCTTCCCAGGGATATTTGCCAGATTCTCTTTTCCTGCTTTTAGGTGGGAAGAATACTTCTTGTTTTATTTTGGGCTCTTGCATTTTATACTGTTTTTATTGCTTATTGACATGTCTGGCAGATTTTAATTATACTGATACGGTTGTTTTATGTAAGCTATTTGTAAAAAAGGAAGACCTTGAATAAAGGAACGTAAACATAAAATAATATATAAGAGGAAGCTTGTAAGTTTGGTTGTTTTATGTAAGCCATTTGTAGAAAAAATGACCTTGAATAAAGGACTGCAAATATAAAATAATATATAAGAGGAAGCTTGTAAGTTTGTGACTTGTTGCTGATGCTGAAGCTATGACAGCACCTTCTTTCTCTCCCTGCTCAACACCTCAATTTGATGTCTGAATTTAAATCATTTGGAATTGCAGGCAATTTGACTTATTTCATGCATTTTTATTAGCAGTTCCATTCCCTCATGAGATACGATGACCAAGAATTTGGTCTTTAAGCAATACTCCTGAAGGTGTCAGGTACAGATGGTGGCCTTCACTTCTCTGGGCCTGATCTCCAGGGAAGGACTAACTCAAAGAGAGCTGAGTGCATAGCAAAGTAAGAGAAGTCTTGCTTTCTAAGATATTTTCAGCACATTTATGTCTTTGGTCATTCATTTCATGCAGTTCCTGCATTTCTCGAAATAACCCGTAAAGTACGGTAGACTAACAGGGAAGACGAGAATTATGCTCCAAAATAGTTGGGGATATCCTCCAATAACATTCCCAGAAAAACTGCCGTGCCAGCCAGCACAATAGGAATTGCACTGGCGGTTGCTTATGCTATTGCAGTGTAATTTGTGTTAGCAATAACACCACATTGGATCATGTCCTTGGAATGTATCTGATTGGGGTAGGCTGGCTGAGAGCAGGCTGGATTTTCAGTGCGTTGTACTGAGATTCCGGGCACAATCTGGTGACAGGCTGAAGTAGCAGAGTGGCAGCATCTCCCCCTGGTTCCAAAAAGACTTACCTCATTGAAGAGCAGCTCCCTTCTCTGCTGCTTCCTGAGATCCATCTTCTTCACTGCAACTTGCTTCCCTGTGTGCTTCTCCGTGGCAATGCAGACAATGCCGGTGGAGCCTTCCCCGATTTTGATGAAGTTGTCCAAGTATTCGCGAGGGTCTCCAGGGCTCACCACCAGCTGCAAGGCTGCCCGGAACTGCTCGTGTGACACCCGGGAGGTCTGCTGGTCTGAGGACGAGCCCCAGCTCGGCGGAGGGTAAGCACTCGAAGTGATGCTGGGGGAGCTTGGGTAAGAAGCTGTGGAAATGTAATGCGAGCTTGGCTGCAGAGAAGGCTGGTGGTGGTAGTGAGAGAATTTGTGGTAGACAGCTGGGTACTGGTAGCCGCCGGCTTTGCTCTGGCTTTGAGGTAGCTTGGTTGGGCCTCGGGGGTAAGTGTCTGATCCAGACAGTGGCGGGCTTACGACCATCTGTGCCCGATCATAATCCAGCTTCAAAAAGAGGCAAGTCAACAAGTCAGCTTCATGTCCATGTAGGCATGGTGCCTCCCTAAATAATGGTGACGGGAGATGGATTACCGCACCAAGTTGGACCACCTCACCAAGACGCCAGGACAGGCTTCCTACGAGGGACACCTGTGGGCCATGTGAGCCTCTTACCTGCTTCCAGTGTCACCTGCAGAGCTGTACCCCACCCCAGCTTGGTTAGCATGAGCATGGTCAAGAGGACGCCCTTTGCCAGCACCAGTGTGGAGCTTACAAAGGACACCTTTCCCTCCACAGAGATCAGGAGGTAAGGGAATGGTTCCTCGCACTAGCACTAGCGCTCATAAGGGTAGCTCTGCCGCAATCTCAGATCCCTGCTGAGATAAGGCAACCCATTTCCTTGCTGGCACTACCAAAAGAAAGACTTGTCTGGTGGGGTGGTGGTGGTGAATGTGTGTCCGTAGGGGGAAATGTAAATGTGTCTGAGTGTGTGAATGTGTGTGTGCATGCGTTTGTGCACATATATGTGCACCCCTGGCAACCCAGCAGACACCTCACTCAGGAATAAAATGGTTGTGCACCTTTGCTTGAGAGCAGGGATGGTCAACCAAAGCTCGTGAGTCACATGTGGCCCTCGAAGTGTTTTTTGTGGCTCAGCATTGTGACCCGCAGGGACCCACTTGCTGCTCTCAAGCACCTGACATTTACCGTATGTGGGCCCTTCTGTTGAGCAACTCTGGCCATCCCTGCTCCAGAGCCTCACGTTGGCCATCATGTGCGGTCTGTCCCAGGTAGGACAACCTAGCTCCATTCCTAGGGATGCCTTTTTGCGGCATCTCTGCAACAGGACCAGTGACAAAGCTCAGGGATTAGGAGGCAAACTGGAGATGCCTGTAGCCAGAAGCACCAGGGACAAATCCCCCACCCCCCACCCCAATATGGTTTCCTATCTCCTGGCTACAGGCAGGCAGCCCCTAAGGCAGTGTCCCCTTTTAGGGGAGGGAGCTGGGGTTCTGCATTGCGTTGCTTGCAGAAGAACCAGGGTCAAACCCTCTCGTGGGGAAGATTTGGGGTGAGGCAGGGCTGGAAAAGCCATGCCCCCTTTCTCTTGACCATCTCTGTTTCGGTGGCTTTTGCACAGTTTCCCCCCATTCTGAAAGGCTGAAATGCCCAAAGGCTTAGGGAACTGCAGCAAGAGCAAAGCTAGGCTGCTTCAGTCTCATGGGCTTCCGTGCGATGGGTGCTCAGTTATTTTCCAGACGGAGACCCAGACATTTGAGTTATTAAAGCCTATGACAGGAATGCGTCTGCCTCTGCAGCCATTCTCTTAAAGATGACAGCAATCATTTTGAGACATCCGACGGCTGGATGGGAAGTGATCAGCTGCTTGCTCTATGAAATGACACCTACTGTTTTCCTGTCTAAAGCTGCCTGGGTATTTTCCTAGCATTTTGCTCAGTCTCAATTGCATTTCAGTACAATCTGTCCCAGCAGACAGTTAGGATATTAGGGCATGTAGCTTACAAATCTGCTCCATGCTTTATGCAGGAGAGAGAAGCCTATTCACAGCCCCACTCAGCTTTTGTAAACACACATACCTGTGCGTGCGCTCGAGTGCCCAGAGGCATTTGGCTGACCCCCATTGGAAAGGGAATGCTGAATTAGTTGGACTGCTCCATTCCTGCTTCAAACCAGCTGTCCCCAGTTTGATGGCCTTTAGAGGAATTTGGACCACAACTCCCAGAATTCTCATCCAGTGGGGCCATTGACTGGAAATTCTGGGTGTTACAGTCCAAACATGTCTGGAAGGCTGGGGAAGGCCCCTTCAAACAGAACAGCTGTTGATGCTGCTTGCTTGCTTGGTTGGGGGCCAGGCCATCCATGTGGCCAACTTGGGCGTGTACAGTGTATATACTGGATATACATCATGCTTTTTTCCATGTGCTATGTGAGGAGCACAGATAATACCTCCTGGCAGAGATGGGGAGGGGGAAGAGACAGGGATGGTTGCATGACATCCGCTGAAATGTTGATGTCTGGGAAGTGACCAAGGTTCCTACCCAGCAAAAGTCCATTGGTGCCATTGATGCAGCAACACTTGGCGCATAGCACATGGTTGGTTTCCTTGCCAATTCGCTTTGGTTGGCCACACAATAGTTGTTTGGAACTGTCCTCAGCTGGTCCAGAAAATATTTGCACTTGCCACCCAATCGCTAGAACAGAAATTACGAGAACTGTTGCCTTCATTCAAGGATGGGAAACAACAGGAACACTGGCCTGACCTGTCCTGCCAGAATTCCCAATCCTGTCCTCTGGGGTTTCCCAGGTGCTGCTGCCCCCTTCCCCTGGTGCCACCCCTCTCCCCCAGCAGTCTAACAGCTGGTTGCTCCCAGCATCTGCACCACTTCCTTCTCATTCCACAGGGTTGCACTGGCTGTCCAGAGAGCTTGCCTTCAGGCTGAAAGGGGTTCCCACCAACGCCTGAGATTCTGAGAATGTGGGAGCTATGGGAGATTGCACCCTTGCCATATCTTCATGTTGACCATTGTTGCCATCTTAATATGTCAAAGGGCAGGCATGAATTCGAGCAAGTACATTAAGCTGGGAAAGGATGAAGAAGGAGAAACGATCCTCAGGTACTTTAGTAGAATACTTCTCCAACACAGCAGTTTGCCCTTTCCAGCTCAGCATTTTCCAGCAGGCTGTGCTGTGGGAGATGAGACAGAAGAGAGCCATTCTGCCAGCCCTGCAAAAAGACAGCAACATTTTCCCTCTTCCCTCCACAAGCCCTTTTCCTTGTGTGTCATCTCTTTTAGGATTGTAAGCCTATAAGTAGGGACCATCTTGCTCTATTGATTGGAGGTAAGCTGCTATAGAAGGCTTTTTGGCTGAGAAGTGGGATAAAAATATTTTAAAAAACACTCTCTCACACACATGCACTTAGGGGTAGTTAATTAGGTTGCCATTCTATACCCACTTGCTTAGCAGGATTGCACCCTTAAAAGTTTAATAAGATGTAATTTTTCCTGCTTGATTAACTTTTGGGATGGACAGTGAGTAAATGAAACCAAATGCTTGCCCTTGGATCTCTGCTGGGTATCCCAAGACTGAGTACAGACTATTTCTAACATTGGATGAAAAACAAACTTGAAATGGCCTTTCCTTCAATTCTAGCCTGGAAGAGGTTCTGCGTTTAGAGGAGAATGACTGTAATGACTTTGGCCTGCTTGGAGCTCTTATCAGCAGAAATGTCCTGGGTTGAAAGTGTACCTTAGGCCTGCATGCAGTGCCTTGGCATCTCTGATCATCTTATATTCTTACTTCCAAAAAGCATTGGAAAGCATTGTACTATTGGAAGAGATGCTGAAAAGGGCAAGCAAGATTATCAGGGGGATGGAAGGCAAGCCCACAAGCTTTGGCAGCAGCTTTACTTGAAGGAAGAGGGCTAAGATGGAATGGGACAGCACATGCCAGCAAATGGAAATTGGGGGTATGTGGGGATCACCAGTGAAATGGCATTGGCAGTAAATTCAGTATTTATTATTAAAAGGATATCTTTACACAATCTTGTGGGCATGGTCCACAGGATTGGACCTAGGATGAAAAGAAGGTAGCTCTGAATCTACTGGTAGCTCCCTAGATGCTTTTGGAGATTAGCAAGAATTTATGATCACAGTTGTTTAACAGTAGTAGAAATAGCCCCCAGATTACTCTAAACTAAAAAGCTGAAATGAAGAAAACCTGGGGCAACCAGGAATGGATTTTTGTGCAGAATGACTGAACGCTGCCCAGTTCTGGTAATTGAAACACATTCCTGGGTGCAGAATTATGTCATTCAAATTATATATTTTTTGCACCATCCTCTAGTTGAATATTCCTATAAAAAGCAAAGCAAAGAACCTGCAAGCCTGAAATTTGCCCCCTCCTGGCTCAGTGACTTTAAAAGGGTTGAATACATGGAGTTGGATCTAAATATATTCATACTTACAGTAGACCCCTGAAATAAATGAGCATGTGGTTAGTGACAATTAACTGAAGTCCTACTGATTTCCACAGGTCTGCTCTAAGTATGACTAATCCTGGATGGAACTCATGAAGATACAATGGGTATCTATGTCATAATAGTGGAATGCAACCTTGCGATCCAGAGGTAACACACCACTGAACACTGGGTGTTGGGGGACAACAGCAGGGAGGTCTATTGCCTTCATTCTGTTCTTATAACCTTCTTGGAAGACTCTGGTTGGTCACTGCAGGAAATACGATGCTACAGAACGTGATTTGATCCAATAAGGCCGTTCTTAGGTTCTTTCTAATAGGAACCATTGGTGATTGAAGCTGCGAGTAATCCACTGAATTAAATGCCAGTGTTTAAAATATGCCCTTTGTACTTTAATCTACCACAGTTCTGGTGGACTGTGAGCTGGATGTATGGATATATGGATTTTATGTTCCATTTTGTCAAGGATCTTTCATTTTGTTGTCCACTTATGGATGAATTCAGATTTTGTGGAGAATTTGCTTGCAAACATACATTCAGACAAATGTGTAAGTCCTCAAGTATGCATTTGCCTAACCCCCCACCCCCTGCCCCAGCCCTAGTTCCAAAATTTAAAAACTCAGGTCTTCAAGTCCTTGGAATGTTCACAACTCTGAAAAAGCTAGTCCACTGCTGAATCTGCAGGTCATATTCATAGAAATTCAAGCTTCAATCCATTGCTGATTTCTCTGTCATCCTATTTGGAAGGCATTTGAACTATGGTATTTTATTTAAATTTGAAAATCTTTATGATTCTTCACATATATGCTGTTATTTAGTGATACTTCTACTGGATGGCAACATTGGTCCATCAAGTTTGGTATTTCCCAACCAAGGGTGTTGGTTCTTCAGGCTCCAAGACAGAGGTCTTTCTCAACCCCTACTACTAGAGATCTTTTCATGGGAGAAAGCAGGGAATAAACATGAGCTTGAAGAATGATCCTTCCTTCAGCATTTTCAGGAAGTAGTTTTCACAAAGTTTTAGAGAGTGCTAAAATGAATGGACTGGCGGATAAACTAGATAATGCTAAACCACGAATGGATTAAATTGTTTAATTGCCTAACTTAACTTCACAATCAAATATGTATATCTCAACAGGAGTTTAGAAATGGTTTATCCACAGGAACAATGATCCAGATCTTAGGATGAAGAGATAACTGAAAGCAAAGATTTCCCTAGCTGCCTTTAAATTTGTACAAAGGAGTGTGTGCACACATGCAGTGGATAACAGACATGCTGCTACAGACGTTAACGAAGGGCACACAACTTGAATGGAGAGATGCTGTAGAACAAAAGATAAATGAAAATTATAGTGCAGAAGCCCTTATCCATGAGAAAATTTGCACATGAGCAGATAAAGGACAATCATCATTTTAGAAGGATTTTTACTTTAGAAACGCATAAAACAAGAGTTTGCCATTTCCTGAATTATGTTCTAAAATGATGAGCTAATTAGCTGCAGGTAAAAGTCTTTAAATATATTGGTTATGCTTGTTTAAAATCCTTTGGCAATTCTGTTTCATTTTTTCCCTTATATTCCTTATATTCTTTTTTCTGTACTTTAGCTATTTTAAGAAAACAATAAAAAAATTTAAAAGACAACTTTAATAGTGACTTTTGCTATGGATCAATGTTGATTGTGAGCATTTGCATTTTTGTACGTGTTTACAGTTTGAAAAATGCCTTGCCCATCTTTCCATCCATTAATTCCTGACATTTCAAATAGTCTTTTGGGGTTTCATAAGCAAAATGTACCTACGTGGGTGCAGGATAATACAGAAAAAAGAAAAGGAAGGAAGAAACTGTATGCCATTTCTGATAAAGAATAATCCTCAGCTTTGTTCAAAGCAAAAGAGCTTGGGATAATGTGTGTAACATCTCCCAAGGTGGGTGGGAGGTTTAGACACAGGCTCATGATGTAGCACAATTACAAATAATTATAGCCACGAATTTATTCAATCAATCAATTTCAGTGGTGGAGCAGAGGGGTGGACAGAGTATAAAGCTCTACACAGCTCTCTCCCTTGCTAGTTTCAGTGTTGGCTGCAAGCCAGAAGTTCCCTGATCCATGTTAGTTAAATGCACATTAATCTGAATTTGGCAGTGTAATCAAGGACCCAACTGAACTGTGAAATTGAATTCTGCAGTGGAACATCATTTGACCATTTCATGCTAAGGCTGCAGGGGGGAGAGGCGGGACAGAGGAGCCTGCTGCAGCACCCATTTGTCACTGTGGGCTGCTGCATGGCAAGGGAGTGTTTGCGGCCGAGGTCTATTCAGTGCGGGAAGATGGATTCAAAGTACAGAATCAGATCAGTGCTCGGCACCGCCTGCGTTCAGGGCACTCGCTTGCTTTTTCATCTCTTAGGCAGCTTTGATGGAAGCAGTTTTCGCTGGCCCCTCGAGGGCATTTCTCAAATGAGGAGCCGCTGGATTCTTCTCAAACAGAGCACTACTAATTGTTCCAAGGATGGCGACCAAATTCACTGGCTGCATCTTGGAACAGCAAATCCATAAGATGCAAGTGGGATATAAGCAGCAGACAAAGAAGAAGAAAAATAGTGTGGCCAAGAGTTAATTCAACCTGCTGGGAAGAACTGCTTCTTACAAACATGCATGCGTGTGTGCACACATGTGCATGCGCGTACGCGCACACACACACACACACACACGAGGAAGAGAAGAGAAGAGAAGAGAAGAGAAGAGAAGAGAAGAGAAGAGAATCCTGATTCACTGGGGATTTTAATCATGCCATAATGAACATAGAAGGGTACCCATTAATGAAAATTAAGTACCTCCACTGATCCTCTGACTCTTCTACTTCTGTAGAACCTCATAATTTCAGCTCTAACAGTACAAGAGGAATGGTGGCCTGAACACACAAGAGCTTTTCTAGATCTGTTCAATGGTCTAGTTCAGTCTTCCTCCAACCCAGCACCCTCCTGATGTTTTGGACTATGCTGGTTGAGGCTGACAGAGGTTGGAATTCAAAACATTGGGAGGGCGTCAGGCGGGTGATAGCGTATCTCTTTGCTCCCATATACTGTTGCTAACACCAGCAATCAGCAGCTCATAAAAAATTAAGCAATGTGGAATAGTAATGACCTACTTCAGTCTCTGGTTTGGTTCATACACAATGATGACAGTTCCTAGGTTGCTTAACTTAGAAATTCCCACAGACAAGTGAATTCCTTGAGGTTTCCATTTTCAGTTAACAATCCATAATTCTCCTGGGTTGTTCCATGATTTGCAAACATGGAAACATTGTGTTAACTCTGAGTTACAAACCAGAGTTAACTTGACATCTAAACCTGGCTGTTGCTAGGTTTTGTTTAATAGGCTACCTATTAAACAACCCAAGAACTGCTAGCATTATGTATGAACTGGGTCAGTGGGTGGAGGAATAAGTTGCTATTAGGCAAAAGTGAACCTTTTGTTCAGTGGCGGCCCTGCTCCATTTTCTGCAGCCAATATCACTTAGCCATTTTCAAACTTTCCTCTGAAACTATAACAACCTGCAGTATTCAACCCTAAACATGAAGTAAACCCAAATCTGCCCTGCACTGTAGGGACACAAACTAGCAAGCACTGTTTTTGCCAGCCCCCCATTGAACTAGTGTTCTCCAAATGTTTTGGATGACCATTCTCAGCATTCCTCAGAACTGGCCATGCTGGTTGGAACTGATAGGAACCGAAACCTAAAACATATGGAGGATGCTAAGCTGGAAAAGACGGGGATACACACCGGGGAGGCTAGGGGCTCCAATGCCATCAGGCAGTGTATTTACTCTGAATATTAGCTTGAACTGTAAAGGAGCTATCCATGGTACTGAATCTCCCAAATAGGTGCAGGCTACAACTAGAGAGCTCCACTAACTTTGAAGCCACCACCCTCTAGAGAACACACACATCTCTGGTGCTGGTGGACTAGACATCTACGTCTGTATGTCTACAACTATGTCTATGTTCAAATCTCTATCTCTGCATCTCACGAATGCAGCAGGCCTGCTGGGACTTACATGGGCATTTCAGCAGGGTAGCCTGTTGTGAAGAAGGTGCAACATATTCTACCTGCCTTCCATGATGGATCTCAAGGGAGTGAGCTTAGGACCTTCCAGCTGGGTCCAGGCCAAATCCAGATCTGATGAACTTCTATAAGGTTGTTGTATCATGTGGCTTCAGACCTCAGGTTGGAACCAGGTTGAATCCAGTCTTGAGCTAGATTAACCACGTTGACAGAAGTAAACTTCTCTCCTTCTCACAGCATCTCCTCCAGACCCCTAAAGATGCAGCTCAGAGAGTTGAGATACCCTGCAGAATGGTGAGAGCTTCGGTGTGTGTGTGTGTGGGGGGGGAAGGTAATCCTCCAAAATTGATAGAATAGCCTTCCATGAGTGGAGTCCTCTCCCTTGTGGAAGCTAGGGCTGTATGAGAATTTTAATTTTGCTTCCAAAGCATGCAGACTTGTCCTGCTTTGAAGCCAATTCAATGGCAAGCACTAGCCTATGTCTGCAAAAAGTATTTGCAAATGTACTGGGATTGTGTCTGATTTATGCAACCAGTTCTATTTTGCATGGATTTGCTTATTTGAGCAAATTCCCCATAGATTGAATCACCCTGTTTAGTCTACAGAGGACAGCTGCATAAATGTGCAGATTTCACATCTGATTTCTACTTGATTTGTGCCATGTTCTCAGGGGAACAGCAACTGCCGCAGGCAACAGGGACTGAGCATGAGACAAATCATCAAACAATTCTCAGAGAATTCTAGAGACCATGGACATCACTTGTGTGCCCATCCCTAACAGAAGGCCCCTTCCTTTCAGGGAAGGTCAATCTTGGCTCCAATCCATATTCCAGTAGATTCCCTCTTACCTTTTGCTCTGTTTAAAGGGAAAGAATGTGGTGAATGGCTTTCTCTGTTTGTTTCAAAGAACTGAACTTTGGATCATATGTATCTCTGCCATTTCCCTCCAATAAGCTATCTCTTAAAAGTTCAGGGTTATAGGTTCTCAGTACAAGAAAGCTTTTCACAATTATCTTGCAAGGTACTGAGAAAGAGGTTGGATTGTGTTTCCTTCACCCCTTGTGGAAGTCAGTCACTCTGATATATGATCCAGGCAGCAGTTCAGATACTAGCTACAAGTTCATTACCTTTCCATATTAATTGCCTTTCCATGTTAGTGCTTTGAAATTTATTTTAATGATCATCAGCATACACACACACACACACGAATGAGACTACAACGGACAGCTTTAAGAAAACATCAAACAAGCAAACTTTTATACAAATGAACTCATGCGTATTTTTTACACATAAGTACAACTCAGATATGCTGCTGTTTTTATGCTTTCTCTGCCAGGGGTAACAAAACGCCAGTAAGCAAAGTAGACATCTTCATTCTCATGTGGATCAAGCATAGATATCCACAGTGTTGCAGGATCAGAGCGACAGCATGCACTGGATATTGTTTCATTGTCTGTTCCTCTTTGCAGGGGGGAGGGTTAATTAAAATATAAATATAGATTGATTACATCTCCCAAAGGAAATCCTTTAAAGGCTAGAGAAGAATGCACAGAGGAGAAGGGGAAATCAGATTTTCAGGTCCAGGTCAACAGAGCAGATTAAGCCCTGACAAGAAATCCATCAAAGTCACAGCAGTGAAACGGAACATGGTGCTGCAGAAGCGCCTGAACTGCCAAGCTTTAATGTAACTCAAACACAGGCGGTCTTCCCTTGGTACAAAAGACCCTTCAGGCTGCAATCCTAGACACACTTACCTGGGAGTAAGTTTCCCTGATTTCAGTGGGACCCATTTCCGAACAGACATGCACAATTTAGTGTCTGAAAAGGGGGTGCTTTCCTAATGCTTTTGATTCCCTTCTGGAGAGGGGGAAAGGGTCAGGATTGTAGGGACATGAACATCAGTTATTTGGTAGGCTTCCAAAGGAATGAGGCTGCTGCAGGGGAAAGTCACCCACTGCTGCTTCTAATGCAGACGAAGGGACTGAAATTCAGCCCATCTGGGCAGGAGGTGATCGGCAGCCCCAACCCGCTCCCTCCCAGAGCTGCCATGTTTGGTTAAATAGGATGATGCGAACCAGCTACGACTCCATAGCTGGTTGGCAGAGAGGCTTTTGCTCACGGAAACAGAGACTGGCTCAGTCAGTGGGAATTGCTGACTGCAGTTCAGCCTGCACTTCTGCAAGGGATGCATGGACACATGGAACAGCCTCAGAAGGGACAAAAGAGGGTATTCCATCACACAAAGCATAACAAGCGTGTGGGAGAGCCTGTCAAATATTTAGCATGCAGCTTATCCTGACTGCTTTGTTTAGCTCAATGTAAATTCACAGATCTCTGATCTGAACGACTGTACGAAGGTTCACACCTCCCCACCTGGCTTCCTTCCCCACAAGCTATGCCCCCACACCCACACTTCAACTGAAGGGAGCTAAACTCCATTGGTGCTGCTTGGCATATTTAACCTGTAAATTCAGCTTGTAAATGGCTTCAAAGGAGGATCAGGCAAAGTGGTGGAGGCAGGGCCAACCCAGGACTTTTGCTCCCTGAGGCAAAAGCAAGATGGTGCCCTCTTCTCTTCTGGAAATGGACACCAACTGGTGGGTGCTTGAACCTTCCTGCAACTGGAAGAGGATACGGGAAACTAGCCTGAGGGAAGCAGGCTAGTTCAGAGGTGCAGGACAGGCCATGAGGAATGCACAGTTTTGTCCTCCGAGAAAATGGAATGGGTGGGGGATTGCCCCCGTGGTTGCCTCACTCTGCCTAGTGATAGGGCTGGCCCTGCGTGAAGAAGGGATTTGTCTATCAAGAGAGATTAGCTGTGACAGCCAATGAGAAGTAACGGAGTTTCGATGAGGCAGTGGCTGGGGTCAGAAAATACAACCAGCCATGGTGATTTTTATTTTTGCCATTGATGGTCTGTTGCGTTGTCTGCACCCCATCATGGTATTTGACCCTGTCAGTTTGCTATTTAGAAATCATGATCAGAAAAAAACCAGTTTTTCTGTACCACCATGGCTTGGCATGTTATCTGAATCCAGGGGTCATGGTTTCTATAGTCCTGGCATGCAACTACCACAGAATCCTTTGGAAAGAGGGGTAACATCAGGAACTTCTCCAGCCACCCAGCCTCTATGTGTGGATCAAATGAAGAAAGGGTGGATGACATCAGCAGGGAGTGATGCACCTTGGAATTGAATTTCAGGTGCAGTGGCTGATGGGATACATGCCAACAGTGAGGGAACTGAGTGGGAAGGATGGAAACCACAATAAAGTAGAAACCACCTGATTGTCTGTCAGGTAGATTATAGCAAAACACTGAGAACCGGGGTAACCATGAAGGTGCTTGTTGTGTGAACACACCACCATATCTCTGAATCATGGCTAGTACTGGCAGTGGTTATGGTGGGGAGATGGGGCACAGCAGACAAAGGCTGTGATCTTCATGTACTGGCTGTGAGCTTCAAAGAAATGATGGAAGGAGGACTTCATGGACATCTGCTCTGATACATCAGGTTTCCTTTAAAATTCTTATGAACAGAAGGCTGTATCTCATTGGTTCTATCCAATAATAATCTAACTTAAGTTCCATTCATTTCAATGGGTCAACTCTAAGTAGGACTAGCATTGGACATAGCTCAGGTACAGTTCAGATTGGACAAAGGTAGAAGTCTAAGAACAAGTAAATTAGCTCTTGTTCTGGAGTAAACTTACTGAGTTCAATCGGTTTGATTCAGAGGTAATGGCTTGGAGGTTAGGAGAACCAAGTTCTCTGCACAGCTATGGATTTAACTGCTTGATTTGGAAATGTAAAATTTCCAGAAATTTTGAATTCGTGGGAAAGAAACTCTCCCCACACACACACAATTTCCCCCTGAAAAGAAACGGTTTTTTGTAATTGAAGCATAACTAAAAGTTTTTGCACTCTCTGAACAAATAAAATCACCTTGTTGGCTTAGGACAGCCTTCCAATAGACAGTATCTTCTAAATAGTTTGGACTTCAGCTCCCAGCAGCCTCCAGCAGCATGACCAATGGGTCAGAAATGCTGGACATTGCAGCCCAAAACATGTGGAGTGCACAGAATGGAGAAAACTTTAAGTTCTTTAAGTTCCTAAAGTTACATAACGTAATATTTGGTTTGCTGATAAAATTATCACTTTATTTTAAAAGCTTTGAAAATAAGCTGAGTAAATGTGTAATCAACTGGATAAACTATACTTTAAGGTACCAAATGTGATAATTTTAAGAATTTAAGCTTAGCTTTAATTTTAAGCTAAGTTATATATAACATATTTTCAGTTCCTACTTTATGTCTGAAAAGAGGGAACGTCAGGAAGTAGTTCCTGAACCTTCTGAATCATCCCGGAAGTAGAAAGAACTGGGGAGAGAGGAGAATTGATGTACAACAACTCTTCTTGTTGGTACAGAAGTGTGAAGAGCTTCCTCAGCCTGTTCTTCACAGGGGCACTTAGGGAATTCTGATCTGGAGGAAAAGCTTTTGAGATGTTATTTATTCAGAAAAGACTCTCGTCTATTAGAAATGGTAAGCTTCCATATTTAATGCCTGAAACTTGAAGCAGGCCCATCCCCTTATTTGATGAGTGGTATTTTATTCAGTATTGTAACTAATTTCTATGAATGAAAATCTTACATTTTGTTCATTCTGAATGGCTGTGTTGAGTGGAGCTCTCACGTCCTTGCAGACAGCATAAGAACCAGGCTACTGAGTACCTTTTAGGGAGAGAAATTTATTCTGGTTGCAGCAGTTATAACTTTAATAGCTGAAGCAGGATTCCTTTGTGGTCAGGTTCACCGACAACTTTTTTAAAAACTGTGGCAGTGAGTTCTAGAGTCCCAAGTCTTGAAGTTATTTTTTTTTTAAAAAGCATACATGGCATATGCTTTCCTGCTCTATCTAGTAACAAGGGTGGGATAACCAAAGGTGTTTTATTTTTCTCATGAGGGTTTCAGATTAGAATTACATCAATTGACTGCTAAAGCATCTACCCAGAATAAGTCCAGAAGCACTGAACTCTGTAAAATAAAATAAAAATAAGACTGTCAAGAACACACATTTTCTTCTGTATTATGATAGGATAATTCTATTCACAAGCAGTGAGACTGAACATGACAGAGCATTCATAAATGCCTATCAGCAAAAGATACATTAGATCAGGAATTATATAGATACCAGAGGAAACAACCATGCTGGGTTTTAGTTGGAGTGTTTTCTAAAATAATAATGATAATGATGGCTTCTTCATTTCTAGGAACTGTAAATTTCTGTCTTTCTATAAGTGTCTTTTTAATACACAGCTTTTAGAAATCATGTTGGTGGGTGGAAATAAAAGTAATAACGTATAAATACAATGTTTTAAATTCTAAAATAAAATATTTCATAATTCAAATCTGTTCAGATTTTTCCATTTTTCTTTCTTTTTCTTTCCCTTTCTTTTTCTTGTTTGGGAAAAAAAGAAAATGGTTATTTTTTTTCTTTGAATTTTTCTATTTTTTTCCCTGGGCCTTCACAGAATTAATACAATTATAGCAAACAAAACTCAGCCATAAGTTTACCCATTGTACTCTGCCAAGGGAAATGTGTCATTGGGCAGGTTAAAAAAAAAATTAAATGTTTAACTGCACCAACAGGGGCTAATTTGCAGAACAGGCTGTTCTGACATAGGCAAATGTTGCGCATGTAGAACATTTTCTGCACACATTCAGGCCTGTTGTAAGTGGTGTCCATTTAGAAGCGTGCAGTTCCTAAAACTCTGGAAAGCCTCTGAGATAAGAGGGATGTCATTGAAAAGGTGATTTATGCATAAAGAGTTAGGATTTTCATTTATCTGGAAGTAAATGCCAGTTGCACTCACCTGAATGAAATCATTAGGAGAAACTACTTAATTTGTTCTCAATTACAAATGGCAGTGAAAACATTGCCACCTCTATCCAAGCAGCCATGCATTTGTCTGGATGCAAAGTACAATGTTTATGAAAGATCCAGTAAAGATGAGATGCCACAGGTCAAGGAAACCGAGTTGGAAGCACTTAGTTTGAAAAAGAACACACAAATACGAGAAGTGATTTTGCAAAGTCTACCCTGATTGCATATGGAATTAGGGAAGCATGTTTTGAACAATGACTCTTGAAAGACGGGGCACTTCCCATGGAATTAGCTATTTGGCATCTAGAAAAGGGGTGGGCAACTGCTGGCCTCCTGGCTACTTTGGCTTCCAGCTCCCCTCAACCATCATAGTCAATGATGAAAGATGATGGGAGGTGTAGGTTAAAGCACAACGACTTGCCCACAGGTTCTGCAAGCAGAATCAGGCATTGCAGCAAATGTACGGAAGCTGACAAAACCAGCAGCCCTGTGGTGAATCCTCTCTGCCCCTTCACATTCTTTTGGAGGACTTGCCTATGTCTTCAGGTTGCATTGCTCTGCATTGCCCAGCCCCCGGGCCTGAGGCATTGGCTGTGACTGGAGTTGGATAGCTGATGCAACGTTCGGCTGCCATTTTGATGGCAGCTGTCCATTTCATGCAGCTTTCCCCAAACTGCTCTCCAGATGTGTTGGGCTGCAGCTCTTTTACTCCCAGCCAGTATTAGCCATCCTGGCTGAGAATGATGGGAATTGCAGTCTGGCACATCTGGAAGGCAGCAGGGTGGAGAAGCCTGATTTAGTGTGATCCAGTAAACAAAATGCAGTGATGCTAAAATTATCAGATAGCTTTGACATTTTGAATTTCCCTAGTACTGATTTTAATTTTTTCTAGTACTAATGACTTTCCTGAAACCACCTTTGTTGCAATTCTGTCTGATATACAATCTGTCAGGAAAATAAATGTTCAGTGACTGGCTTTGCAAAGTTTTGAACAAGTTACAGGCAGAAAAACACTGGTATGATATAAAAACTCTTGTGCAAACCAGCTGAAAAGTGTCGGATCGTTATGGAATACTTACTAAGCCCTTTCTCCAAATGTGCATCCCACTGCAGCCAATGAGGTCAACACCTGCTTTGCCCTAAAATTATGACTGACACATATCCCAGAGTGCAGCTTTAGCACTCCCAGAAAAGCTTGTTTTTTAAAGCACTTCAACAAAGTTGGTGGGGAGGGGAGAAATATTTGTGGTTTTTCCACTTTTACAGGGGTCCTTCACCCCTAAAACCTGTGAATGTGGAGGGCTAACTATATGTGATTGGACTTACATACAAATTTGACTTAAAGACAAATTTCCATTTTCTCAGGAGCAGAACTCGTTCGTAACCTCGGGACAGCCTGTAACAGTAGAGCAGTGATTCAGACTTTGCCTCAGAGTACGAACCTAAAAGGAGAATCTTTTCTTCATATTCAGATGCCTGCATTTAAGTGCAGGAGACAGGGAAGAATCTGTCTATTTCAGTTTCACTCACTCTCTCATTTTATAAACCTAAGCTCTTTTGGCAAGATTTCACATCTGTTTTTTCTTGAAGCCTACAAGATTAATCATAGGCATTTCCATGCACTTTTCTCCTACTATCCACACCTTCTGCAAGCAATTCCCCTAATATAATGCATTTTGTATGCTGTTTTCACTCGTGTTTTGTATTCACCTTCCTCTCCTATGCACATTTCGAAAGCCATTTTTTAACTGCAGTGCAAAATCCAGAAAATTGCAAATAGTCAAGTATAACTGCATTTTGGGTTCAGGCAGTGCTAATGAATGAAATGCACATGAAAACATGAACCAATTGACTCTCTCCCCCTTCTCTACCTTTCACCTCTTCATGTGCTACAAATAACAGGAAGTAGGCCTTCTTGAAAGCTGAAATATCAGGACTTGATCAGAGGGCAAAATACGTATTTAACTCTAAATACTGAAATGACCACAATACTGAAAACGTTGACCTGTAAAATTTTACCTTTGGAATGCCTGCTGCTGTTTCAGACAATCGAGGGTAGGTATATGAACTATACGAATGGCCTTGCTGATTTGACTTAAAAGCACTTGCTCCATAGGGCATGATTGGCTCTTGCAGACCGGAGCCTGACCTGGACCTCTGTCTCATGGCAGGTTGGGGGCTTGTCTGGTCTACATAGGACGACTTTGGTCTTTTGTCATAGTCATCCTTGGCCCAGTCGTCGTCACTGTATTCTAGTCTCTCTCTTGAGCATTGGCTGTGAAGGGAAGTTCTAGTAGGAGTGTAATGAAAAGACTCCTTATAATCCAGAGAAGATCCACTCAGAGCCCTCTGATATTCCAGCTTCAGGCCACCAAAGTCATCCAGTTTACTTTTTGTTTCGATGTGAGCATGATAATCTGGTAGGAACCTAGAGATGTCAGACTTCAGAGGCTTAGCTTCCGAAAAATACATTTCACTGGGTTTCATTTTCACCACATGGCCATTTTGTTTGGCAGCACAGCTGCCTCTGGAGAACCTGTCCAACTCTTCTGCATGGAGACCTTTGCCTCGGTATTTGTCCATGAGGAAGTCTGTCGCAGTCTCTGACTCACTTGAATACTGAGAATATGTGATGTAGCCATTTTCCTTCTGGTGGATTTCAACATGGTTCGTGTGTCCCAGATGTGGGGTGGGAGGGCTCTCCTTCCGAAGGGAGTTGGAGCGAGTCACAGAGATATTGTCAAATTCTTCAAGCAAGCCATTGATTGAAGTATCCTTGCAAGGTTTATTTCCTCTAACAATGGTCTGGGAACAGAAGATAGCTTTTGATTAATGACCGCCTTAGACTTAATGTCACAGCAATAAAACTATCAAGCAGAGCAATTTTGACGACACTGCAAGGAACGTACTGACAGTATGCCACATATGTGACAATCTACCACGTCCTTCTATTAAATCTAACATTTTAGGACAAAATGTAATTTCCCCTCAAGATGCATTATTGCATACTCTGGAAAACTCTATACACAACCAGAGACTATTATAATAAATGGCCATTTGATGTTAGTTTGAGCCAAGCAAAGCTAACAGCTAGTTTGATGGCATATGACTAGATGAAAAGAAATCACAGGTAGTTATGGGGGAAGGAGCAGCATAGTAAGTAGTGTGCTGCTTATTATGGGTATTTCGTTCTTCCATAGAAAGACCACTGAAAGTAACACTATCAAGATACAAAGGGAGGGAGGAAGGCAGTCCAGAGATTTTTCTTTTCTGCCCTATACAACTGTTGTAGCATCTCGCACTAGGCTAAAATAATTTGCTACTTTCTCAAAGAGCCAGAAAGTAGGACTGTCTAAAGTCAACCCTAGTCATGGAATCTCCATTTAAATGCAGGATAACTACAGGAGGGGGGATGACTTGCACTGTTCCAGTTACTGTTCTTTAATTCCCATCATTCCCTCCAGCATGGTCAATGGTCAGGGACAAAGAGACCTGGAGACTAACAACATCTGTTTGTTTAAGGTGGAGCTGTACACAGTCAGCTTCCAAAATCCACCCATTGTTTTGTGCACAAAAAAATTGGTGGGACCATTTCACCCATTTTTTCCTGGGGGAGGAGTAATTCTTCAACAGTTTCTTGCAGGCAGGGCTTACAAATGGCAGGGACTATAGCATAGCTTTCTTATCCTATTCTATGGGAGTGTTTTGGATGGGAGGGGACACGCTCTACCAGTGCAAGTGGCAACAGCAGCATGATAGCAGCTTGGCTCTCATTCTGCATTCTCTGCAGTGTCTCATATCTGGCAGTGTTCTAGAAAAATAGAGAAGTGAGAGGCAGCAACTGCTGTCTACAGTTAATTAAAGTGTGGAAAGCTGAGCAGTCTACAGAGAGATGATTGCAGAAAGAAAGAGAGGACTGTCGTGCCATCAGTCATTCACTGGTCGGGAGCCAGGTTTCCCCTTTCACACATTCAAAGCAACAGATCCTTCCTTTGCAAAACTTACTATTCTCTAAGTTGCATCCAGTAAGCACATTTTCCAGTGAAGGGGTTTCTGAGCACGCCCACAGCAGTTTGTTAAACTGAATCTAGCAACTACTTCTGAGAACCCTCTTTCTGAGTAGCTCTGGGCCCACTCCCTTGAGTTGGCTGACCCAACTCTATCCATGCCAGGGCATGGGGTCAACAGCTGCACCAGGCTTGGCTGGCTGCGGGGGCTCTTCTCCCATGCCCCCTCCCTGCAGTTGTAGATCCTGACTATCCTCAGAGCTCACCTGAACACCTGGGGAGTGTGAACTTGAGGTAAGCCCCTCCACTCTTCCCATTTCAACATCTGAGAATGCCGGTCCCCAGGGTTCCTCCTCATCTGGCGAGTCCAAATCTGCCTCACCTTGGAATAGGCACCAAGGACAACTTCCCCTTTCATTCCCAACAACTTCACAGGTCAAGTAAACACAAGAACCTTCTGTCCAGTCCCTGAGAATTTCTTCAAACTATTCTCCCCATTTGAATTTCTTTTTGAAAGTGCTTCATTTCTATCAAATTCAATTAGAATGGTTCTACTTTAAGTGAGAACGTAAAGGAATGATGCAGACGTATGTTCCTCCAAGCCACGGTAGTAGAGTGCAGTACCCACTCCACATGGTTGCAGAGTGTTAGAATGCATTAAACGCATGACAAATGTCACTTGAAAGCTTGCAAGGGAATGTGAAATGGACTATTGTCCTAGATATAAGAAAGCCTTCAGAGCTAATGAATGAAATTTTATCTGCAATCCAATCCTAGACATGCTTCCTTAGATATGATTCCCACTGGATTTAGTGAAACTTTATTCTGCAGTAAGTACCATTAGGATTACAATCTGAAAGAGTCTTAGAAACAACCCAAAGAAGCAACAAAATACTTCATTGCATTTACAGCCCAAATAGTCCCAGTTATACGGAAAGGTCTAATGCAAGGATATGTTGCAAAACCATAAAGTTTCTACTTTTCCACCTTCTCCTATGTAGGCTATCCCTCCATTTAAACTATTTCTGAAGCACAAAATATTCACAGAACCAGAGAAAGCTCTCTGTTTTGTCCTTAAACATTTGTGAGGATGGTTCTTGTTGAGACACTGACAAAATAAATCACACTGTATATAGACAGAATGTAAAACAAGTGTGCTTTGCTGTTTTTTTTGCTTTGCTTTCTTTCTGAATGGAGCAAGACTAAAATAGAAGATGGTAATGATTTAGGTTTGATGGACCTGGCCACCATACAGTAATTTTACAAGCCTGGTCTGGTCCTAAAATTTTCTGAGAATCTTTAAGAAAAATGTCCTTGGATCAAAACAAGTTTCAGCACAATGATCTCTACAATGTCTTAAAGCAAAGAGCAAAAGAACAGCATATGGAGGCAGTCTGGAAAACTCCTAAAAATTGTTCTCCATTGATGTTCTGGTATAATGCAGAACTTGTAGGCTGGGTCAGACAGACTATTTGTTATTCAGACAGAAAGGTGATTTTCAGGACAAAGGGAAACCATGTACGGTTTATACATAGAAACTTAATCATAGCCAATCTTTAAAGCATTAGGTCTGATTTAGGCAAGGTTAAACACTTTGAAATCTCATTCATTTAAGTGGGAGTCAAGCAGAAGCAAAACAGTACAATCCTTTTCATGTCTATGAGTTCTATGGGTCTCATTCCTAGTAAGTATATATAGGACTGCAGCTTCAACATCTCTTACTAAAATGAATTAAGACTTCAGGCCCAGACCTATGCCCATTTATGTGGGATTGAAGCCTGTGACTTACTTCTACGGGGACATAGAAACATAGAAACAGAGTCAGAAGGGGCCTCCCAGGCCATCTAGTCTGACCTCCAGCACCAGCCAGCTCTGCTCACAACATGCCCATCATGCGCATGTCCAGTCTATCTTATCTACATGGATAAGACTGAACTGCTGAACTGTTAAAAGTGTGTAATTTACTTGTGTAAATTATGTTTTGAAAAGTGCCACTTCTGGAGGTGAAAGATGGGGGAAATCTTGCCTTAAAAAACTAAGTTAGTGTCATTTGAACTGAAAGATGTTTTTTAAAATCCCAGTGGAAAAATAGTTCATAGAACCTGCCATAGACTGTAGCAGTTGTGAAACTGACAAATACCTAATAATTCAAGATGGCAGAGACATGGACTATAAGATAAACATTGATTTAAATGATATTTTGACAGCCTTCCTTCCCTTAATTGCAGCAAAATATAGTTCTCTGGTTGAAGATTCATGCTGTCCATGAATAGGATGGTGGGAAGGAATGCTTGTCATGTTAACATGGAGAGACTGGATAGCATCCCATGAATTAGAAAGTTGCTTCTTACAGGCAGTGCTTTTTTTGTCATAGAACGCACCAGAACGGAGTTCCAGCACCTTTTTTCAACAGATTTTCCAAGTTTTAAAAGTAACTTTTGAAAATTTGATGTTTGGTCCACGTGGATTTGAATCACCCTGTTGAGCGTAGGTCGGTAGCAAAATCATTAAAACGGTGCATGCGGGCTGCTTGTGTGTCGAGTCTGATGCATGCGTACTTCGTCCGCGCTGGTTGTGATGGTGCTGTTCAGCTTGTGGCGCTCCTCGGCTTGTGATTGATCATGTGGTCGTGCGCTGAGTGCTTACTGCAGGCGGCAACCATTACGTTTTGTTACACATCTGACATGTGTGGGTGTGTGTACAGTGATTGATTACGTGCAAAAGGTAAATAATTTCATGAGTTCCGGCACCCTTTTTCTTACAAAAAAAGCACTGCTTACAGGAATTGCCAGAGCATACAAAACAAATTTCAAAGAATGCTGCAGATTTGGTATTAAGTGGTCAAAGAGGATGAGTAGAGAAGCAAAACCAGAGCTTGTCAAAAATTCCTTAGATTTTCCCTAGATGCTCATTCCACATCAAGTCTGTATCAGATTGCTATAAACAGAATTGGAGTCTGAGTCTGAAAAGATAGTTCAACAGGTAAAACTTCATCAAGCACTCAATACTGTGAAAGCAACAATTACAAAACAGATGGTGCATTAAGATTCTTTATAATGTGCACCATAGACTCTATTGAGTCCCCGAACAACAAAATCTGTTGTTGTTGTTTTGTCTTTATAATATCTTGTTCCGCAATCTCACATTCCAAGTGTGCAGCTGATTTTTATTTTTTTAGGGTTAGGCGTTCCTAATCCTAACCCAAAACCACAAATAGTCTTGATGCAACTAAAAACAACTACCTGGAGGTACTTTACAGCATGCCCATATTGCCTAAATTGTTTACTGAAAAGTTTATTGGTGTCATTATGCTTAACACCTGATTTGTGCTCATTTCATCTTTGTCTTAGAATTCTTTTTTGGGCAATGCACATGGCTTTTGGGCACATGATGCAGAAGATGAAATGCATGACATTTCATGAGATGCAGCCGTATTTGCCATGGATGCTGTAGTAGGGCCCATTGGGTATGCTTACGTTGTCTCCAGTGTTTACTGAGCACAGTTGGGGCTCAAGCTTATACGGTCTGATGCTTACTCTAAGTCCAGTGATGAGCTTTTATCCCTGGTCAACAGTTGCTTCCGGTTAGGTGTCTGCCTATAAACTAACATAAAGATGTCTCCTGTTATGTTTCTCGGTTTTGTGTGCATAATAACTTATAATTCTTATTCTTCGTGATGATGTTCTCATATTGTTTATTCTGGAATTCCAGTCAGCTGTTCCAGCTTTGATGCAAACAATTAATGATTTGGGACATTTATCTGGTATTCTATTAACTGGTTAAAGTTAGAACTTATCTTTGCTGGAGACAATGCACCTTCTAGTGCAGGGGTCTCAAACTCAACTTACCTGGGGGCCGCAGGAAGTAGAGTCTGGGTGAGGCTGGGCCGCATCAAGCATTCCCCTCCGCGGTGGGGGTGGGCCGCTCATCCCGCGTCGCTCCCGGAGGCGCTTTGAAGGCCGCAGGGCCCCTCCCCCGTGCCCCGCCCCTCCCGGCAATTGGCCCGCGGGCCGCGAGTTTGAGGCCCCTGCTCTAGTGTGTTATCTAACTGGCAATTTAGACTGTGCTGATTACCTCTCTGCGAATACTAGTTTCAACAGATGTATCACAGACGATTAAGTTAAATTTAAGCAAGTTGATTAATGCACTTTCATGCAGACGGACATCTATGAAGATAAGTCAGTGGGGTAGGATAAATACAGTTAAATGAATGTAAAACCTTGAATTGTTTGTGTTTTCTGTGGTATTCCTTTATATTTACTAAGCATTCCTGGAAACTTGATACTTTGTCCTGTAAACTCTTAAGGGGTTCCATCCCATCAAAAATGGTTTTGATGCAGCTTTTGATCAAACAGGGTGGATTTGGCTTCCCTGACCTTTCCTTGTACAATTGGTCCCATTTGTTGATTCGCTCCAGATTTTGGTCTTTTCCTCTTAGATTTGATTCTTCCCCCTAGTTGGCCTGGGAATGTTCAGTCCACTTTCCTGAGGACTGCACTGGGCTCTCATCATACCAAACAGAGGAAGCACCTCCGCTAGCTGTTGGCAACTAGACAGCTGTGGAAGTGCTTCCCCATCGACTTGCAGCTTGACCTATGCAAAATTAACTGTATGGAGACATCCAGATTTAAGAATTGGCAAGAAAATGTTTGATTGGAAGACCTGAATGGACAGGCTGCTTTTTACTTTGGCTCAGCTTGTTGGCCCCAGTGGTAATTTTCAGCCACTCGTTGCTTTGCATGCAATATATACATTGCCAGCTACAGCTGCATGGCAATGTACACCACTGAAACATTTGTGAGAATCTAGGGTTGGCACTGCTTCTTTCACAGTTTCAAGACTGCCTGTGTTATTGGAAATATTGATCAAGGCCAAACAGCTACACTGGTCTATCATTCATGTATATAAATACCTATTAATCAGTAAATAAATGAACTGGAGCATTCATTTGCCCAATCAATGAAGTGCTTCATTATTTATTTGATTCTCAAGGGCTTATGGAACTTAATTCGGGGGGAAAATGATGTTTTGCGTATACCAGACATTGCAGCATTGCTTTGATAAGGCCTTAATTGAATCAGCCACCTGCTGGAGGTGCAATGCTACTGATGCTTTTCTTTTCCATATGGTCTGGCAATGCCCAATGAAAGCTTCTTTTTGGGAAGAGGTAATAATGATGGAAAGTTCTTTAATCTACAAGGGCACACCAGCTCTTCTGAATTACCTACCCATTGCTATTTAATTCAGGGTAAATGGATTTTCTGCAACTTTTGACAGCTAAAAGATTAATGATACAACACTGGAAGGATAAATGGCCTCCTGCAATAACACAGTGGGTGGAGGACAATGAAACTTAATGCAACTTCCCATTTTTGAACAGGTGACCTGTAGCAGTAATCTACAAATTGAGAAACACATGAATATTTACCGTGCCTTTGTTGACCTATATGCATAATAATGATAGTATGACCTGCTGTATACTAATACATATATAATATATATGCAACTGGTGGTATGGATCTTTTTAGGTTTCATTCAAAAACTGCAACATTTTTGATGTTTTAGCTCTGTCTTCTCCCCTTCCCCCTGCCTTCTTCTTTACTAAGGCAGCTGCCCTGTTTTTGTAATACACAATGAAAAATAAATTTTAAATAGTCTCTTTAAGTGGCTTTCTCTTCCAGGATGGGCTATATGTCTGAAATGATATGCTGTAGTCCCCTTAACTTGGGCCTTGCTGGTTTTGGAGCTGTTTACTTTTAAGTAACCATTCAGTCCTTATAATCTTGCAATTTACCAAGTTTGGCTGGTATGCTTTATACTTAAATGTGCTATGGGTTAGTTTGGGATTTCCCAGTCTGTATGTAATGGACTACAGCCTTTCTTCCTTGCATTCCACCCTGTCTCCAGTGTCCTGCCTGATTCTTCCACAACATTTGCCAATGACATTAGTGCAGTAAATGCCCAGCAACCCCTATCTCACACGGACCTTTGTCCTAGTTTCTGCGTGCAGCAACCAGCCTGCCATACTATCTTGGAAGCATGTGCTCAAGCAAAAGTGTGCTGACAGGCTTCCTCTTGGCTCTGAAGCCCTTCAGCGAACTGCATGCGTTTCATGATGCACTTGTCTTTCATTGACAGCATGGTCCTGTGTTATTCATATTTCATGAGTGCATCGTGAAACACCTTGATTGACAATGAAATGCTTCCAAATTTAACATGGCATCAAAGCACCCAAGAGACATCCACTTCCCTTGTGCAAACATGTTTCTGATCTGGATGATGATGCAATATTCTCCCTGTGTCTCTGCTTTAAAGAAGATGATCATCTTTGCCCTCCACCCCGAACACCCCCACTTGGCTGCACAGTCTCACTTTTGCCTTTGCCTGGGGATTCTCGATGCTTGCTTGAGCAGAGACAATCCATGGCAAGAACGAGGCTGCTCTGTATACAGAAGTATCATTTTCCTTGGAGGCACAGCTGTTCTTCTCATGTGTGCCTTGCACAGGGAGGTTCCAATCTCCCCCTAGCTTCCAGATGGCGAGATGCCACAGGCACAAGCGTGGTCTTGGCCTCAAGCCAAGATGGAGATGTGCAAAGGCCTTTAGTAGCAGCAGTTGACTGGCCCAGACTGTTGATGGACCGGACTTCGGGCCAGCAACTCTAACCCTCTGTGTGAGTATGAACTGCATCTTCCCCACCTCAGAAGGTAATGGTAGTTTTTAAAATGCTGATTTCATTTAAATAGGGAGATGGTTTGAAAAATTCAAGCCAGATTTTGTGAAGTGAAGTGAAGCAAAGCAAAGCACAACCACCCCTCCCCCCTCTAAATAGGCCACAGTGGGAAATGATCAGTGACTCCTAGGAAAACTTGGCAGTCATGGAATGTGAAGAATAAAATAATCTTTTGGATCAGTAAAGAACAGAAAGAGAGAGTAGGAATAGATGGTAAATCCTCTCATTCAAGGGGTGGAAACACTGGGGGCCACAGGAATCTGTATTGGAACCACTGTTTTTCAACTTCTTTGTAAATTATCTAGAATTAGATGTGGGCCAATCTGCTAATGATGGCAACGTATTTAGGGTGGTTAGAATATGAAAAGAATGGGAGATCTTCTACAAGGCCCCCTTGCAATAGGCATCGAAACAGCAAGTGTGTTTGGCAAAAGCAGATTCAGAGTGATGCACGTCGGGAAAATGCCCAACTTCAAAAATAAACTGATGGGACCTGAGCTAGTGGTGACTGTCCTGCAAAGAGATCTTAGGTTTGTGGTGCACAGTTTGATAAAAATATCATCCCACTGCACAACTGCTGTGAAAAGGCAAATTTCACATGAGGCAAAATTGGGAAAGGAGCTGAAAACAAAACTCACAATTTCATACTGCCCTTGAACCACCCTCTGCCCTCTGCCCTACATCAGAACCACAGTTAGAATGCTGCATGGAGTTTAGCCACTGCACCCAAAAGAAGATATTGTTCATCTGGAAAAAGAGCAGAAACAAGCAATTAAAATGATCAAAGGGTTGGAGCAACTCCCTCATGAGGGAAGATTACAACATCTGGGGTTAATTAGCCTAGAAGAGAGATGAACAAGGGTATGAAATTATGCTTTGTGTGGAGAAAGTAGACAGAAAGACATTCTTCTCCTTGGTACACAATGCTAGAAGGTGGGGTCGCCACATGAAGCAGATTCACGACAGATTAAAAAAATGACTCGCTCACACAGCTTATAGTAGAAACTATAGGACAGGCTTTCATGAGATGTAACAATTACCACCAATTTAGATAGCATGAAAAGGGGACTGGATAAATTCATGGAGGACAAGACGGTTGAAGGCTACCACTTGTCCTGGCTATATGCTACCTTCAGTATATCTCTGCCCATTAGTTGCTGGGGAACATGGGCAGGAGGATGTCATTGCATGTAGGTTTCATATGGGTGGCTGGTTTTATTGATTTATTTGATTTATATCTTGCTTTTTTCTTACAAAGAATGCAAAGCGGCTTACATAAACCTGCTCTCAGTCTTCTCCCCACAACAACAACCCTGTGAGGTTGATTGGGCTGAGGGTTTGTGACTGACCCAAAGTCACCCAGTTGGCTCCATGACTGAACAGGGACTAGAAACCAGAGTCCCATTCCTGCTTTAACTATGGGGTGCATACACCCCATTTCCTTGAGTGATCAGAAATCCCAGGAGTAATGATAACTGAGTCTGATTTTCTCTTGGAGAGATCAGCGGTGACTTACAGTTTTTCTTAATGATTTTTGGCCTATTGACCAATGTACAGGTAGCATGCAGGTGAATGAAAGCATCGTACACAACATTAGCAGGCAGATGACCAGGTACCTGCTAATCAGATCTATGAAAAGGGACATCCAACCCTCTGCAAAGGTGCCTTCAAGTAATGCTCTGCCTCTTTGTCCCTGCCTCTGTCCCTGTTTCCGAAAGAATGGCAAGTGCTACATGCAAAGCTTGCATCAGGCTGAGGCCGGTAGAGAGGGTGAGCCCCCTTCCCCGGGCTCAGAGATGTTACATGTTTCAAACAGATTTTGAAAACTCCCACTCCTCCAGTAATGAGTTATGTGAGGAAACATCAACAAGCCATTCTGAGCCATCAGCATACATTTTGCCTGACAAAGATAGGGCTGCCATGGCTGGCCAGCACTCATCACTTTGTAACAGTGGAGAAAAACTTCAGCCTTCTTTACCTGGCTAACATTTTCTGGCTCCATCCTCTTTCCCCAACCATCAGGTGGTGGCCTGCCTTATGTGGATCTCATCCCATTCTCAAGAACTGAAATCCCTCACCCAAGGCTTCCTTATTACCTCAAGCCCCAGGAGTTTATCTGAAGGAGGTCTTGGTCCTGAGGCTGAAAGAGGTTCAACTCCCATTTGCCCGAAAACCAATGGAGTTGTCTGTTTATCTAAATCCAGTGCCAACAGCAGTCTACAATTGCCCCCTCCTTGGAGCCATAGACACAAATGTCATGTATTTAGGACCAGATATATCCATGTCAATTGGCATCATCTGCAACATACTGTTCAGGCTCAACCAGAAGAAAATGAGGAGGTTACTGAGATCGAACAGGTCATCTAGTGAACTTGCCCAGTGTCCAAAAGCCAAAGTAGTTTCTTGAAGCTGTAACAAGGCCTCTTGACCTTCTGCTTGCTAGGAAGAGCAGCAGAAATAATTCCCCTGAAGTGGCATCCCTGGCCATTCTGTAGTGAAGGCCTGCATTTGCACTGAGCACAAGGCAGTCTGCCTTGCTGAAACCGCTTTGCTCTCAGGAAAAGGGGGAGGACGCCTGGTGCATCCTGACAAGCCCTTCCATAGAGGGAGAGGAAGTCCATGGCAAGGGGCATTGTATTTCATTCTCAGCCTGGTGGGAGGAATTGACACATTGCTCATCCTGAAACCTTTGGAGACCCATGGGATGCCCCTGGTCTATTCAGGGAACCAACTGTTAATCAGTAATCTGCATCCATGTTTACTAACTTCAGCAATCTGTATATCATCTTTGACACGAGTAGATTTTGTGTTTTCCTAAGTACGCTTGAACCTAAAATAGGGCTCCTTGGCTGGACCAGGCCTCCATGGTCAGAACATGTGTGTGCATGCGTGCGTGTGTGCGTGCACATACACATCCCTCTCCAGGTTCATGGAGTATCAGATTTTGCAATAGCACCAGGGTGGTTCCTTATGTGAATTTTCTTTGAAGCATGAGATGATTTTGGGGCTTCTCTGTGGCAAACAGTGGGGAGCTCATGGCAGTCCAAGGATCACCTTAATTTAAAAAGATTCTGCTTAAAGAATATATTTTTGGCCCCAATATTTTATTCAACATGATCAGTGTAAATAAGTCTGCAGTGTCAGATTTCCAACCAAGAGTTAAATCCATGTTCCACCATGAACTCTTGGATAGTTCAATGCAGTTGTCCCACTGTCTTTAACTGATATGTAGACGGCTTTGACAGACCAGGGTGTGAGCAGCTTGGTAGGCTTCTAGTATAGAGCACTGTGCATTCAATGGTTCTCCAGTGAAAATGGAAAGGCATTGGAGGACCCTGCTAGAGCAGATCACACCCATCTAGTCCAGCTTCATGTTTCTGAAATAGCTAGAAAGATGTTTCCAGGGAGGCATATCCTGAATGTCATGGTTTCACTTAGGTTCCAGGGCTAGTAGTAGCCAAGAATAGATACCTCTTCCTGTCACAGTGTCTGCCTAAATACCTACAGTGGGTGTCATTGAGCCTGGCTCATTCAGGGAGGGCAGAACCTGAACACACTTCTAATACATTTGTTCAGATTACTAGGAAGCACTTCTAGATTAATGGCCATAGATAAAGGCATCAAAACTTGGTTCATCTAGAGTATTCGTGAAGGTTTTAAACAAAGGGAAGCTGATGACACATGAATAGTGTGACAAACCATTTCAGATGGGGGGAAGGGGTAGGGGAAATTGGACTAGGATAGAGGAAGATTCTGTCAGGTCCAAAGGCTTGTCCTTTCAAGTCTCATTGAAGGACTGTCACTCAGTGATTTGTGTGAAGTGGTTTGCCCTAAGTTCAATTCTCAGAATCTCTGATTAAAAGGATGCAGGATATGGGGAAGGGTTTTCATTGCTTGAAAGCCCTGGAGAACAGCTACCAGTCACGGCAGACAAAACTCAGCAAGATGGACAGTCTGAGTGGGTGCATTCAAGGTTAACAGTGCCACCCACTATGGGTGTCTGCAAGCCTCTAACTCTAAGATTGGGGGTGCGGAAAGGAGGGAGAGAAGACCACGGAGGATGGGATGGCCTGCATGCTTCTCTCACCCTCCAAGATGGCTGATTCCAGCTGCCCAAGCATTTTATCCCTGTCTGCAAGAAAGGGGCATTACTAAAATTTCTCCTGTACTTATGGAGCCTCACCTCTTCCTCCACCCCCTGGAATGTCTACTGTCTCTGAAGTTGCATTTTGGAGCCATAGTTGATGGGGAAAAAATAACTCCAGCTGCAAGGGCAGCAGGAGGATGTTCCAAATTCAGAGCCCTCCAAACTTTCCTGTAGCAACTTAGACAGCTTCTAGTGGCCATGAAGTTGGGCCCTAAATGGCAAAACACTTTCTAGATATATAGAACAGAGAGAGAGAGAGAGAGAGAGATTGCATGAATTTAGCAGTGTTCTCAATCCAGGGCAGTTCCCCCACTTTGATTTTAAGTGAGGGTTTTGTGCCCTTGCCTCCTTTTCCAGTGTGTGGATCCATTTAATTGTCCTAAGAACAGTCACTCCACATGCACCATAAGTGTGAAGTACAGGTGCTCCTGAGTAATTTAAAAGGTGCAATTTAAAAGGAGAGAGCAGGGGGAAGATGGCACTCCAAGTAACTGCCCTTTGTAGAGCAAATCCACAAACACAAACCAGCATGCAATTTCAGTTGCTATTTGTTATCAGGTGTCAGCTTCCGAGGAGCATTAAACTGCATACGTTAATGCAAAATGGAGGTTAGCTTGGGAGAAATCAATATTACAATGGGAAGTTATGGCACGCCTTTGTGTCGCAATGACTGTCACACATTACGATCAATGAAAGCCGATCTATTTGAGCTAAAGTGTACTTCTCCCCAAGAGCGGCTATCCGCTGCTTTCCAATGCTTTCTGAAGAGGTCTAGCATTTGTTCCGGCTACCGGTGACAATAGCTATATTTCATGGTGTTATGTTCGTGGTCTGTCTTCTGGTGATAAGCTATAATGGATCTGTCTGTAAGAACAGCTGTCTCACCATGTTACAAAGAGGAGATGAAGAACAGCCCCTGTTCTCAAACCACTGTATTAACATTGATGATTATGAAGTAGATAATTAACTGCCTTGCTGCAGCAAGACCTTCAACAAATAATACTTTATTCCTTCCCCTCCTTAAAATAATGGAGTATCTAAATCTGCCCACAGATATGTGTGTGTCCTTTAAACATCTGAATCCAAGCTGTATATCTCATTTTCTCATTGTATTTACTGTGCTACTGAAAAATAATCTTTATTTCTCAAAAAGAGCGAGAAAGGCAATTGTATTCTTAAAGAATTCTGTCTGACTGTTTATCTTCCCAAATGGCAATTGGGGGAAAGAATCTCTACCCTGCATTAATATAAAATGTGTACTCACAAAGGCTGTGAACAGGGTTGCTTTCTGGCACAGTTATTGTCATTCTGCTGAGGAGGACAATTGTCCTAAGCCCATATTCTGTTTGATTTTATCCAATTTACTTTCAATTGAAGGGGGAAATTATCAACAGCATACATGTTTGTTGTGCAAGTAAAAGTGGGGACTGCATGAAAGGTGTGTATTGCGTTGAAAGAGGTGGACAGCATTCAAATTTGAATGTACGTTTTTATGTGCAGCAGATGTATGTCTGCAGCTCCTGGAAGCAGGGTTATCTGAGACAGCAGAGGTTTGGAGCAAATCTGAGACAGCTTAAGAGGCCAGACTGAAAATTCTGCAACAACAAAGGGGAAGGTTCTATTCCACATATCCATGCTGATCATAAGAATAACAATGTTCTACTGGTGAAAAACTGTTCTCCTTCATTCACTAAAAAATATTTTTTCAATCCATGCCCTCTGGATTCCTTGAGCTTTCTAAGATGGTCTGCATTTTTAAATTTGCTTCTGAAAAGGTGTGATGGCCAAACTGTCACTTTGGGCTTTGCTCAGTTTCTCAAGTTTCCAGTCTTAAATGTGGTTTGTTCCATTGGAGGCTGGTGGATCCAAGATAAGCAGGGCTGTCTATCCACTCTGGGCTTCAGTGCGAACTTTAAAGGAGCGTTCCATAGCACTGAGCCTTATTTTGAGAAAGCGGTTCAGCACTTTGGAAAGCCCCTGAAAAGTTCTGCTAGCCTCCTCTGGTTCATCCTGAACACAGACATACTTAAACAAAGAACAAAAATTGCATGAATATTAATATGCATTTTGTGCACATTCCTTCGAACATACTGACATTTGTATGCACTTTTAGCTAACATACATATGCTTTCAAGCAGGTTTCCTAATATAATGCATCTCTTAATGTTGCATCCATTAATATATGGATTCTTCTGTGCCCATTTCCCTAACACAAGCATTTGGTATGCATTTTTTAAACTAGAGAATTCCATTGCAAAAATTGAACAAGTGCCAGTTTTGAACAATGACTGAGCTGAGTTTCACATATTGGTTTGAAAGTGTAAAACTAACATTAAAATGTGAACTGAACTATAGTCTCTTCCATCCTTTCTCAGAAGCAAGGAAGTAAAAGGCACACAGATTATGTGGGCATCCCCACCACCCCCACCAAGCCCACTAAACTTGTCTTTCTGCTTAAAACTTGGGATGCCAGAGAAATCTGAAACAAATTCAAGTGTCTTCAAATTTCTATGGATTTGGCCCTCAGAATCCACAGTGGCTGGAATCTTCCGAACTCTATGGATTCTGTAGACTTGTAGACTGCTCCCCCACCCTGCTAAATTTTCAGAATTGTATACTATTTTTTCATAAAGAAGTACAAAAGTTAGAGGAAACATGCTACTATATACACTTGTTTTACTCTCCATCAGCATTTTATATAGCTCCAATCCCTCTTCAGCCTCCACTGATTAGCAGTAAAAAAGTATGCAAAATATTGTGTACCAGCAAGAGTTATGTAAATTGAAGTGGATGCTACTGTGTACTTTTCTATAGGGGGAAAATGAGCCAATGAGTGAATGACAGAAGGAAAGATGCATGATCATCTGTGTAACATACACAAAATGGATTAAATAAAAATCATACATCTCTACTTAAACTTGTTCCTTTGCCAACTCGATAAAGCAATGTATCGGCAGGCAATCTCACTTTACTGTAGATTGGGGTACCAGAGAAACCCACCACAGACCCAGATGAGACCAGACTTCTCCAAGCCTGTCCTATGGATTCCACAAAGTACTAGCTTTCTCAGGCCATGTGAAGTGCAAGGGGCTTGCAAAGAAAAATATACAAAATCAAATATCACTGGGGGATTTTCTGGACCACGAATTGGCTCAGATATGAAGGAACATATCTGCAAAAATTACAAGTCTGCAAATCAATCAATAGTTGAGCAAAAGTTAATTGAAAATCTGTAAATCACCAGAGGGGTGGCTTTCTCTTCCTTTGCACATGCTTAATAGCAGGCCATGCAAGATGTGCAGTGCTGGGAAATGGATCACAGCCAGCCTGCAGATCAGGTGCTGCCCCAAATGAGCCTTTTGTGTATTCTGGATACTTATTTGCCAGTTTTCTACTCCCAGGGCAGTCCTCTGGGTATCCCTGCATCCTCCCAAGCAACGTAACAAACCAATAGGAGCCCAAGGATGCAAACATAGTGTTTGAGCTGTTTTTGTTTTTTGTTTTTTAAGTACAGTACCATGAGTGACACTCTCAAAATTGGGGAGTTTCTAGTTCACACTGGGCGACAGACGAGAGAATTCCTCTTTTAAGATGGGGCTTGCCACTTGTGGCTTTTATGAGCCCTTGCATAGAAAATCAACTACATCTCTATGTTGCCTGAGCCATCAAAGGCATGATTAGCCAATTAAAAGGGTTAACATGATGAATCTAACCAAATAATCAATCAAATATTGCAGTCCTGATGATAAATCTGCAGGAGCCAATGTGGCACAGTGGTTAAGAGTGCTGGAATAGCACTCAGAAGTTCTGGGTTCTGCTCCCCACTCAGCCATGAAACTCCCTGGGTCACTGCTCTCAGCTTAGCCTACCTCACAGGGCTCTTGCTCTAAGGATAAAATGGAGACATGAAGAACCTTGCAAGCTACCTTCGATCCCTTGCAAGATGAAGAAAAGTAGGGTATAAGTGTAATGGAAAAAGGAGGAGGAGGAGGAGGAGGAGTTGTTGTTAAATATGAAACATGAGATTTGAAATTCTAATTGCATACGATACCAGCATGAAAACAAATGTTTTTTAAAAAGTAAATAAATGCAAATCCACACATGCAGGTTGTGACAACATATAATCCATCGAAGGTGCTTTAAAAGTATCTATCGCTGAACTTACGTTCACTTAGCTTGGAGTAAGCCTTACTGAACACAATGGGCTTACCTCCAGGTAGGTATGTATAGGATTGCACTGCAGCATATACAGTATGAGAGTTTATGATATGATAAATAGACTCCTTTATATTGTATTAGTTATCAGATTCCCTACAGTTTGGAAAGCCAGTTGCCATAACAACAGGGGCAACAGTTCATTAAAAGCACAGGCAGCCTGGCTCTTTTGACTTGTTTAAAGCTTTTATCCCAAGCTTTATAGGAGCCACTGATGGTGCAAAACTCCATCCCCAAAACAGTTACACCAACAGCAGGCAATGTGTGGCCCTCCCACTGTTTTGGCCGACAACTCCATCATCTCCCACCACTGGCTATGGTGGCTAGGGATGAAGGGAGATGTAAGCCAAAACATCTGGACCACAAGTCACCTACTCTAGTAGTAAACTGCAGATGAGTAGGGAAAGTGTGGCACTCCAGATGTGGTTAGACTACAGTTCTCATTCACCTTAACCAACATAGCTAACAGTGAGGGATGCTGGGACTTGTAGTCCAGAAACTTTGGGACAGCCACACACTCCTTATTCTGCCATAGATGTACCAATATTTTGGCTCACTATGGGGCAATTTTCTCTGTTCAAGATGTTGGACTTTGCATATAGAGCAGATCAAGACATAAAAATGGCACAGTACCTGGTCAATTAGAAATGTGCAAGTCAGTTAGAAATGCAATTCAGGGGTTGAGCTGGATAGCTCAGGCTGTGTGTCCCTCCTGTGCCAGTGCATAAATGCTTAGGAAGAGAGCCGGCTCATTTTCATGGCAGCATGATGTCATAAAGGAGGCCATTACGTGAGGAGCCTAGGACGGCTGGGCACACAGCTGGATGCAGAGAGCAGGCTCAAAAGCTTTCCCCCTTGTGGACTGGTGACTTTCATGGCCCCTGGATTGCCTCCCCACCTCAGCTGGCCCTGCTGCACCAGGGAAGCAGCAGTGGTCTCCTTCGTGGGCTGTTATGTGGATGAGCTTTAGGAATGGTTTGTTTCGGGTTGGTCACAGGATAGAGGAAATGAGCCGGGGGCAGCCCTACTCAGATAGGCTGGGTCGCTGAGCTTCTTGCTGCTAATCTTTCTGCTTAGGTGCAGCAGTGAAATGGAGGGCTGGTAGAGAGGGAGGGCAGAGACAAGGTGCCCTACCAAACCTCCTAGGTATATCGCACAGCGCAGCTATTCTGCAGTGGAGGCTGCCACCCACAAGACAAACTGTACTGAACCTTCTTCTCAAAGCATGGCAGGAGAAGCCAAGTTAGTGACCCTACTGCTCATACAAAGAAATACAGGGAACCAGCCATAAGCGGCCTGAAGAACTGGCCTATCTTGGGACCAAATCAGACAGGATCTGTAACACGTGTCTGAGAACCATGTCTTTTTTTCCCATTTTAGTGCTAAAGTAGGTGCAGGGACCCCCATCTGGACTCAGAAGCTCGTGAATGGAGGGGAGGGTGCTTTTAAAATCATGGGTGTGGGCCATTGCACATCCTGTGGAGCAAAAATGGAAAGAAGATGCAGATACTAGATGCACAATTAAATTAATATCTGTTCTGGTGGCTACAAAGAAGTTAGAGGTGTTACTAGAATTTTAATACAGTTGCTTGGGCAGGCTGTGTCTGTGATACTGGTTGGGGGATTGCACTGGTTCCTGCATTTGGGGGATGAAGCCACAGACTGAAGAAAGTGGTAGAGTGTGGGAGGATGTTCAGACTTTGTTAAACCTGTTCTGTTTGTTTCACCAATTGTCAGGGGTCTTCCATTCTGTCATCGCTCATGGATGGGACTGGAATTCTTTCACCAGAATTCCACTCTTCTCACGCTCATGTGCAGCAACATCCATGCAAGTGAATGTCAGTGCACACTTGTACAGATACACAACTCTGCAGGTCAATTGGTGCAAACCCCTCTCAAGAGAAACATTGCTGCACAAGTCTGCAAAAACTTCATGTCTTGGGAAAAGCTAGTCCACTGCAGAAGCTGAAGCATGGATTCATAGAGATCCAAGCTCAGTTGACTCAGCTGTGGATCTCTCCAGCATCCCTGTTTCGAAGCATGAGGGGCCAAGGGTGCTCACCTGACCACGACTTACCTGGTCTAAGGGGGTTGTGTGATCACTGTTCTCAGACTGCAAGGGTTCCACCAAGATCCTCTCAACACCCTGGAAGCCAATATTTACAAAACCAGGCAAGGTCCCTTTCAAGAAAGGAGAACTTTCCTGGCAGAGGTGGAGCAAGCCACCAAAACAGAGCTGCTCCTGGCTGCAGGCAAAGCAGCAGCCAGCCTGTGCTCCACTCGGAGCTGTCCAAGGTCCTTCAGTCGCTGCCTGAAAGTGCGCAGAAATCCCAGCTTGGGTTTACATGGCAACAGGGCTTAACTGCTCACTGCCTGGACCAGGATCAGCTTGAATCCTGGATGAACCTGTCTTCTGCTGCTCTGCCCCCTTCCTCCAAGGACCCAAAAACACTAACCCTGGGGCAGGAACTGAATCCTGGGTGGAAAAGAAGTATAAAGTCACACTTTTCCACCGGGGATTCTGGGATCTGTAGTCCAATGGGACAGGGAACACTTTCCTCTATTGCCTTGTCCAGCTCCAAGGTAAGTGTGGGGGCTTTAGGGCAGGGGAAAGCCTTCTTTAATGCTTAGGCTTCTACCTCTTCTTGCAGTCAATGGGAGGGCAACTCTCTCCCTACATCCCAATATGCCTCTGTTCTGCTGCCCATTCATATACCGGGAGCTACGTGTCGGATTGCAATCCCGGACTACAGCATGAGAAAGCAATGGGATGGCATTGGACTGCAATTCCTAGCACCCCTAGTCATGGGCGAAGAGAGTTAGGGCTGGTGAGAACTGCAGTTTTACCCCATCTAAAGAGCCACACATTCCCCAGGGCTGCTTTTGAAGGACAATCATGCAAAGATGGCATCTTCTTTAAAGGACAGCTTGGCATAACCTGTTACACATTCCTGTTCAGGTAGATAAAACCTCCTCATCTGAATGTTGTAGTACTTTCTGCTGCCATCTTGTGTTGGGAACTGATCATTGACAAGAGCAAAAGTGTAATGGAGTCTGTGGCCTTTTCGTATAGGAAGGATTAAAAAAAATAAAATAAAATTTTAGTAATTGGCCTTGAATTTGACTTCAAAACGAGATGCATGTCCATGTAGGTTTTTAAACAATTTTCATCCTCTTGTATGCATGCTTACTCAGAGTAAAACCATGAGACTCGTATACCATTTATGTGTACTTAACACCACTGTCTTAAATGTTTTGGGAAGTCTTTGAGATAGACAACTCTCTGTTTAAGGGAATGATACTTGCTTGAGTCATATTGGCTGAGACATGAAAAACCACGCAAATTGTTCTGCATGCCAACAGGGATGTTGGGCTTGATTCTCTCAAACTGCAGTCCCACTGACACATGCAAAACTACTTCTGAAATAGAGGGACCTTTCCAAAATAGATTGTGATATGGCACAATCACAAATGAATTAAGTCAAGAGATGAAAGTTCAAGAAGCAATTGGGTGTTCCTGAAGTAGTTCTCTGGTTCTAGACCATACTTGCTTAACAGAAATGGCAAGAAAATTGTATACACTGCTAAGTTCTGTACACTGACACAAATCTACTCTGGGGTCAGTCCTGTTAAGTTCAGTGGAACTTAATCCAAGAAAATTGCATGAGGAATTCAGCGGCTACTGGTGGCCCCTGTGAACAGTTGGGCAGATGTGGGGCCAAGGAGTCACGAGCAGCAAAGGGCTGGGTGGTGTCTCTGACCCACAAAAACATCAGCAGAAACCCCTTCTCTGAGCTGACAATCTCTTGCTTCACCAGCAGCAAATCATTGCACAGCATCTAAAATCCACATTTTTCCACATGCACGCCCACCGTTCAAGATCATGAGTGCAAAGTGGGTGAAGGATTCACACAGGCACAGAAAAGCATATATTTGGGACCTGCATTTTCCCGTTTTAGTGATGATTCCCTCTCCACAGAGGATTAAGTGTTTTTGAGATCATGTGGGTAAAACAGTTTGGGACAGTCTACATAGCTACACAGCATGACAACAACGATAATGGTGATGACACTAACAACACCACACAGAAAAGCTGTGTGTGGGACCTGGGGACAATCTATTGCAAGAGGGGACACTGAGAGATGGTTGCCGTTGCCATCCCAGAACCACAAAGTGAAACACCCAGAATGCTGGTGAGTCCAGACATCTCAGCCACTTTTGCAAAGAAGAGCAGAAAAAGAACAGCAGAAAGCAGTATCCACACTTTGAAAATATATTTTCATCTTATAAATGCCTGCTTGAAAGCTGAAAGGGTTGGGTTACTCAGGATTAAGCATGGCCAGAAAATTTTGAGCATCCGAACATGTTCTCTTTACATGAGTATCCTCACAGTCACCCTTCTCCAAAACCCCTTAGGTGTAAGGAGTAAGGATTTGCAGGGAGCAAAAGTATACCAAGGAAAAGAGAGCAAACAAAAACTCACCACAACTTTATCAGTCTCTTACATGTGCAATGGGCTGGACTGCTTGGGGCAAGCATCACCAGCTGGTTCTAAGCATCTGGAGGAGGCCATGTGCGGCTGCCCCAGCCCCGGCTAACTACGGTCGGGCCGAACATGCATCATTTTACAGTTGCCAAGGCTTAACATCAATGCAGCCACAGAGGAGGAGTTGCACTTACAAATTGCTCCTTCTCTGGAGTCCCCCAATATTCAATCTCAAATCCTTCCTCCCCATTGGGCATGCACACAGGAGGGTTTCTAAGAAATTAATTCCTCTCCACCGACAGTGGCAGTTGTTGAATTAAGTAAAGCAACAGCATATGTTAGCCTGAGAAAAATCATATATAAATCTATCTTCCAATAAACAAGCAAGAGAATCACAGCCAAATCCACTGGAGGTGGCACCGAGGGGGCAGTCACCCCGGCCAGCAGGCAATATGACTGTTTTCACAACTGCTGTGTGTGTAAATTGCCTGCTGGGGAGGTGGGCAAATGTTTGCTCATCCCCCAAATCAAGTTAATAGTTTTTTAAAAATAGAACTGCAATCTTATATGCATTCACCAGGGCATCAGGCCCATTGTACTCAACGAGTTTCACTTCCAAGTAGCCATGCACAGAATTGCATTGCAAGTCAAGCAGCAACAAGAACCAAACAGAAGAGGGATGCTTCTAAATCAACATCCATCTTTAAGTAAATCAGAAGAGGGTGCTTGCTTACCTGCTCCAAAAATGAACAGATGCACTGATACTGGTGGGGCAGTTGTGCTTGCCTGGCTGGCAACAGTCCTCAGGAAAAAGTGCCACAAAAAGCACACAAGCACAACTCCCCCTCCAATTTTCCTTTCAAATGAACAAAGAAATCACAGCTATTGACCCCCTCGCAATGTAGGTTCTGTGCTCATTCTCTCTGGGCTGAGCCAGATGTTCTCCTTGTTGTTTTCCCTACTCTTCTGCAGACACACAGCCTTCGTTCAGATGTGAGCTGGAGAGGAGGGTGTAAGCTTTCTCTCTGTTCCTCGCTTTTATCCCAAATTCTTTGAATGCAATCAAATAGTGCTTCTCTCTCTCTCTCTCTCTCACACACACACACACACACACTCGCGCCCGTGGGGGGGGGGGGGAGGGGGGAGGGAGGGAGAGAGAATGAGAATCCCGTGTCCAGCTCCCTTAGAGTCCTGCTCATATCCTGCATACCTTGCAGTCCCAGATTACAGTCTGGGAAAGCAGTGCCCTTTCTTTCCCCCATTGTCCTGCTTTGTTGTTGTTAGTCGAGAAGTCGTATCCAACCCATTGCGACCACATGGACAACATTCCTCCAGGCCTTCCTGTCCTCCACCATCTCCCGGAGTCCACTCAAGCTCACACCAACTGCTTCAGTGACTCCATCTAACCACCTCATCCTCTGCCGCCCCCTTCTTTTGCCATCTATTGTTCCCAGCATTAGACTCTTCTCCAGGGAGTCCTTCCTTCTCATTAGGTGGCCAAAGTATTTGAGTTTCATCTTCAGGATCTGGCCTTCTAAAGAGCAGTCAGGGTTGATCTCCTCTAGGACTGACCGGTTTGATCTCCTTGCGGTCCAGTGGACTTGCAGGATTTTCCTCCAGCACCACAATTCAAAGGCCTCAGTCCTTTGGTGCTCAGCCTTTGGCACTCAGCCTTATGGTCCAGCTTTCACAGCCATATATGGCAACTGGGAAAATCATAGCCTTGACTATATGCACTTTTGTTGGCAGGGCGATGTCTCTGCTTTTTAGTATGCTGTCTAGATTTGCCATAGCTTTCCCCCCCAGGAGCAAGCGTCTTTTAATTTCTTCGCTACAGTCCCCATCAGAAGTGATCTTGGAGCCCAGGAAAATAAAATCTGTCACTACCTCCATTTCTTCCACATCTATTTGCCAGGAAGTGAGAGGACCAGATGCCATGATCTTAGTTTCCTTAATGTTGAGTTTCAAGCCAGCTTTTGCGCTCTCCTCCTTCACCCGCATCAAGAGACTCTTTAGTTCCTCTTCACTTTCCAGCCAAGAGAGTGGTATCATCTGCATATCTGAGGTTGTTGATATTTCTCCCAGCAATCTTAATTCCAACTGGTGATTCATTTAGCCCCGCCTTTCTCATGATGTGCTCTGCATATAAGTTAAATAGGCAGGGCGACAGTATACAGCCTTGCCGAACTCCTTTCTCAATTTTGAACCAATCAGTGGTTCCGTGCCCAGTTCTCACTGTTGCTTCTTGACCCGCATATAGGTTTCTCAAGAGACAAATAAGATGGTCTGGTACTCCCATCTCTTTAAGAACTTGCCACAATTTCTTGTGATCCACACAATCCAAGGCTTTAGCATATTCAATGAAGCAAAAGCAGAATTTTTTCTGGAACTCTCTAGCTTTCTCCATGATCCAAGATATGTTGGCAATTTGATCTTGAGTTCCTCTGCCTCTGCAAAACCCCACTTGTATTTCTGGTAGTTCTCAGTTCACATACTGCTGAAGCCTAGCTTGTAGGATTTTGAGCATAACTTTGCTAGCATGTGAAAGGAGTACAATGGTGTGTTAGTTTGGACATTCTTTGGCATTGCCCTTCTTTAGGTTGGGAATGTAAACTGACCTTTTCCAATCCTGTGGCCACTGTTGAGTTTTCCAAATTTGCTGGCAAATTGAGTGTAGCACTTTTACTGCATTGTCTTTTAGGATTTTGAATAGCTCAGCTGGAATACTGCAACCTCCACTAGCTTTGTCATTGCTCAGACTTCCTAAGGCCCATTTGACTTCACATTCCAGTATGTGTCTGGCTCGAGGTCAGTGACCACCCCATCGTGGTTATCAGGGATGTTAAGCACTTCCTTGTATAGTTCCTCTGTGTAATCTTGCCACCTCTTCTTAATCTCTTCTGCCTCTGTTAGGTCCCTGCCATTTTGGTCCTTTATCATGCCCATCTTTGCATGAAACGATCCCTTCATATCTCCAATTTTCTTGAAGAGATCTTTGGTCCTCCTTATTCTATTGTTTTCTTCTATTTCTTTAAGAAGGCATTCTTATCTCTTCTAGCTATTCTCTGGAATTCTGCATTCAATTGGAGGTATCTTTCTCTTTCTCCCTTGCCTTTCGCTTCCCTTCTTTCCTCAGCTATTTGTAAAGCTTCCTCAGACAGCCATTTTGCTTTCTTGCATTTCTTTTTCTTTGGGATGGTTTTAGTTGCTACCTCTTGTACAATGTTGTGAACATCCATCCATAGTTCTTCAGGCACTCTGTCTATCAGATCTAATTCCTTAAATCTATTTGTTACCTCTACTGTATATTCATCAGGGATATGATTTAGGTCATACCTGAGTGGCTTGGTGCTTTTCCCTACTTTCTTCAATTTAAGCCTAAATTTTGCAACAAGAAGCTCATGATCTGAACCACAGCCAGTTCCTGGTCTAGTTTTTACTAACTGTATGGAGTTTCTCCATCTTTGGCTGCAGAGCACATAGTCAATCTGATTTCTGTGTTGACCGTCTGGTGATGTCCATGTGTAGAGTCGTCTCTTGGGTTGTTGGAAAAGAGTGTTTGCTATGACCATCATATTCTCTTGACAAAATTCTTCCAGCCTGTGCCCTGCTTCATTTTGTACTCCAAGGCCAAACCTGCCTGTTATTCCGGTTATCTTTTGGCTTCCTACTTTAGCATTCCAATCCCCCATGATAACAGCATCATTTTTGGGTGTTAATTCTAGAAGGTGTTGTAGGCCTTCATAGAACCGGTCAACTTCAGCCTCTTCAGCATCAGTGGTTGGGGCACAGACTTGGACTACTGTGATGTTGAATGGTTTGCCTTGGCTTCGAACTGAGATCATTCTGTCATTTTGGAGATTGTCTCCCAGTACTGCTTCTCCTACTCTTTTATTGACTATGAAGGCTACTCCATTTCTTCAGAGGGATTCTTGCCCGCAGTAGTATACCTGATGGTCATCTGAATTAAATTCATCCATTCCTGTCCATTTTAGTTCACTGATTCCTAAGATGTCGATGTTCAGTCTTGTCATCTCTTGTTTAACCACATCCAGCTTGCCTTGATTCATGGATCTTACATTCCAGGTTCATATGGAGTATAGATCTTTGCAGCATCGGACTTTCCTTTCACCACCAGATACATCTGCAACTGAGTGTCCTTTTGGCTTTGACCCAGTCGCTTCATTCTTTCTGGCACTACTAGTACTAGCCCTCCACTCTTCCCCAGTAGCATATTGGACACCTTCCGACCTGAGGGGCTCATCTTCAGGCATCATATCTTTTTGCCTTTTGGTACCGTCCATGGGGTTTTCATGGCAAGGATACTGGAGTGGGTGGCCATTTCCTTCTCCAGTGGATCACGTTTTGTCAGAGCTCTCGGCTATGACCTGTCCATCTTGGGTGGCCCTGCACGGCATAGCTCATAGCTTCATTGAGAGACCCAAGCCCCTTCGCCACGACAAGGCAGTGATCCATGAAGGAGATTGTCCTTCTTGGAGACCTTCAACCTTCCAGTCAAAATTTAGTTTCTATGGGTGGACATCTGTTAAAATAATTTCATTGTAATTAAAATACATGTGTGTGTAGTTTAACATTCATTGGGTATTTTATATCTGCTGTTTGCCTGGTTCAGATTTAGAGCTTTTAAGTGATCGGAAAGGTACAATCATCTCAGGTAAGCACTTACCCCCGAGGCACTGGGAAAATCCTTACTCTCGTGAAGAAGCTGCCTGAAGTTTCTCAGGAGGGCTGGAGGACAATGCAGACAAGTGGGGGCTCCCAAAGTCCCACTGCTGGGGCTGACTCCTCCGCCCTGCTCCAGGATCGGAGAGCACCGTGATGGGGCATTCTGGGGCATGCCAGGGCTGCAGTAGCGGTCAGTAGGCCAGCAGAACCCTCGGCCCCTTCTCAAGGCCCTGCCTGTCCCTCAGGCTGGCCATGCCATTTCCTCCCAGGGCTTTCAAGGGGAGGGGGAAAGAAAAACAACCCAAACCTCCAGCTCGGAAGTCTGCAAATATTACTCGGTCAGACCTGCTGCAAGCCTGCTGGGCTTTGGAAGGGCTGCGCTTTCTGTAATATGCCTCCCAACCCACCACGCCCATTGCTCTGCCCATAACACATCCCAGAAGGCAACTGGTTCGGTCTAACAATGCAATGCCAAAGAGTCTTTTGAAGGGGTGTGCAAGAAATCTGGCTGGAGGTGGGGCGCAATCTAGCTTTATGCACCGGCTTGTCCCCTGGTTTCTAGCTTGTTTACCCAGTGCAGGCATGGACTTGCTCTGGTGCTAGTCAAGCCAGTGTGTGGACACCCACTTGAAAAGCTGGTCATGTTTTGTGTGTGTGAAGGCAAGGAAATGTGTGCAAAATGCAGCCACAATCTCTGTAAAACTGAGCCAGAATTTGCATAAAATGTGCCTGTATTTTATAAACAAATTCCAGCCTTCTGTCTAAGTAAAAGCTGCAGCCCCATTCCCACAACTTGGCCTGCTGTTCACTCTGGAGTTGGTGAGGTGCATCAGCCTGCTAGCACAAACAGGTTAAGTTCTTCAGTGTTACTCTTCCCTGGCCTTATGAAATCTTAAAGGTCAATAGATTTACTGGTCTAGTTATAATAAACGATAGGAACAAATAGGCCACAGAATATGGAGATTCTTGGAACACATGTCCCTTTGTCCCACTGTTTAAAATCTTTTTTCTGCATGCATGTATATACATGTGCACATAAAGGAACACACATGCATGCACTCATAAAGACCTACTGAATGCCAGATGTACTTTGTGCATTTAGTCTATGCATGCTTGTGCCACAATAAATCTAGCCTTTCAGGAGCTGCAAGATTTTGCTTTTACTCACATTAATTCATCGGTAGCATTATGTGCTGACACTAGGTGGTGCACGAACATCATTTCTAAGATAACTCTGCAAGAACAACTTTTTTATAAAGTACGAACAGCAGAGGATGGGGCAGAGAAGTTTGTTAGAGTTCCTAGGAGTCCATTAAAGTCTCCTTTTACGGAATCAATTGGAAATGCACATAATAAGTGACAAGAGCACATTAGGTATCCTCATGCTTCTTAATCCTTTAGCACCAACTTGCCTCCTGCAATCTCTTCTTCTCTTTGCAAAAATGGCTCATTCCGAATCTTTATTTTCCAGTGCACTTTCTTTCTGTTGTGTTACTGCTAGCAATACAAAGGGCAGTGGAAGAACTATATTACCAAATCAGTGGAACATAGGAAGCTGCCTTATCCTGAATCTGTCCCTTGGACCATCTGAGCTTACCAGGAATCAATACTGGTGGGCAGCAACAATCCAGGGTCTCAGGCAGGAGTCTTTCCCAGCCCTGCCTGTAGATGCCGGGGATTGAAACAGGAACCTTCCGCATGGACTGCAGCTGTTCTGCAATGAAGCTATAGCTACTTCTTGCTGAAGTCCAGTGCTGAACTGAACGGGCATGTGGCTTTGTGGTGCCACATGTGCTGAAGCCCAGCAGAAATAATATTGTAAGTGCAGAGCCTTCCTGGAATATTTGTGCATTCTTCTTATTTGCACTATTTTGCTTCTATTGATTTAGATGAAATAGAGAAGGCCATGGTCCCCGAGATTCAATCACTCTCATGCAGGCTCTTTTACTCATTCACCTAGCCAAAGAAAAACAAGTTGAGTAGAGCAAGAAAGAAAGGATCCTAAATGCATAAAAGAACCCAGCTACTGATATTCTCTCTGTATTGGATGCATTAAGGGGGCAAGCTTGTCATTTTGAGAGTACAGAGTCCATGATGCAATGAGACTGCAGCTGGACGTGCATCTAGGCCTAACTGGATCTCAGAACAAAAACGTGATGAACAGAAGCACTTATGAGAGTGGGGAGATCTAAGTTTCAAAAATAGATTGTGCAAATCATTGCTTGGAGATAAGAAATAGAACTGGCTGTGGAATTGGCATTGCAGGCTTTAGATGATCCAATGGTCTGAGCTGTCATGAGCTCTTTGTACGTCAATCTGGCTTGGATACAGAATGGAGTTCCTGCAAATGGATGGTCCTTACATCTGAGGAATGCTTCTGATCCAGCAGAGTATTTCTGCCAACAAAATGTAAAGGCTTGGGGAAGTGATTTTCCTTCAGCTCTGCAGCACTGGGGACCCTTTGGAAGAGAAAGGGTAATGGAGAAGATCCTGAGCAAAGCTCTTCTTAGGGAGTACCACTGCTGGTGGGAGAAAGTCTTGAATCCAAGAAGTTGTATATTGGAAAGATATCTACAGGTAAGAAATGTCTGTCAGTTTAAACTCCACGTGACTGGGCTCCCATTCAAAGTCTTCATAAGTGATCAGCTTTTTGAGCTGAGATAGCTCTTGGCATGCACTGGAACACATGGCATGGAACTGCCAAGCACTACAGGAAACAACAACCCACCAAAATGCATGATGACTGTAAATGGATTAGGAATGTCCAAAGCCACGGCGGGATTGGCCACCTGTCTACAAGCCACTTTGGAGGATCCAAGTTCTTATTTATTATCATAATTTATTTCATTTCTATACCACTTGTAGCTGAAGCTCTCTGGGCAGTTTACAACAAAGGATAGCTTCTTGCTTTTAGCGGTGTGTGCCAAACAATGTTATGAAGACTTTTGCCACTTCCTTCTTCAAAAACTAGGTAGGCACATGCATGCGCACAGAGGTACCATCAAATCATATCCATTAACTCAGTATTGCCTTCTAGATGCCTGGATTTAGGCTCCCCAACCAGCCACAAATTGGGCTGGCTAGTTAGAAGGATTTTATTCCACTCCATTCTCAGAATCAAGCAATCTAAATTATTTTACTTGTAATGTTAGCCCTATTTTCTGCCCACCCAAGGCTTGAGGGGGTATAGTTTAGAAACTTTGCCTAAATTGTCATGAGTTAAAATATGCAACTTTTATTGTTTCCCATCTGGAAAGAGCAGAGCAATCCTATATAACAAACCAATGCCTCTGAACTGCAAAGGTTCATGAAAAATACTTCACTAAATACTATCCACTAATGGATAATGAAAGCCATTATTGCCATGAATTCTGAATAAAGAATATAGCCACTAGAGGGCAGCAAAACTTCAAGGTCCTAGAATACAGGTAACCTTTCTTCTGTTGTCTCATCCTTTGCCAATAATGACTGTTTCTTTGTCAGAATTTCGAATGGATGCTGCTGTTTCAATATACTTAAACTCAGCACTGAGACACATTATCGTCGCCCTTCCCTTAACAAGGCAGGCTAAAGAGATTCTCTGTGGTTTCTGTGTGTGTTCTTGAACCTATCACTGTGTTTGTGCTACGCCTTTGAAAAATGACTTGATGGTAAAAATCGTACAACTTGAAAACAGGTGTGCATGTTGACTGCATATGCCTAGTTCCTCTGTCTGGGTCCTTCCCAACGCCCTCTCCTCACCCAATAACATGCCATGCCTTGGTGCGTTGCCACAACACAGTAAATGGGTTCGAACGCACACAGAGGGTTTATTGACCACCTCTGCACGTGGCGGGTTTGTGCTGTCTGATTTCCCTAATTACCCTTGCTGGGCACAGCTGCTCACCACATCAGAACCCAGCAAGGGAGGGTAGCTGAGGTGGTTAACAAAGCACCAAACAACCCCAGAACAGGCCATGGGTGTGGGGAGGTTTGTTAACCAATCCAGCCACCAACCCTTGCTGGACTAGCATGTAACAAGCTGTGTCCAGTGAGGATAATTAGGGATATTAGGTGCCATGTGCCCGGCTTGTGCAGGGGAAGTTAATAAGTCACCTTTGCATGTGCAAACCAAACCAAAATGGTAGTGAAGTTGCCATAGTCAATCTTTGCTAACATAATTGTTGTTCTTTGTTCTATTTGCTGCTAAGGTAATAGGGAAGATGTTCAGAGTATGGACTGTAAGAAGAAAACCAAGGAACGAAAAGGAGACAATCTAGACAGGCCTGGATAACCGTTGTTCTTTGCAAATGGATCACACCTGCAAAGCTTTGGATGTTTGCTTGGATATAAAACAAATGAACAGTTCTGGCAGCTAGAAGGATAAACCTTTGCTGTTTGATGTTCTGCATGGTTTGATGGAGAACGTAAGTGGTATTCACCCATACCTGCTTGCAAAGAGGAAATCAGAATTGAAAATGAACTCCAAAGGTATGCATGAATTTATTTAAAGCCCATTGCTTTTATGCCATGCAGCTTACTGAATCATGAAGAGTTAAGATGACTGGAGGAGAATGGAAAACTGCCCATTGATTTCTGTGTTAACTGCATTTTTTCCAAGAAACATTTTTTGCTTGTTTGAAGATGGGTCATTAAAAACAACCATTGAATATATTGATTTGAAACAATATACTGTTACATAGCAAATGATTGGTAACAGGACAGGAACAATACTTATTTTTTTGTTGGAAAGAATTGTGAAATCTAAAGGTGACAACTGGTTTTATGCATCATGTTTGCCTTAACTCTGGAAAACCCTCCTCTTTCCATATTCCCAACAGACCCAAGGGATTCAAAAACAGCTTAATTTGGATCAAGAGCTATTGAAAACTTGGCTCTTAAGTTATCTTTTGAATAACACTTTGGGGGCGGTTTGCCTGTTTTCCTTTAAGGCCTGTCCTTACAAGTCGCTACTGTGATTAGCAACTTCCTATAAAGAAAACTTGTATAAAATGTTTTATAGATGGTATTTGTTGCCAAATAGACTAGCCAAGATGTTTCCAAATATGTCAAATGGATGTTGGAAATGTAAACATAAATTGGGTACCTTTTATCATATGTGGTGGACTTGCGACAAAGCAAAAAAGTATTGGATTAAAATACATAAATGGCTTGAGGAAATGTTACAAAAATCCTTTGCTTTTAAATCTGAAGTTTTCTTATTAGGCATTATACCTGTTGATATTAGTAAACAAGGAAAGTACATGATTTTACATGTAATTACTGCGGTGAGGACTGCATTTGCCCAACACTGGAAAAGTGAAACATAGAAACATAGAAACAGAACGAGTCAGAAGGGGTCTCCCAGGCCATCTAGTCTGACCTCCGGCACGAGCCGGCTCCACTCACGACATGCCGACCATGTGCATGCCAGTCTATCCTTGAACACCCGCACCGATGGGGCCTCATCGACCTCTCGTGGAAGCCCATTCCACACCCTCGGGGTCCTGACTGTCAGGAAGTGTTTCCTGGCATCCAAACGAAACCTTTGCTCCCTGAGCTTTGCTCTGTTGGAGCACGTCCTGCCTTCCTCTGCAGGGGAGAACAGGTCTCTACCCATCTCCGTGTGACACCCCCTCACATACCTGTATGTCACCAACATATCCCCTCTGAGTCTCCTCTTCTCCAGGCTGAAGAGACCCAGTTCCCTCAGTCTCACCTCATCCGGCATCCCCTGCAAACCGGCCACCAACCTTGTGGCCCTACGCTGCA